>NC_077228.1:151155076-151511615 GCF_027887165.1 Monodelphis domestica | reverse complement strand
GACTTCTCCATTAGTGGCGGTGTAATGTCCCTGAACAACTTGCAGGGATCCAGGAGAAAAAAACACCATTCATAAGCAAAGGATAAACTATGGGAGTGGAAACACCGAGAAAAAGCAACTGCCTGAATACAGAGGTTGAGGGGACATGACAGAGGATAGACTCTAAATGAACACTCTAATGCAAATACTATCAACAAGGCAATGGGTTCAAATCAAGAAAACATCTAATGCCCAGTGGACTTACGCGTCGGCTATGGGGGGTGGGGGGGGGAGGAAAAGAAAATGATCTATGTCTTTAACGAATAATGCTTGGAAATGATCAAATAAAATATATTTAAAAAATAAAAAATAAAAATGACCATCCTACCCAAAAAAATAAAAATAAAAAAAATAAAAAAATAAAAAACCCAATTATAATCACACAGTGTGGGAAATGGTAAGGAACACTTACAAGAAAACTGAGCTTGAAGTCATAGACCTTGAATTCAAGTCCATCCTCTGCCAGGTACTAGTTGCCTGACCTTAGGAAAGCCATTTATCCTCTCTAGGTTCTAGGGTCCTCCTCTGCAAAATGAGATTGTTGGTCTGGATGATCACTAAGATCTTTTTTTTAGCTTTTCATTGACTATTAACTGTAACCATAGGCATCCAACTAATCTCAACATAGGTAGTTGCATTTGTCATATCATCTGTCTTTTCTTCCTTCATTGTTTATGACATATCATCAGATATATATTTTATGCACAATGGAAATTTAATCAGTGGTTGCTGACAAAATAAAAGAACATTCTTAGGTAGAGATGTAGAGTTTCCCAAGTCGTTAGTCATATGTAGTTAAAGTATAAATTGATTCAATTAATTTCCCTTTTGTACACTTTATGAAATAAAATGATTATTCTGCTTATTCAGCAGTCAACACAAATGAGCAAATATTTGAGCCCTAGAAATGTGCAAAGCAATGTGGAGAAGAGAATGAAGTATTAGTATAAGATAGTGCCCTTACCCTGTAGGAATTTACAAGCTAGTTGGGAGAGTTAATTAAAAATAGCAGATAAGAAATGGTAAATTCCAAATGAGCAATATAGAAACTAATTGCTACAAGAATTCAAAGAAAAGGAAAAAAAATAGTTAGTCTCTTTATTACCTCAGTGGTCAGAAAAGCCTTCATGGTGATGGTCTGTTTTCAGTTTGACCTTGAAGGGTGAATGGGAATTGGTAGAGGCAAAGAGGACAGAAAGAGGAATTGGAGAGATGAAGAAAGATGACAGCACTTTATTTACTCATTGTCAAAGAAATCATATCGATCCACTGCTTCTCAATTTAAATGCTCAGAAAACATCCTTTAATGATCTCCTTGTTGCTCTCACCAATTTTTTGAATCTACTTTCTTTCTGTCTTAGAAAATCTGTTCAACATTTATTCGTCTATGGTTTCTTAATACTAGCTGTGGTATGGTTTTTATTTTCAATTGAAATATTATTAGCACTTGTTCAGAAATCAAATCTGTAAGTTCTTTTATATCACTGAAATAGAATTAATTTGAGCCAGACAATTGGAAGTTATTGTGAAGGCCTCTTACCATGTCTTCATTATTGGTTTTTGGTTCCATGTTAGCCACGTTTTTCTTTTTTTTCAAGTTCTAAGATGGGGGTCTGATTTTGTAGGGTCTTTGTTGTTGCCTTAAGAAATTTAGATTTTATCCTGTAGGCACTGGATAAATATGGAAAGTACAAAGTACAGAAATGATGAAAGAAAAATGACAACAATAGGCAATGTGGTCTGGTGGAGAAAAGTGAGGCTGGGTTCAAGTTATAGCCTTGTCAAATTCTACTTGTGTGATCTTGGACAAATTACAACTTCTTGATCAGAAGTCTGTTTCCTCATCTGTAAAATGATAACTCCAGATCTCCTTTCTAGTTTTAAATCTAGGGTTACAAGATATGTATGATAGAATGGAAAGGAATAGATGGCTGGAGATGGAGAATTAAGAGCTATTAACATAGTGGTGATAGTTGAATATATGGGAGGGAGTAGAAGAGATCTTTGGGAGAAAATATGGGAAGAGTGTAGGAGTCCTGAGAACTGAATCATGTTGTATAGGGCTTAGCTATAAATATTGAATCATGTTGGAAGTTTAAAAAATGAGCTTCTAAGCAAAATTTTATAAGACTAACAACTATACTACATAACACTGTCTCCCACCCCATCTTTCCTCCCTCATCAAAAGTGGGAGGTGATAAGGAGTAACAGTTGGAACACTCAAGTTATTCAAGAATTACAAACATCAGACAATACATTCTAGGTACTGGGGATCAAAGATAAAAATTACAGTCTCTGCCCTAAATGAGTTAATAGTCAAGTCAAAAACATTTATTAAGTACTTAGTGTGTGTCAGACTCCTAGTTGGGAATGCAAATATAAACAAACAAAAAACATATCCAGTCCCTGCCTTCATGGAAGTTTATATTGTAGTGGGACAAGGCAATACATAACAAGGCAATACATAAAAAGGATTTAAAAGGGATGGAAAGACAGTCATCACAACTATAAGGCATGGTGGATAAGACTGGAGAGAAAAAGAAAGGAAAGTTAGGAGTGGAAATAGGAGAGGAAAGAAAGAGCAAACACAATTGATGGGTATTTACTCAAAATATAGTCTCTATATCATAAAATTGAGAAATAATAGGGAGTAGGAGAGATCTCTTTCTAATGCTCTATGAACATTTGATGGAGAAGGCTTGTTTGCTGGTGATTCCCTGAAATTATAAAGCAAATAGGTTTCCTCCATGAGGGAAAGACCAAGGTTCCAAGAGAAATGTAGATATTAATTAGATACAGGAAAATGTGGAATGGCTTCTTTGGGTGAAGTCTAATTCATACTGACCTTATCTGGAAAGACAGTAGCTTTTTGAGGACTGAAGGATCTATTGGGTGCTGACAAGAATTAATGGTTTAAAGTAGAGGTGTTTACCACAGCAGCACTCCAAAGTACCAAGGTACTGAATGCTTTTAATAGTTTGACTATATAAAGTAACGCATCTTTTTCCTCAAAACAATCCCCCATTATTTGTTTTTGTTGTTAATTTGTTAAACCCCAGGAAAAGAGGCAGTACCTTATACATTTGAATTTTATAGAAACCTCTTTATTGACCTCTGAATAAAAAACAAAATATTCTACCAAATAGAAATTTGCCTCTGGTAATTGCCCTTTCGGTTCTATAATAGGAATGTGACATTTCTTAAGCCTTTAGTCAAATAAGGTTAGCCCACCAACTGGCTGAATTAGCAGATGTGTGTGGGTGGAATGTCTATTAATTTCCTTGTAATTTTTTTTTCTTGTGCACTGAGCATCAAATTAGACCCTGCTATTGTCTTAATTCTTTCTTTGAGGAATTTGATAGGGAAAATTTATAGGAATTTAAGTTTTATATGACATTAACACTTCTGTTTGTATTCTTGAGTTCTTAATTTTCCTTGCAATTCTTTGTGTAAAAATCACTCATTGACACAAAACCACTAAGTGGCAGGTAATTTGTACAATGAACTATAGGGGCTGCAATCATCCTCCAGGTTGAGCCTATATGTTTTCTCATTTTGTAATCTTTATCATGATTTATTCCCAGTGCTGATTGTTTTTGTTGTTAAGTTGTTTCAGTTGTGTCCAACTCTTCATGACCCCATTTGAGGTTTTCTTGGCAAAGATAATGAAGTGGATAGCTCTGAAAAATCTTCTTCAGCTCATTTTATAAGGAAGGAAACCAAAACACACAGGGTTAAGTGACTTGTCCAGTGTCACACTGGACGAATAAATGACTGAGGTCTGATTTGAATTCAGGCTTCCTGACTTCCTGACTCTAGGTATGGTGCTCTATATACTGTACTATCTAGCTGCCCTAAATTACAGCTTGACAATCAATAGTAAGTACATCTATGGAGTGGGAAGCTCATAAGGCTGTTCTAGTTTCTCATTCAAAGGTTCCAGGTAGCTATCAATAGCAGTGTATTCTTTCAAATTGTATTCATCAAGTGTTGAAAGAATATAAGGAAAAAGCAGTTCAATAAACATAAATATTTTATGGCAATGTTATACATGACTACCCAATTACATTCCTCTAAATCATTTGGAAATTTCTATTAAAATTTATATCTTGATAATGGGACTTGGAAGTTGAGAGAGAACACCTCATATGACTCCATGTAAAGCAAGAATGTTTTTCAGCCATTTTATGCTTATCTGTGTTCTATTCCCCATGTCTATGCTATTTTCCCTATCTCTATCTACTTTAGACCCTGACACATACACACACACACACACACACGCAAACATAATTCTCCCAAATCTTGAAAATGTCTTCTATTTAAATGCTTGCCCTGAAATATAACAGTTGACTCTTGAGAGGTGCTATGAATTGGTTCTAGCCCTTCCTACCTCCCCATTCCACCTTCCCCCCAAGTGAAAAACAGAGTATGAAGACAACATTTGAGGGCAGAATTAATAATGAAATAAATTAAACTGTTATGTTAACCCAATACATAATAACAACTAAAATGAATTGAGTACTTCAAAGTTTGATTAAGTTCTTTATGCCTATTATCTCACAACTCTAATAACAATCATATGAAGATAATATGAGAGAAATTTGCACCAACTTTACAAATGAGGAAAGCAAGACTCAGAGAGATTTGTTCATGGTCAAATAATAAATTTTGCAATTCTTCATGGTAATTAGCTATTAATTGTCAGGCATTCATTGAAATAAAGATATTTTATAGTATTTTTACAATCCCATCAGGCATTTATAATTTGGAGGGCATGGGAAAAATATTCAGTGGGAGAAAAGTTGTTAGTGCTGTTAGTAGTCGCCAGGTTTCTACTTTGCTGAAGGGAGGAGTTGACTCCTGCCTATTCTTTCCTTCTTACACCAAGTTAGATCTTAGGGGAAAAAGTTGCCCTGACCTTAAATCAAGCTGGCCCTAGGGATCTTAGTGTTTTCCTTGTCCTAGTTCCAAATGTCTGGGAGTGAGTCAGACTGTCAATTAGAGGAACCTATTACCCTAAATGTCTGGGTGTTTCTTGTTCAGGCTTTACAGAAGAAAAAAAAAGCTAAGTAGAAAATCACTAAATTGAGATTCATTCTAAGGTTGTTTGAAAACCAAGGTGATAGGTAAGGCCAACTTTTGATAAAATAAGCATAAATCAAAATTATGCAAGTGATTTATTTATTTTGTTATTTTTTTACATTTATTGAGATAATCAAATAATTTATGTAATTTTTGTTATTGATGTAGTTAGTTATACTAATGGTTTTCTTAATATTAAACAAGGCCTACATTATTGGTATAAATCCCACTTGGTCATAGTGTATGTTAGTGATATATTGCTAGTATTTTCTTTAAAAATTTTACATCAATATTCATTAGTGATATTGAGCTAAAGTTTTATTTCTCTGTTTTTTTTTCTCCTTGGTTTAGGAGTCAGCATCATATTTGCGTTCTAAAAGGAGTTTGGCAGTATACCTTTAGGTATTTTCTCAAATAGTTTGTATAGTATTGGGATTAATTGTTTCTTAATGTTTTATGGAATTCATTTGTGAATTTATCTGAGCCTGGGGATTTTTTCTTTGGGAATTTATTCATGACTTGTTCAATTTCTTTTTCAGAGATGGGATTGTTTAAATATTCTATTTCTTTTTCTTTTAATCTAGGCAATTCATATGTTATGTAAATATTCATCCATATCACTTAAATTGTTAAATCTGTTGACATATAATTGAATAAAATAACTTCTAATAATTACTTTAATTCCTTCTTCATGGAGTCCATGGAGTTCATTTGTCCTTTTCATTTTGATACTGGTAATCTAGTTTCCTTCTTTCTTTTTTTATTGTTTCTTTTAAAACTAGCTCATAATTTTATTTGTTCAAAAGTTTTTTACTTTACATTTTATTAATATCTGATTTTAGGGTTTCTATTTTGATTTTTTGATTAGGAGATTTAATTTGTGGTTTTTCTATTTTTTTTTAAGTTGAATGCCAAATTTTTTAATTTGCTCTTCCTCTTTTTATTGATGTAAACATTTAGAGATATACATTTTCTTTAAATATTTACCTTTCCCCTTTGATGGTATCCCACACATTTTTATCTGTTGTCTTATTGTTGTCATCATCTTTAATAAAGTTAATATTTGTTTCTATAATTTTTTACTCATTCATTCTTTAGGACTAAGTTAGTTTCCAATTAATTTTTAAGCTGTGCTTCAAAGGCTCTCTGTTAAATGTAATATTTATTGCATTATAGTAAGAGTATCATGCATTTAATATTTCTGATTTTTTGCTTTTGTTCGTGAGGTCCCTCCCATACATGGTCAATTTTTGTAAAGGTGTCTGGCATATTTGGGAAACAGGCATACTCCATTCAATTTCCATTTAATATTCTCTAGGATTTTATCACATGTAACTTTTCTAAAATTCTATTCATTTCCAAAATTCCCCTCTTGTTTAGTTAAATGAGTTATGGAAGGAAACAGATGATAAAAGTATAATGATGGGAGACTTCAATTACCAGTTTTAGATGTAGATAAAGCTAACCATAAATAAATAAGAGGAAAATTTTGGAGATGAATAGAATTTTTTTTGGTGTATGATTTCTCACTATGCTTACCTTTTTATGCTTCTCTTGAATCATATGATTAAATGTCAAATTTTCTATTCAGTTCTGGTCATCAGGAATATTTGAATGTCCTCTTTTTTTTTATTAAATGTTTCCCTTCCTCGTATGATTATATTAAGTGGCTAGGGAGGTGATTCTTGGTTGTAAACCTATCTCTGTTGCCTTCTGGAACATCATTTCCAAGCCTTCTATTCCTTAAAGATGGTAAATGATAAATCTGGCATGGTCCTGACTATGGCCCTAAAGCACTTTTTTTCTGTCTGCTTACAATATTTTCTCCTTAACTTGTGAGGTTTAGATTTTGTCTATGATATTCCTGTGAGTTTTCATTTTGAGATATCTTTCTGGAGATGACTAGTAGATTATTTCAGTTTCTGTTTTGCCTTCTGGTTCTAAAATATCTGGGAAGTGTTACTATATAATTTTTTTGAAATATGATGTTTAAGTTCTTTTATTATTCATGCCTTTCCATTAGGACAATGGTTCTTAAATTATCTCTCCTTGATCTATTTTCCAGGTCAGTTGCTGTTCCAATGAGATTATTCACATTTTCTTTTATTTCAGGTTTTTTATTTTGTTTTATTGTTTCTTGGTATCTCATGGAATAATTAGCTTTGATTTAACTAATTCTTATTTATAAGGAATTATTTTCTTCAGTGAGGCTTTGAACATTTTATTAAAAAATAAAATGATGACTTCTCTTTTTATGATTTTCTTGCCTAGTTCTAATTTCTTTCCCCAATTTTCCTCTACCACCCTTATTTGATTTTTGATATTTTTTCTCCTTTAAAAATCACTAACTTTAATTCTTTTAGGAATTGTTGTTGGGCTTATGTCCAAATGCATTTTGGGGGTTTTTTCCTTGTGGAAGTTTTCAAGTATTCTTTTGTATTTGTGTCTTGAGTTTCCTTGTCACCATACTAGGTTTTTAATGATCAAGTACTTTTTGTTTGCTCATTTTCTCAGGCTACTTCTTGATTTTGTACTTTATGTTAGTGTTGGTTTCTATTAACTTTTGGGATCAATGTCTGATCTGGGCTTCATTTTTTTATATCAATCAATCAAAGCTCAGTCTTAGGATCTGTAAGTTTTCAGTGCTTCCAAAGTGGTGAAGTGGTGTGATTTAGGGAGAAGTCTGCTCATTGCCCTCCTAGTCTGTACTTAATAAGTTCTGACATGATTTGTGTCATTTGTCTTGTATCTGGTTGAGTTTCTTTAGACTGGTGCTAGACTCAGTTATCTCTGGAGGTGTAGAGCATTTCTTATTATGAGTCCTTTGAAATTGCCTTTGTTGATTGTATTTATTAGAGTAGCTAAATATTTTACAATTGATTATTGTTATAATATTGCTATTATTTTATACAATGATTTCCTTTGTGTTAGTTTGTGTAAGTATTTCTAGTTTATTTTCTTTTCTGAAAGCATCCCACTCATCATTTATTATGGCTCAATAGTATTCCATCACAATTATATACCACAATTTATTCATCCATTCCCAGACTTGTGGGCATCCTTTCATTTTCTGATTCTTTGCCATCACAAAAACTATTGCTATAAATATTTTTGTACATATAGGTCCTTTTCATTTTTTTCTGATCTCTTTGGGATACAGATCTAATAGTAGTATTACTGGGTCAAAGGGTATGTACATGTTCATAACTATTTGGGCATAACTCCAAATTATTCTGCAGAATGGTTGGATAAGTTTATAGTTAGCTCCAGAATCTGCCATTTTCCTTTTCTGGCATGTTAGCCAAACTGATAGGTATGAGTTGGTACTCAGAATTGTTTTTATTTTTATTTCTCAAATCATTAGTGATTTAGAGCATTTTTTCAGATGACTAGAAATAACTTTTATTTCTTGTTCTGAAAACTGCCTATTCATATCCTTTGACCATTTTTATCAACTGAGGAATAGCTCTTATTTTTATAAATTTGCTCGAGTTCCCAAAAATTTAATAAAAGTGGCCTTTATCAAAGCTTACGGTACAGGGTAGCTGGGTGCCTCAGTGGATTGAGAGTCTAGGCCCAAGACCGGAGGTCCTAGGTTCAAATTTGACCTCAAACACTTCCTAGCTGTGTGACTCTGGGGAAGTCACTTAACTTCCATTGCCCAGTTCTTTCTGCTCTTCTGCCTTGGACCCAATAAACAGTATTGATTCTAAAATGGAAGTTAATGGTTTAAAAAGATTGCTATAAAAATTTCCCCCTTCAATCCTATTTTTTGCTACATTGGTTTCTTTTGTGCAAAATCTTTTGAAATTTTATATAATCAAAATTATCCATTATATCCCATGGTCTTTTCTATTTCTTATTTGGTCATTAACTCTTCCTTTATCCATAGATTTAACAGGTAACTTTTTTCCATGCCTCCCAAATTGTGTTACGAATATTTATGTCTAAATCTCATACCCATTTTTTACATTGTCTTGTTATATGGTGTAAGATTTTGGTCTATACAAAATTATGGCAAACCTTTTAGAGATCGAGTGCTCAACTGCATCCCTCATGCTGCATGTGAGCCCCCCACCTTACCCCAGACAGGAGAAGAAGGAAGAGCTCTCATTGGGCTGCTGGGCAGAAGGGCAAGGGATGTGAGAAATGCCCTCAGTCATGGGTGGAGAGGCGGAAGGGAACAGCCCCTTCTAGCATGTGTGCCAAAGGTTCGCCAACATGGGTCTATATCTATTTTCTGCCTAATTACTTTACAGTCTCCCCAGAAATTTTTGTCAGATAGTGAGTTCTTAACCCCAAATCTTTGAATCTTTGGGTTCATAAAAAACTAGATTACTATGGTACTTTCCTACTGTGTATTATATACCTAATCTATTCCATTGATCCACCATGCTTATTTCTTAGCCAGTTGATGAATAAGATTTTGTAGTGTAGTTTAAGATCTGATTCTGCCAGGCTACCTTCCTTCATTATAGAATTTTGTTCCTTTCGAGAAAACTTTGCAACTGCTCTTTTAATCTTCATTAACCAGTTTCTATTCCTTCTTGATGGTATTTGGATAAGTATCTCAATCTGTGATATGGTATACTAATAAACATCATTCAAATTGCTTTATTTTTATTATTTTTTAACAGGAATTGATTTAGCAATTTTGTGGCAGGGGGGTGATATATTAGAAGCTTTTCTTTTTGCTGGTTATATTCCTTTCACTTAAGATGCTGCTCATCTAGATTTCTTTGTGATTTGGATGGGGCCGTGTGGACCACATTACTTAGTTGAGCTGCATCATCTGGATTTTATAGTCTGACAAACTCAGAATAAAAAATATAAATGTTTTTGTTTAAATGGAGATGTAAAATGTGTGAAATGTAATGAGTAATGATTCACCACTGAAATACCGTATGTAGATGCAGATTTATTCCTAACAGCGGATGCACTAGTATAAATTTTCCTTTTCCAGCCCACAGAGATGTCAATAACAAGAACATGACATTCAATCATTCTGTCAGAGACTAAGCAAACCAAAGAGGGACAGAATAGATGATAATGTTCTCTATCAGGGTAACTATATTGGAGGGACACGTGGGAAAAAAAAAACAGGCTCTTGAAAATTTCTTGATCTTTAAATGGACTTTTCTTCACACATTTGCCTCTTTACTTTTGGCTTAGACTGTCTTGTTTCTATAGTGAACCTTAATTTTTTTCTGCTTTATTTTCTTTTTAAATTCATAAAAGCCATATTTAGATTTTATATGGCTCATCTTCATAAAGAAGCCCTTTTCCCTTATGACAAAGAATAGACATATTTTCAACCCTCTTTGGGAAAATGATATTCCCTCTTTCATAGTGCCTGGGGCATATTACTTTTAAATGTTGGGTTTCTAGAAAACTAACCTAGGGTTCAACTACTCTTGTAAGATCTTCATGCATTCAAAATCATAGCTCATAAGACCTCACAGACATGTTTACTTATATTAGGTATTCAGAGGACAAAATTAGTTTGATACAAAGGAATTTAATAGAGCAGCATGAAGGGCACAGCTATAATCAAACTGGGGAAAACACTCAGAAGCATTTTTTCCTCATAAAGAGAGGGGAATGTGTCACTTCTAAGAGCTTTAGCTTTTCTTTCTCCTTTTCACGTCTTTTAAATACAGAAAAAGCAACAAGATAAATAGTTTTTACAGGCATTGTCTGTCTTTTAACCTTACTCTCCCCTGTAAAAAATCCATGTTTTTATCCTAATCCTCTGTCTGACTCCAGTTTAGAAAATCCTGTAACATCTGTGCAACTTCTGTATCCTTTTAGAAAAATTTCAAGTACTGCCATTTCAATAAATCCCACTTGCTGTCTGAATCAGAGACTCCCTGTTTTCTCACTTTTGTTTTCTTTATTATACACATGAAAGGGAGAAAGAAAGGCAAAGGAGGAAAGGCATTAAAAGGAGCCAAGTGGAGATATCACTCCTCATCTTTTCCTTATTTTAACCTTCTGCCTTTATTAAAGATGTGTGGTCACTAACAAGTCTTTTAGACTTTGAGTTGCCCAACATTTTTCCAAAGTTGCAGAAAACTATCCTTGGTATGACCTTGCTTATGTCATAGTAGTATAACCATTCATCTAATAATATTGGTTGGCCTTCTTTGAATTCAGTGTCCTTGTCTGAGAGATCAACAGTCTATTGAAATTAGGGAATGAGACAGCTACTACTTTTGCCACTCTTATCTTTCAGATTTTCAGGTCTAAGAAATTGGATATCTTAGTGGGTGAGCTGGAGGCATGAGAACAGTAATTAGACTTTCCTCACTATTGTCTCTCCTCCCCTTTCCACTGTCCTCCAGGAGCTATCCTATCCAGTCAAAATTAAGGCTTGATAATCTTTGCCATACATGATGAAGATGGCTGATGTTTTCAGTGATGTTCTGGTATTAACCCCCAGTAGCCATTTGACAGCTGCTTGCTGTCAACCTTCAATTCAAGTAATTATGTAGTTTTCCTTACTTTGATATTCATTATTAATAATAATTCATATGATCTCTAACCAGGAACTCTACAATTAGTGGAGTTCCCTAGGGATCTCTGCTTTACTCTGTGACCATTTTTATTAATGACACAGATAAAGGTTTAGATGCCATGTTTGTCACATTTACAAATGAAATTGAGTTGGGAGTAATGGCTGATATAGTGGGTGACAGAATCAAAAAGACCTTGAAAGTCAAGAACATAACATGGGGTTGAATTTAAGAAGATGTAATTCAATAGACATAAATGGAGAATTTTGTACTAGGGTTCAAAATCTCACCTTCATAATTTTTAGATATGAAAATCATAGGCAACAGGTTTTCATTTTATTTTTTCATTTAATTTATTTATTTTTAAACCCTTACCTTCTGTCTTGGAGTCAATACTGTGTATTGTACTGTGAGTGGTAATGACTAGGCAATGGGGGTCAAGTGATTTGCCCAGGGTCACACAGCTGGGAAGTGTCTGAGGCCAGATTTGAACCTAGGACCTCCTGTCTCTAGGCCTATCTCTCAATCCACTGAGCTACCCAGCTGCCCCCGCAACAGTTTTTAAAAAGAGATCTGGGGGTTTCAGTGGACTATAAACTCAACTTGATTGTGATGTGGCAGCCAAAAAATCCAACCATTTGCACTTATGTCCTGTGTTATAAGGAATTGTAGCTTCTAGGAATAAGTAGATGATAATACTGTTGCTCTTGGATATAAAGTTATGCATTTAGTCCTGGGAAATAGAATTTAGGAAAGATATGCTGAAGGATGACCAGAGAAGGACAAACAACATGGAGAAAGACCTTCAGTTCTTGCCTTAAGGGGACAGGTTGAAGGGATTGGGGAGAAGACTTACAGATAATAGGACAACCATCTTCAAGTATCTGATGGGTTATCAAGTAAAAAAGGGGTTAGATTCATTATATATAAGGACCCCAGACAGCAGAACCATGGTTAAAAGGTAAAAATTGTAAAAAAGACAAATTTAAACTTAATGTCCAGGAAAACAAACAAACAAACAACTCTCCAACGACTAGAATTATTCAAAAGTAGAATGGAGTACCTCAGGAGGTAATGAGTTGACCTCACTGGTTGTCTTCCATCAGAAGCTAGATGATCACTCAGGTTTATTATAAAGGGATTCCTTTTCAAGTATGAGTTGGAATAGATAACTGCTAAGGCCCATTCCATCTTTAGACTTCTATACTACTGGACCTCAGAAATCTTTGCTTGCCAATTATTATAGCAACCAGAAAAAAAATTTTAGGCACTGAGTTATTGTAAATAGAGGGCTAATATCAGAATTAGGAAATTTCTGGTTCAAATTCTGCCTCTGATGTATATTAGGCAAGCAAATTAAATTATTAACACCCCAGGTAATGCTGTAAAATTACAAATTGAAGAGCAGTTACATATCTGTTTCCTCCTCATCAGTGAAGGGGCTTTCTCTTCATCAATGAAATCACAGATGAATGCTCTTTCCAATGACATCACTGAAAGGGAAATGCTTTAGAAATTGTCACTATATAAATGTGAATTATTCTTATTGGCCAGGTGAGGAGCCATGTAAGTTCTTGTTAGGTATATTGGGCTAGGATGTTTGGCTGTTACTCTTCTTTTTTCACCTTTTCCCAATAGTCTAGGGCAGCGTTGGTGAAGTATTGGCATATATGTCTAGTTGGATGGGGAAGCTGCCCTGTTCCCCCTCTTCCCAGTGCCCAAGGACATTTTTTGCATGTACTGCCCCTCTATCTAACTGCCCAAAGTGAGCACTTCCTCCCTCTGCTCTCTGGGTAATGTGTAGGGGCTCATAGGCAGTTTGAAGTTGCAGTTTGGGCACACAAACTTGAAAACTTGAAAAACTTCGCCAAGGCTGGTTTAGGGAGTTGTCAGTACAGCAGGAGCTTGTTAGCAGTTATTTGAGGGACTATGGAGTATTAGTCTTACCTGGGTGAGAGATGAATTTGAGGGCAGTGTCAGGATTCTCCAATTCCCATCCCAAATCATACCTCATCCTGTAGGGAATGGGAGAAGGCGGAGGGAAAAGGAATAGGCACACACACACACACATATATAGTTACTTGCCAGGCACTAGGCTAAGTGTTTTTTTTTTTTAAAAAAACAAAAAACAAAATATCTCAGTTGATCCTCACAACACTGAGAAATAGGTGATATTATTTTTCCATTTTTATAGTTGATGAAATTGAGATAAACAAAGTCTAAGTTTCTGGCCCAAAGTTAAACAGCTAGTAAGTGGCTAGATTTGAATTAAAATCTTCCTGACTCTAGGATCAGCACTGTATCACTATGAGACCTAATTGCCTCTTATTCCTAATTGTTCTGGTCCAGATGCCATCTCCATTATATAAAAATAAAACAACTCAGTAGCAACTGTTACTTTATGAGACTTCTCAAAGTTATTTTGGATTTTAGATGAAGACTTTTGTGTCCTTACTCTCCTCTATAAATCTATTCAGAAAAGAAGTAGAACTCCCCTGGTTCCTCTGTCTCTTGGCTTGGTGTACCCCCCCTTCCTAATTATCCTTTTGATATGGAAGAGAATCTTTCGCCATGCCAAAGGATCCCCCAAACCACCTGTTTTTTCACTCACCCTCTAGGTTTTGAATATGAAAAAGGGATGGGAAAGGCATCAACACATACCATTTAAAACACTTTTTAATGTCTTTTAGAAAGAATTCATCTATCTTTTAAGTTTTAGGTTTGGTTATTTGAGTCAAAGTAAAATTTTAAAGGCTCTTGAGCAAAAAGGTAGTCTCATACCTGATTTCTTTTGTAGAAAGGAACATTTTAAAAGAAGATGATTCTTCTTTTAGTTCTTCTACTTTCTGAACCATCTCATGTTTTGTAATGGTAGTCAGTGTGATTTGAGTTCTACTGTTGGAGGGATATTGTGAAGCATTCAGTATTGTTTTGTCTATAATATCTCTAAAAACATTCCTTGTATTCAAGCATGGTTGTCTTAAATTTTATTTTGTTAAATATTTCCCAATTAAACATTCACCTAAAAAATTGAGTTTAAAATTCTCTTTGTCCTTCCTGTCCCAACCTTATCCCTTGAGAAGACAAGCAATATAATAACAATTATACATGGGAAGACTTGCAAAACATATCCTATTAGCCATGTTACAAAAGACCTCCTCCCCACCCCCAGCCCCTGCCAATACACACATGCAAGCACACACACACACAGATACAACATGAGAAAAAAAAGAAAGTAAAAAAAATCATGCTTCACCCTGTATTCATAGGTCATCAGTTCTCTCTGTGGGGGATAAATAACATTTTTCATCATGGATTCTTTGGAATTGTCTTGATCAGAGAAGCTAAAGTTTTCACAGTTCATCTGCTTACAATATTGCTGTCACTGAATACAATGTTGTCCTAGTTCTGTTCACTTCACCTTGTATCAGTTAATGTAAAATTTACCAGTTTTTCTCTGAAATCCAAGGGTAGTTGATTTTTTAAAAAGAATGCTGGTGCTACAAGAAGCAGCCCTAGACTTAAAATCAGGACTTAAATATATTCAAACCTTGTTTCTAACCCTTACTACCAAAAAACAAAACAAAACAAACAAACAAACAAAAAAACCAGAAGGTAGGTAATAAATCCAGAAGGCTACTAGGAGAACTCAAGTGGATAGATGTAGTTTCCACTTAGAGAACTCCCTAAATACCCAGCCATGGTCTCCAGGCATTTTAGCTCTTGTTAGTGAGAGTAAAGCAGAATCACTTTCTCTCACTGAGCCAGTCTTTCAAAATGCCTTGGAGACAATGTTAAATAAAATCAGTATCTCTGTTTATTCAAAGAGAGAGTACAAACAGGATCAGAAAGAGGTGTCCCTGACTCCAAGGGATCTAGCTATCCAATCCACCACAAACTACATCCCTTGCAAGAGGGAGTCTTCTGTTCTTCAAGCTAAATTACCAGCTCCCTATTTCTACCTAGGTGTCCCCCCCCCCCCACCAAAAAGCTGGCTTTAAGCTGCCTATCTATGACCCTCAGTAGTTGGTTTGAGTTCAAAAGCTGTCTCCAAAACCCGTAATGATTGCTCTCAAAATGGCCAAGTCCCTCCCCCCTCCCCCCCCCCCCCAGTCAGTGTGACCCCTGAGGTAAAACCTCAAAGACAAACTGACAGGATTTTAGACAAAACCTTCAGGAAAGTTGATTAAAAAAAAAACAAACAACACAGCAGGTATAGTCAGATCCTTTACTAGATGTTCTCCAGTCAAAAAGAGAACTTCCAAATATGATTTTAGGGTTTTTCCTTCTCCACAGATAGGCTGAGGTAGCCAAGCTCCAACAAGCTAGCCTTTCCTCTCCCCTTTGGGACAGGAAGAGTTCTCCACTACCACAGGAAGTCACTCACTATAACAGTTGTCCCTTCCAAACTATTACTCCTCTGCCTCCTGCCTGCTAAAATCCTTTCTCTAGAGTTCCTAGCATGTGCCTTAAAGACAACCTTCCACTTCTCTTAAATCTTATCCTTATCTCTATTCTTTTCCCATTACACTACTTGTATGACCTTAAGCAAACCACTTAACCTTTCTTGGCTTCATTTGTAATATTATAAAGTTGGACTAGACCTCTATGGTCCAGCTCTAAATCTGAATGTATGAAATGTACTTTATTATATTGTTGGATTATATATTTTTAAAATTATTTGTAAAGCAGAACAAAATCTTTTCTTTCCTGGGTTTCCACAGTAGCAACAAAGGCTATTTAATTCCTAAAAGATAAAATCAAACTAAAGTTCAAGGTTCCTACAGCTGGTCCTCTCACTTTGGGATTAAATGCAGCTCTTGTCTCATGCAGAGGCACCCCTTCAGTTTCATGCCTGTTCCCTCAGCTAGCTCTTTCCTTTTTCAACTCTTTAGACCAGTGAAGGGATTCTCAAAAGAGATCAGGGAAAGGATTATTGTGTTAGTTCTTTCTAACCAGCTTGCTAACCTCCACTTTAACCCCTTCCTTTCCCACTCTTCTGTGAAAAGTATTCAAATGGGAATCATTTCACATGGCACTAGGTGATTATTGGATTTTATGATACTGGCTTTGGGATGTCTGGTTGAAGGCCAGCTCTCTTATAGATATTCTTTCTTTAAAAGGAGCCTCCACTCTCTCCACTTCACCAACTTCATTTCTTTTTCTTACCAACCAACATAAGCCATCTGCTCTAGCCAAGGAAACCCAGTTGTCTTCTGATTCACAAAGTCCCACCTCTATATCTTTCTATCTACTATTTTTATTCATAGGAAGGATGGGAAGTTTTCTAATGCTCCTATGTACTTATCTGAAATTCCCTTGAATCTATGTCGTCTTTCAAAGTCTGATTCAAAACATTCTTCTCACAGGAAGGTTTCATTGATTAACCTGATAGCAGCAAAAACATCCTCCTACATCTTTGTCCCCCCAAATATGATTTTGAAAGAATGATTTTGTTTCTCTGTGACCAGAGTAATGGAAATATAAATCAATCATTACTGTGCTAATGTTCTATGACGCCTGTGTGATAATTCTGGAGGAAGAAAATTATAGGGACCTGGGATTGAAAGCTTGAAGCCTCTGCTAGTGATACTGATGTGGCAGAGTTGGAAAGAAGCTGAGAACATTTAGGAAAATGGTAAATTCAGAATATAGATTGTGATAAGTAGTGCCAATTTAAGGCACTGTAAAGAGAATTGGTTGGAGGAAAAAGGACTCTAGTTATTGGGTAAATTGGGGGGTAGTTGAATGGATTATGACGTGGCAGAAAGAACTGTATGTCTTTTTCTTTTATGTTGTCCTACTTGTAATAAGGAGAACACAATGGGTGTCCCATAATTGCTGTTGATAGACAGAATGGTTTCAATTAATTTTTTTCACAACCATTATTGGATTCACTCCCTGTAGCATTTTAAATTGATCACCCACCAACTTCCTTACATTTTTTTATTTTCAAAATTGATTAATGATATTAAATACTGTGTAGGCAAGTTCTAGGAGTAGGAGGTTACTTATATATGATTTCGAAGGGCTCCTTGGCAAAGGCATCATGTGTTCCCAAATAGTTTCCCCATTAGTCTACCATAGGAGAGCCCTCTTGTTCTACTTTACCTGAAATTCTCACTATTACAATAATAGAATTAGTTTTTTATGATTTAGATAATAAATATGGGGTTACTTTTCCCCAAAAGGTATCATCAAAAACTTTCCATAGGAAGGATGGGAAGTTTTCTAATGCTCCTAGAACCACCAATTTAGTGCTGGATCATTCTGCAGTTTTCAAGCAGCTTTCTTACAAGTGAGATAACTGCTGTTCAGAGAGCCTAAGTGTGCCATTCTATTTCATTAAAAAAAAACATTTATTATACCTATTATGTGCCAGGCGTTGTACAAAGTAATAAAGGCAAAAGACAATTCTTGCTGTCAAGGAGTTGTCTGTCCAATGATGGAGATAACACATCCAAATATCTATGTATAAAGAAGATATATACAGGATGAATTGGGGTTTTCTCAGATGCAAGTCTCAAAGATTAAAAGGAACCAAGAAAGACTTCTGGCAGAAGGGGGGACTTTAGCAGACACTTGAAAGAAGCCAGAGAAACCAGGATTGGAGATAAGAATATTCTATAGGCATGAGGAACAGCTACCCAAGGTCACTTAGCAGTCCTGACATCCTCATTTTTACTTATCTGCCCAACTCTGTGTTTACTCCAGTATTGTCATACTTTAGCTTCAGGCTCATCCACATTGTAACTTGCCAAATCTCTTGATTTGATATAGGCTTAGGGCTTCTGTTCTCTCCTTGATTCTTCCATTTCTAAGCCATGAGCAACCTCTGAGTGTGACATGATGATAAGGATCAATTAATCAATCATCAAATCAGAATTTATTAAGTGCCCTGTACTTTTCACTGGCAATACAAAAATAAAAATTAGACAAATGGTTCCTCCAAAGAGCTTATACTCAATCAGAATCATACAATCAAATTTAATTCCAAATTGCTTTCCATAATGCCTGTACCCATTCACAGGCCTACCAATAATATTAATTAATACTGCAAATGAGATGGATGTGAAGTAAAATCAAAGGTTTGCTTCAATTTAAATTTCTCTAGTTAGTAATGACTCAGAGCATTTTTTCATTTGGCAGTATTGGGAAATGGCTCTTGTTCCTATAAACTTGAATCAATTCCTTATTTACCTTGGAAATGAGGCCTTGATCAGAGAAACTTATAGCAAAGATTTTTTCCTAATTAATTATTTCCCATTTAGTCATAGATATATTGGATTTCTTTGTGTGAAAACTTACTAATTTTATGTGATCAGTCATTCATTTAAAAAAATACTTTCTTCCCTTTTTTGGCCATGACAATTTCTTCTTTCCATATGTCTGATAGATAATTTCCCCCATATTTCTCTCTGATTTGCTTATGATGTGACTTTAAAAATCAAAGTCAGGTACCCATTTAGAACTTTTATTAATTTAAAGTGTGATGTGATGTTCTTCCATACTGATGTCCAATTTTTTCAACTTTTTTAAATTAAATAGTGAATCTTTGTCACAGTAGTTGAGATCTTTATTTTTTAATTGTTTATCAGGCTACTAGATACATTTGCTTCTGTATATTGTGAACCTGATCTGCTTCATTGATTGATCACTCCATTTGTTAGTCAGTACCACATTGTTTTGAGAATGATTGCTTTCTAGTGTATTTGAGATCTGGCACTACTTACACTCCCTTTATTATCACTTTTTAATATTCCTTTTTTTTGAAATGCTCAACTTTCCCCCACTCCATATAAATTTCATAATGCTTCTCCCCCCCCCCCCCAGTTCTATAATGTAATTCTTTGGTAGCTTGATTGGCACGGCATTGAATAAGTATATTAATTTATATAGGACTATCATTTTTATTCTCCTGACTCATACTTTGCTGTTGTTGTTCAGTAATTTTTCAGTTATGTCTAACTTTTTACATGCCTATTTGGATTTTTCATAGCAAAAGCACTGTAGTGGTTTGCTATTTCTTTCTCCAGCTCATTTTAGAAATGAGGAAACTGAGGCAGAGCTAAGTGATTTACCTAGGTTCACACAGCTAATTAAATATCTGAGGTCAGATTTTAACCTCAAAAGAAAGGTGAGTCTTCCTGAATATAGGCTGGATTCTATTCACTGTACTACCTTTCTGTTCCATTGACTCATACTAGTTATGACCAATTGAAATTTTTTCAATTATTTACTAGAGTGTAAATGATAGGCCTGTACTCCAGAGAGATTAAAGAAATAGGAAAATATTACATATATATATATATACTTATACATATATATCATATGCACACTCAAACATACATATGCCAATTTATATAGTAGCTCTTTTTGTGGTGGCAAATGAATGGAAAAAAACCCTCTGGAAAGTAAAGGGATACTTTTCAATTGACAAATGACTGAGTAAATTGTGGCATATGAATATGATAAAATACTAATGTTATATAAGAAATGAGGAACTCGATTTCAGAGAGACATGGTAAAACTTATATGAACTGATACAAATGAAATATGTAGAACCAGAACAATTTATACTAAAGCATCAATATTATGAAAACAAGTAGTTTTGAAGATTTATGAACTGATGAGCAATGAAATTAGCTGAATCAGGAGCACAATTTGCACAATTACAACAAAAACAATTACAACAGAACCAAAAGCTTTAAAATCCACAAGAAATATAATTAATACAATGACCATCCATGATTTAAGGACTGATAATTAAAAAAACATACTACGTGCTTCCTGACAATGAGGTGATAAATTTAGAGTATAAAATAATACATATAATTTTATGTATGATTGAGAACAGAATTTGTCTTGCTTGATTGCATATGTTATGAGAGATTTATTTTTGTTTTCTCCCCCCAATTGGATAGAAGTAGAGATAGAAAATAATTTTTTGTTAATTAAAAAATACTTGAATAAATGTAGAGGTGGGGGGTGCCACAGATGTGGAATGTTTCATACAATTTCATATGAGTTCACTATTATAAATTTTGCTTAATGTTTTACCTTGTTATAAGAGAGCTCTTACAGGCTGGGAGTAATCTGGAAATATTTGTAATTTAAAAACAAAATACATTAATAAAACAAATTGCAAAATTTAAAAAAGATTTAGAGCTGGAAGGTTCTTTTTTTGTTGTCATTATTCAGTTATACCTGACTCTTTATGATCCCACCTAGCTCCCTCCTGAATTCCTTTTGAATTACAGATGAGAAAATGAGGCCCAGAGTAATTAAATGATTTGCCCAAGGTCTCAAAGAAGTAAAGAGTAAAAACAAGAAATTTCATCATTTGGCTTAAGGAGAAAACCATGTCCTAAATCATGAAGCAGAAATGTGTAATCCAGCACTAGACTTTTAATTTCTTTAGAATTCAGCTTTTATTTAAACTCATATACAACTGTGTGGTCTCATATCTGAATCATGTGGAACTGGGCACTTTTCCAACATGTAAATATCTAGATGGGCTGAAGAACTCTTTCTTCCTTCTGTTTACATAGAGCAAATCCTCCTGGCATGGTAGGACTTCTTTCCTCCCATTTAACATGTAAATAAGAGGGACCACTATATAAGGAATTTTGTATAGTGAATAGCCAAGAAACACAGAGATTTGAATAATTCAAAAAGCAAATGTTAAGGCCTATATACTAGGCAGTTATAGGGAATACAAAAGAAGCCCAAGGCATGATAGCTCATCATAAAGACTTAGAATTTAGGTGGTAGAGACAAAAATCTATACATTGGTGACAAAGTAAGAGTCAAAAGGAAAAGGAAATAGCAGGTCATTCTAGTATTTTTGTTAAAAAACAAAACAAAACCAGAAATGGGATCACAGAGACATGACTAAAAAGAATTGAACTGAAAGGAAATCAAATACTATTTAAGGTGCCAATATTGTATGTGGTACAGATAGTTTTGAACGGAGATCACTATTGGGTAGAGTCATATGGAAAATACAACTTGAACTTGGCATTGTTGCATGAGTAAGATTTTTATAGATGAAATAGAGGGAGAAGGGCATTCTTGGCAGGTGGTATATGCAAGCTTTTTATGACATTGCATTTTCTTGGTTTTCTGCTGGCTATCTATCTATTCCTTAGTTTCCTTTATAATCATCTGTGTCCTGCTTCCTATGTGTGGACAAGCCATGGGATTTTGTCCTAGGCCTCTTCTTTTCTCTCTCTGATCTCTATTTTGTTGATCTCATTAGCTCCCATTGCTTCAATTATCATATATAGTGACCTGGGTTTGAAATCAGGGAGACTTGAGTTCAAATTCTTCCAGACACTTAATAGTTCTGCAATTCTGGGCAAATTATTTAACTTCTTTCAGATTCAGTTTCCTCATTTTAAAAGAAGTATAATAGGAGCATCTACCTTAGAGAGTAGTTGTATAACATATAAAACATTCTAAAAATCTAAAAGAATGATATAAATTATATTTATTATTTTAATCTCTTTATAGATACCTCTCACATCTGTGTATCCAGTTCTCATCTCTTTCTCACATTCAAGTAGCTTGTCACCAATTGCTTTCTGGACATATACATTGGGATGTCCAGTATACATATCAAACTCAACATGTCCAAAATAGAACTCATTATCTTTCCCTTTAAACTCAGGCTTCCTGCTAACTTCCCTATTTTTGTTTAGAGTATAATCAATTCTCCTAATTAGCCCGCTTATCTCTTTACTTTCACTCACATCCCATATCCAGTCAGTTGCTAAGTCCTTCCAATCCTACCTCCTCAACATCTCTTACATCCAACACTTTCTCTCCATTTATACTATCCTAGTTCAATCCTTTTTCATCCCTCAGTTGGTCTGTTATAATTGCCTCCTAATTCATCCCCTAGCATCCAGTCTCTCTCCTTTCTAATCTTCTAATTAATTTAATATTTAAAATTATTTATTAATTACTTTTTAAAGATCTAATCTAATTCTTCCACACATCTGCCAAATTGATATTCCTAAAGTATAAATCATACTATTACCCAACTCAAAAAAAATTCAGTGTTCCCTATTACCTCTTTTCAGAAGTTTTTCAATTATGCCCAACTTTTATGTGTCTAAATTTGGGTTTTTCTTGGCAAAGCTAATGGAGTGGCTAATTTTACAGATGGGGAAATTGAGTCAAATGGGGTTAAGTGACACCCAGGGTCACAAATAGTAAATGTCTGAAGCTAGATTTGAACTCAGGGAAAATGAGTCTTCCTTTCTCTAGGCTCAGAACTTTATCCATCATGCCACCTAGGTGCTCATGTACACTATTCATGTATTCTGTATTCCAGCAAAATTGGCCCACTTACTATTCCTTGTTCATAACACCATTCTTCCTACTTCTTTACATTGGTACTGCCCTTCCCCAATGCCCAGAATTTTCTTCCTCTTCATCTTTATCTCCCTCAATCTCTACCTCTTAGAATCTATATTGATTAAATCAAGTCTCAGTTCAAGTTACTTCTGTCTTGATTCCTTTTAATTCAGTTGTGTTCTTTTCTCCCACCAATTCCCCTCTAACAGACTTTGTATTTACTATTTACATATTTTTGTGTTTATCTGTTTTTCCCAAATATCTGAAAAGTAGGGACTCTTTCCTATTTATTTTTATATCCCCAATCCCTAGCAAATAGTAGGCATTTGAAAAATGCTTCTTAAATTGAATGTGAAAACATGAAAGCTAGAAACTAGGGCAATAGTCCATCCTTTTTCTTACTCATCCTGAAGAACTTCTGGGAAGGCTTTTGTGGATAATGCCAGTTATGCCAACAATATTCCAGAATCTCTACATTTTGATTGATCTTCAGAATCTATGGGGTTTTATTGGGAAATATAGGTAAAATCTAATTTTATGACTCTCTTTTAACACATGGGATGTGATCCATAATATCAAGCAATGCTTCACTGTAGATTCTTTCCACTTGGGAACAAGATTGTCCTTTCATTGTGTGATTTTCAGGTGGAAAATGCAGGTTGAATATGTTCTTTTTTATTGTTTGATAAAACTTAAAAAAAAAAAACCTTGTCATTAGGCCTAAGTGATGTCCTTTTTCTTTCTCCCTTACCATTTTCTGTAACTGCTTTTTCTCTTATAAAATTGCAAACTTTCCCTTTTTGATATTTTGCCCCAGTTTTCCTAAGAGAATGGACTTATACAACATTGTGTTGATGCTAACAAGACTCGCAACTTTAATTACATGGGTCTAGAGTTGGTTTCATTTTCATTTTCCTGAGCAGCTTTTCATTTTGGCAAGGAAATAGGAGATGCTATCTCTTGCTTATCTTCCCATGTAACAATATTGAGAACAGTACTACTTTGTGTGCAGATTTTCTACAGCTCACAGTTCAATTCAGGGAGTCTAGAGATATCTATTGCTAAAACATGGGCCATTCATCACTTGACCTGTTGACCAAAGGTCTTTGAGAGCACCTATTGAACTGTAAGATCAGGGATATTAGAAATAACTTGTCTTCTTCTGGTTTGTCACTAGGGGGTGTTATGATCCCATCACCCTTTATTTGACATCTTACCTCTAGAATTAGCTCCAATGGAAAGATTTTTACTGGTCCATCCTAAATACATTTGGAACCATAACCCATTTTGATGTCCATGACATGTCCATTCACAAAACTCTGCCATATTGTTAATTGACTTTAATTAACATTAGACTTATTGAGCATGAATATGCATATTTATGTATGTGTATGTTTTATCTTCTTTATCTTGTTGTTAAGACTATAGGTCAAGATCTCAAGTATTTACCTATGTTTCCTAGGAGGATGAATAAACAGAGAATGGAATTTTGGAGTTGATACACTATCCTTTTTCAATAGTAGTAAATTCCTGGAAATCCAATATGGATTTTTAAGGTCCGGGTTGTGAATAGAGGAACTTGAGATATTTCAGTTGAGGGATCCAAGAGAATGTATGTTGCATTTGATTCTCATGCTCCTACATTGATTTTTCTCATTAAAAAAGGGGGGTAAGTGAAGCCCAGATTCCCAAAATGATTTCCTTGTATTGAACAGCTACAGAAATCTACTGCAATGTTTAAACTAGACCAAATAAGGGTGAATTATACTTTCTAAGTCTAGCCTCTGGATCTCTTTTTCAACTTAAAAGCTTCTCACTTAATATCTATTTTCATTCCCACAGAGGCACTTAAACCCTGCTTTCTGGCAAGGGAAGGTTGAAAAGGATGAGTCCAATGAAAAATCTTATCTTCTAGAACCCACCCAAAGTAGCTCTTTCAATTTGCTTGCCAGAAGGATTTGAGTTTGAATGAATGATTTCATTGTACCACATAGTCTAAAATTTGCTACCTTTTGAAAAAAAAAAACTATAAAAAGCCAAGCACATTTACCACAAGTGCTGGTAATTATTAGTAATGAGAGGAACCCTTAGTATTACATGGGCTAGGGCCCTGGAGAGTGAGAACTGTGGCACTGAATGTTGTGTTCTTTTTTAGGGGCAGTGTCAGAGATGCTGTTACCTTTGTATTGATGTCCAACCTGAAAATTCATTTGTTCTTGCAAAAATTGGCTTAAACCAAAATTCTATTTTTATTGTTCATAATATCTTGTTAAAGAGAATTGAAATCTTCATGTTCATGAAGAAAGATTTTCCTTCATTAGAATATGTATAGTTGAGAAAATTGTTTTTAAAGACTGTGCGTCAAAATCAACATTGTGATACTGCCTTACTCTCATTTTCAAAACTCTTTTCCCTAAGAATGACATAAAATTATTCATTTGAAAAGCCATAAAATGGAGGGACTTTGAAAGGAGGAGTCATATGGTTGTTATTTCCATTATCAAAAGATATGAAAATAACTAGAGAGTCGGGTTATTAATTCAGACTGGGCAAAAAAAAAAAAGAAAAGAAAACTTCCATTTTAAATAAAGAAAATGGTGCTTAACTGTTACTAAGTTATATAACCAGCACCTTAACCACCAAATTTGGATCAGTGCCAAAATATGTAGTGAACAGAGAAGAAAATAAAGAATCCCTGCTATTCTACACCTGCTTGAGAGATACTAAATTGCCCCACAAATTTGTAACAATTTACATTTTAATAGTAACAATTCCTGTAAAAAATTCCAGTAGATCTGAAATCTTACTGTTAATGTTAATTGAAACCCATGTATACTTGCCTATCTTGTTTATATCCTCTCATTAAAAGTTCACCAGAGGAGAGCCATCCAATGTATTTGGGGTCTTCTCTACCCTGCAATGAGACCAGCCTATCCCTTTTATCTGACATTTTATACCATCCTTGAATTTGTTTCTTCTTTGATATTCCCTGTTAGTTTTATGTTACAGTATTCTCACACCTATCATGAGCCTCCTCATTGCTCTCAGTGATAATTCAACTCTTCAGAGACTGTAGTGTCATCCAACTTGAAATCTTGAAAATCAACAACAGTGGAATCAATTGGAGTTAAAAGATGGTTCTTTGTTTCTGGGAAAAGTTTGGGGTCTTTAGAGGAGCTTTGTAATTTCACAAAGTCAATCTATCTTGTTTAATTCTGGATCCAACTTACTTTGTGTGTGTGTGTGTGTTTACCTACACACAAATACATATATATTTGTATATATCTATTTTTCTTATGTGTATAGATATATGTCATATACATCTACACATGCATTTTATCTATGTAAATACATATCTTTTATATGTATTTGTTTACATAGGTATCTTGGATAGTGAAAATCCACCAAGATGCACCCACAGTCAGATATAGATAGATATTGTGTATAATTATATACTGATGATGAATTCTATAGATTGACCAACTAACTGCCCATCATAACCTGGACAAGAGGTATTTTTCATACAGTTTATTTTTAATGTGTGAATGGTTAGGCCAAACTCTGTTTTAGTAGTCATAGTTCCCTTCTAGAGAGTTCTACAGTATTTAGACCTTGATGTAAGCAGAACAATGTTATCTTTAAACAAGAGCATATTGAACTTAACTTCCACAGAGCATCTATAGCAATTCTTTCAACTTGGACTCTATATTGGATTTCCATGACATTGGCAAAAACTTGTGTTAAGCATAATAGACAATCATTATAAACCTTAAAATAAGCAGTATGTTGGACTGAAAGAAACTACTGGCTTTGAAATTAGAGGAAGCATGGATTCAGTCATCAGTGTAGCCACTTAAGAGCAATATGAGCTTGGACAAAGAACTTCTCAGATTCTGGGTTTCCTCATCTCTCTAAGGAGGATAATAATACTTTTAAGAGCTACCTCAGAATTGTTCTTATATATATATTCCTATATATATTCTTACAGATGTATATAAATGTGAGTTTTTATTCATTAAATTTAAACTATTCCAGAATATAAAATAAAAGTGAAAATATGATACACAGATACTTCAGTCTCTGCCTTTAATTAGTCAGTTGGTTACAAAATTATTTTAACGAGGACAGAATCACAGTTTTGGTACTAGGAGTGAGCAGTTAACTTCAGTCTGAATAGGGAATATAGACTATAAGACACTTTCTGCCAGCTATCTCATCCATGTATCATTGTTACAGGGATGGGGCAATGTAGATTGCAGTTAAAAATGTATTTCTGAAAAAAATGACGACAACAACCATGTCCTATACTGATTATGAGTTAGTAGTATCATTTTAATTTTTTTTTGAAATATCTTATTTCCCCACATTACATGTAAAAGTCATTTTTAACATTCCTTTAAAAAATTGACTTTAAAATTGTCTCTCTTCTACTGACTCCTTTTCTGACCTTCCCCCATCGCTGAGATGATAAACAATATGATATAGATTTTGCATGTGCAATCATGTAAAACACTTTCCCACATTAGTCATTTTGTAGAAGAGACCTCAAATGAAAAAAGAAGAAAGAAAATGAAATGTAGCATGTTTCAGGCGGTATTCAGACTCCATTAGTTCTTTCTCAAAGGGCAGGTGGTATTTTTTGTTGTGAGTCTCTGGGATTGTCTCAGATCACTGTATTGCTGAGTAGCTACATCATTAATAATTTGTTCATCAAGAAATGTTGCCATCACTGTGTACAGTGTTCTGGTTTTGCTAATTTCACTTTACATTAGTACATGTAAATATTTTCAAATTTTTCTGAATTCATTCTGCTTGTGATTTCTTATGGCACAATAGTGTTCTGTCACTATCATATGTTACAACTTGTTTAGCCATTCTTCAATTGATGGACAATCTTTCCATTTTCAATTCTTAGTACCATCATTTTTGGATTTGTAGGACAGTATACAACATACACATATAACTTAAAATTAACTTAGGAAGTTTTTTTTAACCTATGTATTAATTGCTTCTAAGCCTATTTCCCCCAAATTTCTTCATTTGTTCAATTAGAACCTTCTTTTGAGTTGTAATTGAGCTTGAGGTACTTTTAGGGCCCTGGGCCTAGGAGAGGGCTTCTGGCAACCAGAAGAGCATGAGGGCATTTGTTTTCTAGGGGTTTCAGAGGGATGAAAGTCAGATTTTATTTGCCTCAGCAGTTTTAGTCAGGGCTAACAAAATGCTTCCTCCACTGAAACATATCTGTGTACCCATTGGTAATTAAATATGAAGTAGATTACCAATGCCTTTTAAGGGGCAAAGAAGAGAGTGAGAATGGAATAAGTATCTATATGGTATCTTCTATTTAAATTTACTAGATATTATAGACCAGATTTGTACTTCCTATGGAGACAATTGATCATTTGTAATGACTTTTGTGGGGATATTATGTTTTTAGATTATAGAGAAAAGGTAAAATTTAGTGACCTTGGAAATTCTGCCAAGTATTTTGCAATCATAGAAATTTGATAAGGATTCCTTTATTTTTCCCTTTTAGTGCTTATAATAATTTCCTATATATAACATTATAGTTTTATAGATGGAAAAGACCTTTGTAATCATTTAATCAATGCATATGAATTAAAGAATGCTTTCTACAACATATCCAGTCTCTCTTAAAGACCTCCAGTAATTGTGAAGTCTCTCCTTCTGAAGGTGATCCATTCTACTTCTGCATAGGACTAATTTTTAGGAAATCCTTCCTTAGATCAGGTCTCTTTCAAATTGCCTCAGTATCTATGACCCTAATTGTGGAGAATTCTTTGGCCCTGCCCTTCTCCACTAAAACACTCCATGTTCTGAGCCTTCCCCCTCCAAAATCAATATACTTTGTATCTCCTTTTTTTTCCAGGGGTCTGGTTAGGTAACAATCTAATTTGATAAACTAATTCTTGCTCCAGTGTTAATGAGGGAAAATGACTTAATGTGTTACTTCTCCCAGGAGCATTCTGCTGACTTAATTCCTTAAATCAAAGGAATGATTCTATTGCTAAGAACTTTTAGGACCATGGCAGGCACATTTTGGAGATTGAAGGTTATTTGGCATCCTTACAGTGGTATCATTTAGGTGATCACCTGTTTTGCTATTGAGTAACCAGCCTCTTTATTTTTAAAAGCCTTTGTGCTAAACAATTTCCCATTCTATCAAACATTGTTGATGCTAGTAGAGGAAAAGAGCTCTGAGATATTCCTATTTTGCTGGCAACATATGAGATCAGGTCCCAGGGTAGGGTAGACCATATGATATTGTCTTTTGTGGTCTTCTATTTAAAAACATTTTTGAAGAATAGAGTACAGGTCTTTAACTCAAGGTCAATGAACTTGTTTTTTCTTTAACATTAAAAAAACTATATTTCATTATAATTAGTTTTCTTTGTAACCTATGTATTTTATTTTATGCCTTTAAAACCATTACTTTGAGGAGAGGTCCACATGTTTTCCCAAAGGGCTCACTTATGCAAAAAAGTGTTGGGAACCCCTCCTGGCTTAGAACTTTCTATTTCAAGACATTTCAGCAAAATTAAGGTTTTCCCTGCAGTTTAAAGTTTTGACCCCTGAGGACAGGTAAGCAATCAGGATTTTGTTATTGTTGTTGTTGAATCATTTCAGGCATGTCTGAATGACACCCTATGAGGTTTTCTTGGCAAGATATCAAATCAGTTTGCCATTTCTTTCCTCAGCTTACTTTACATATGAGGAAACTGAGGCAGATTTAATAGTCTAGGGAAATTACCTTTTTGTTTTTGCAATTGCTGAACTATGTACACATTAACATTGGTTCACAGGCCAAGGGAAGATGAGATTTATTTGTAATTTTATTGTTTTGGGCTTTCAGTCTGTAACATTTTTTTTGGTGGGGGTAGTGGGTGGAAAAGCTCAGTTTTAACATTTAACAGAAAGAAAAATTAGGCAGATAACAGAACCTCCTTGCTGTTTTAATGGCAGAATGTGTAGAACCCTATGACTCCTCCTTCCCAGTTTTTTAATGGTGAAGAATGCATAGGATCTTTTGACCATAAGATCTCATTTCCTCTCTACCCACCTCCCTTTTAATGTCAAAGATTACATGTTGTCATTCAGACATTTTGCAGTCATGACTGACGCTTCATGACCCTACTTAAGATTTTTCTTGGCACAGATATTAGAGCAGTTTACCATTTCCACCTCCATCTCATTTTACAGATGAGGAAACCAAGGTAAACAGGGTTAAGTGACTTGCTAAGGGTCATACAGCAAGTGAATGTGTGAGACTGGATTTGTACTCAAGTCTTCTTGCCTCCTGGTCTGGCATCCTATCCACTGTGCCCCAAGAATATATAGGATCATTCAATCTTTCTTTTAATGGCAAAGAATGCACAGGAGCCTGAATTCCTTTTTTTAATGGGAAAAATGTATAGGATCCCAGGACAGTATGATTCCCTCCCAACTTTTTTTTAGTGGCAGAGTACAATTTAAATGCAAGAATGGAGGTACCTAAGAGCAAGTTGCTTTGATAAAGATATTTTCAAGATTGATTTTCCCCTGTAGTGTTAGCTGAGCGATTTGGAAATTCTGAAAGCAATCTCTAATTCTCTGGGCATACCATCCATACCCATCACTTCCCACTCAACCCTTGGAGACAATTAATTCTCCAAAAAGATTATTGAGACAAAGTATGGAGCAATCAATTGTTCCCAGAAATTGCTTTATGATGCTGCCTGATGATGCAGTATATAGCAGCCACTGTTTGTTCTCTGAGAAAGCTAGAAAAAGGCTGTCCTATAATTGATTTTTTTTTTGGGGATAGGGGGAACCTAAAATATTTAATAGAGAAAGTAGTTTGATGGTTTGAGGTATTTTCCAGAGAAGGTTTTTCTTTCAGAGGATGCTTGGCTTAAATATTACTTTCACTATCCTCAACACATTGTGCTTTGGGTATTGCTCTGACCACTGGGGATTACAGAGTAGAGGAACAGGCACAGCTCTACTTCCATGTAGCCTATGACCAGTGTAGTTTTTTGAATGTTGCAAGACCAGTGAGGAGGAGCTCACAAATCTCCAAATCACCATGATCAGAAATGCCAAATTGGAATTATTTATACCTCCTAAAATAATAAAGGATATTCAGATGATTTGTCATCTGGATTTTGTAGGAAGTATCTTTTGGTTAATTAATTAATCACAAGCAGCATTTTTTCAGTGCTTACTATGTGCTGACACCATGCTAGGCTTTAGGCACACAAAGACAAAAGCAAAACAATTTCTGTTTTCAAGGAGCTTATGTGCTATATCCAGGAGTAGAATGGGAAAGAAATATTTCAAAAATTTAACCTTCTTACACTTTTCATAGAATCTCAAATTTTGAAGGGTTTTCTCTTCTAGCTCAAACCTGAACAATAATTTTCTCTAGTAAATAACCCAACTGCTTCTTATATACTGCAAATAATCACTCAGTCACTGCCTCCTAAGGCTAACCGTTCCATTCTGGTGGATGGTCCCTGATTCTCTGGATTATTTTTACATTAAGCTGAGTTCTTCCTGTAATTGCTTTAGTTCTTCTCTCTGGACCCAAACAAAACACATCTAATCCCCATCTGATTTCAAATGGCAGCTTTTTAAATACTTCAAGACAGATTTACTATCTCCTTTAAATTTTCTCTTCTTCAGGTTAAACACTAACAAGGCCTTCCATTCATCTTCTTATGTCATGGTCCTTAGTTCTTTCATCATTCTGTGCATAAACACAGCTGTCCAAAGCTCTCTAAAAATTCAGTGATTAGAACTGATGGAGTTCCAGATGTGTCCTGACAGGGACAGTGCCCAGCAGGGCTATCATCTTCCTTGATCTAAAGCTCGAAGCCAAAGAGCATGTTTTGCTTAGTTTCATGTTTTTAAGGTATTAAAAGCATCAGCATTATCCTTTGTGCCCATCTTTTTAGAAAACAACACATTTGGATGAAAAAAGAATAAGGCGATGACATATCTATTAAGAATTTTTAATCTAAGATAATTTACAGGAAGATTGACATTTAAAATGCTGCAATTAAATATGTAGGTTAGTATTTTGATTTAAAGCTCTATTGGAAAACAGTTTATATGGAAAACTGGTTTATATGTGGTTCCTCCCTATTGACACACTATCATCTGTCTTTGCGCTGGTTTTCCCATCCTATAGCCTCCTTTTAGAATCATTTCCTTCCTTCCTTCAATACTTTAACTCAAATGGCACCTTGGCAAGGTGACCTTGCTCAATCCCCTCTCACTTCTGTCCTCTCTCTAATTTGAGGCTTTCCCTTTAAGGTTCTCCTCCTTCTACTCTACTTGCATCATCTAGATAGGTATTTGTGTATATATTGCCTCTTACATTAGAATGTGAACTCCTTGAGGGTAGAGCCTAGTCTTGCTATTCATTTGGCATATATAAGATGCACATTCATTTACTAAATCCTGGACTTGAGGGAAGGGACCATTTTGCTTTTGTTTTATGTATCTCCAGCTCTTAGCATAATGCCTGACATATAGTGAACATTTCATAAATGCTTGTTGATTTGTTTAATTGATTGATTAACCAAACAAGTTGGGCAGGTTATTCAATATAGTAGAGAAATTAAAGTTGTTTTTGTTTTTTAAAAAAGGGAACATAGAAAACTGTTTTGGCAAATCTCCCATCTGAAGATATGATGCAAATTTTTTCCTTCTAAGCTAAGAGAGGCCTTTCCCATTTTCTTGGAAATGGAATAAATTTTGCTATAGTAACCCCTCAAGACATTGATTAATCTCCACAAATAAAATACAGCAAAACTTAAACATCAGGTTTTAGTTGTGGAAAAAAGGCTTAAATATGCTTGTGTCTCAGGATGAGGACAGCCTGGAGCCCTAAGTGCTCCATAATAGCAGTGTTGGACAGTAAACTGCCAGGTTAACTTTCGCAGGAAACCTGACCAGTAATGGAAGCTTATTGCTACTGTCAGGAGCCATATCAAGTTTACTCCAAATAATCTTTCTTGTGAAGACAGAAACATTTTTTATAGACCTAACGTAGCGTTTCCTCTTTCAATGCAGGCTGTAAACTCTTCTAACAGAGGGATTTTTCTCATCAGGCAATGCTTCTCCATCACCCCATCCCAACCCAGTGAAACCAAAGCTCTGAACAAAAAAAAAGTGATGAGAACTTTAGAAAATTTTCCTGCTGGTTCATAATAGTTCTTTTATCAATTTACTTTTGAGTGAGTTTTCTTTCAGACTTGACTTACATGAAGAAAACATGACAAAGAAACAAGGAAATCTGAATTAGTATGCAAAAAAGGAATAATTAGAAAGTTAATTGATATAGTTTTTAAAAAATGTAATTTTTGGTTTTCCTTAAGCCTGAAATCCAGTAAGATTGGATTGCTAAATTATTAGAATGTTGTTCAGATTTTTAGTTGAGCCCAACTCTTCATGAACTCATTTGGGATTTTCTTGGCAAAGATAGTGGAATGGTTTTTCATTTCCTTCTTTAGCTCATTTTTACAGAGGACGAAATGGAGGCAAACAGGGTTGTGATTTGGCCAAGGTCACACAGTCACTAAGTATCTGAGTTTGCCTATGAATTCAGGTCTTCCTGTCCCTAGGCCCAGAGCTCTATGTACTTTGCCAACTGGATATATAAATTATTAGAATATGGCTTAATAACATGGTAAATTAAAGAGGCATCATGGAGTACAACTGACATTTCTATAGGACATTTACAAAGTTCTTGGTATACATTATCTTACCTGAGTTTCCCCAAATCCCTGTAAGGTAAAATCATAAAGAAGTTATTATCTTGATTTTATATATGAGGAAACAGACTCAAAAATCACAAATCTAGTAAGTGACAAAGAAATGGGATTCAAATCTAGGTTTAACCAAATCAAGTCCAGTAAATTATATTGGGTTGCCTTTCCTGGAACAGAAGATGGAGGGCCTATCCCATTAGTGGAATGAGTTTCCATGGTGGAAATTCCCTTCATTAATGAAATTAGAGGCCAGAGTACTCTCTTTTCTCCACTTCTTTCACACACATTTTATTTTTGTCTAATTATAGTCCTATGATATAGATAACAAATATTTAGTTTGGCATTCATGTACCTCAGTGAGGAAATCCTCTCTATTGGGAAGATCAGTAACTTCTCAAGAACTCATAGCCTTTGTGAATTGATAGGGAACATCAAGAGGTTACTGGGTCTCATTACCCCCATTTTGCAGATGGAAGAACTTCTAAGATTCAGGCAAAATAAATTTCTCAAAGTCAAATGGGACATGGAAAAAGAGAGAAAGGGGAAGAGACTGGGCATGGGAGGACATCTTTTTTCTTTGTGCAATCTTTGATTTCTACCTTTTGGTATAAGAGTCCTTTTGTCAATAGCTCTGAGCTTTCTCAGCTTATTGTGGGCTTCATTTGTTGTTCTTGTTATTGAGAAGGCACAGGCCTCAAGAATGTAGATATGGATATAATAATCATAATAATAAAACTAGCTTTTATATAGTGCTTTAAGGTTGGCAGGTACTATCTCATTTGATTCTCCCAATAGTCTTAGGAGTTATTTGCTATTATTATCCTGACTTTGTAAATGAGGAAATTAAGGCAGTTAGCAGTTAAGTGACTTGTTCAGGGCCACATAATAAGTATCTAAGTCTGGGTTTAAAAGTGAGTTTTCCTGACTCCAGGTTCAGCACTTTATGGATTTCATCAAATTTTATTCAGAAGATCTTTTGACTGTCTATTAAATTCAATATTTCAGTGACAGGCAGTGTGCTGGAGTAGGAAAAAAAGACTCTACTAGAATTCAGGAAATTATTATAATCTCATCTTTGCCAGTGACTCATTTGTTTGACCTTGGATAAATAGTTTTGCTGTCTGAGCTGTTGTTACCCCACCTGTAAAAAGATGGTGTTAGATTGAATAACCTCTAAGCTCCTTCTTAGCTTTAATTTTATGATTAGAGTATTATAATATTATAATATTATTATTCTTATGTATGAATAGCAACACGTGATAGAGGCCCAATCTCAGAATTATAGTAATAGCTATCATTAATATAGCTTCTAAAGTTTGAAAACAGCTTTATATTATGTTATCTCATTTGAGAATAAGACCAGAGTACAAGTCCTGTTTCCCACACCTTCTAGATGTATGACATTGGGCAAGTTGTTTAAATCTCTCTGTCCCTAGAAATTCTCTAAAACTCAGACTACATGTGAGTTGCCAGTTTGGGTTGGTGGAAGGAATTTTTTTTTTAAACCCTTACATTCCTTCTTGGAGTCAATACTGTGTATTGGCTCCAAGGCAGAAGAGTGGTAAGGGCTAGGCAATGGGGGTCAAGTGACTTGCCCAGGGTCACACAGCTGGGAAGTGTCTGAGGTCAGATTTGAACCTAGGACCTCCCGTCTCTAGGGCTGTCTCTCAATCTACTGAGCTACCCAGCTGCCCCCAATGGTGGTAGGAATTTGTACCCTTGGAGTTCTCCAAACTGTGGAACTCACATATTAAAAGTAAAAAAGAAAAAATAGCCCTAAAATGGCACCTTTTATTTTTGAGTGGAGTTTGCATATATGTATATCGGTGGGAGGAGGCTGGAATGGCAGGGAAGCAGAAGGAGGCATATATACAAGAATAGAACTAACATTAGGTAATTTTCTGAAGTAGGCAAACTTTGGTTTTTCCATTCCCCAAATATTCCCTTCCTTATATTGCTATTCTACCTTAAAAATGTCATTCTTCTTCCTCCTCTAATGCCTCTCCTTTCTTCCACCTTCCCCAGGACTATATATTATATAATGTCTGTTTGTCTGCTCTTCAGGCAGCTTGTGGTGCCCTAGATAGGGCACTACATCTGGAGTTAGGAGGACCTGAGTTCAAATCTGATCTCGCACCCTTACTAGCTTGTGACTCGGGGCAAGCTGCTTAATCTCTGTTTGCTGTAGTTTCAACTATAAAATGAGGATCATAATAGCACTAGGGTTGTTATGAGGATCAAATGAGATAATATTGGCAAAAGCACTTAGCATAGTGCTGACACATCCTAGGGGTTATAGGAATGTTCACCTCCCTCCTCCTCCTCCTTTCCCCTTGACAGATCTCAAATTTGTGATCCAAATCAAACATGCATTATGTCCTAGGGGTAACAAGTCAATACTGCCCTTTCTCTTTTGGAAAAGTTTAAAAATAACCCATTTCCCCACAGGTCAGTGAAAATATGCTTGAGTGCCCCCATGGGGTGTTCTGACTCTGACCAAAGTCAGTTTCGACAAGTTTAAACAAACTTGTCAGCTCTGGAAAAATTGTGTCTAAAAATTTCCCATCAACTCTTCCTATATATAGGGTCTTCATAAATTCTGTGTGTGGCTTTAAAATGTTTAACTTTGAAGTTTCAGTAACTTAGTCTGTAACTCTAAGAGAAGAAACCCACTACTTATATTTAAAGGCAAATTTTCTTTAAGCTTTAAGGATAACTTCATTATGGTCTCATATATGTCAGCTCAAATTCTTTAAAACTCAATCTCAAGTACTCACCAATATGAATATGAAGCTTATCCTGATGTCTGATCTTCCAATTCCCTAAATTTCAATCCTACTCCTGGGCAAGGGGCAACGTGGTGGATAGAATGCTGGGCCTGGTGACAGAAAGATCTGAGTTCAAATCCAGAAAGCGATATTAGCTGTCTGCCCCTGGGCAAGTCATTTAACACTCTTGGCCTCCATTTCCTCACATGTAAAATGAGCTGGAGAAGGTAATGGCAAAACATTTAAGTATCTCTGCCAAGAAAACTCCAAATGGGGTCATGAAGCTGCTAAATCTTGTATTAATTTGACTGTGACTCAATGATGTTTGAATTGCTCTTTCTGGCTGCATACACTATTATCTCCTTTACATGAATGCTCTGGAATTTGGCTACAATATTCTTTGGAGTTTTTATTTTGGTATTTCAGGATGTGATCAGTGCATTCTTTAATTTCTATTTTTCCCACTGAGTCTAGGATATCAGGCCACTTTCCCTTGATAATTTTAAAAAATTAATTATTTATTTTAAAATATTTTTTTCATGTTTATATGATTCATTTTGTTTTTTTTTTCCTCTTCCTTCTCTGCCTCCCAGAGCCAATAAGCAATTCCACTGGGTTGTATAAATGTTTCTTGATAATTTCTTAAAAGATGTCTTGCCCCTCCCCACCCCTCTTTTTTTATCATGGCTTTCAAGTATCTCTCCTCAATCTATTTTTTAGGTCAGTTGTCTTTCCAATGAGATATTTCAAATTTTCTTCTACTTTTTTCATTCTTTTAATTTTGTTATATTATTACTCAATGTTTCATGGAGTCATTAGTTTCTACTTGCCCAATTCTAATTTTTAAGAATTTTCTTGCGTGCGTTTTTGTTTCTTTTTCCATTTGGCCTATCCAAATTTAAAAAAAAAATCTTCTCTTCAGAGGATTTTTGTTTGTCCTTTATTTTATGATTTATTCTGTTTTGTTTTAAGGTGTAATTTTCTTAAAAATTTTTGTACTTCCTTTACCAAGATATTGATTTTTTTCATGATTTTTTTTTGCATCACTCTCATTTCTTTTCACATTTTTCCTCTACTCCTATTTGATTTTTAAAATTCTTTTTGATCTCCCCCAGGAATTTTTTTTTGAGAGGGGTGCCGAGTCCAATTCACATTTTCATTTGAGCTTTTGGATGTAGCTGTTTTGATTTTGTTGTTTTTGTCTGAGTTTGTGTTTTGAACTAATTTTATATGGTCAGGTACATTTTGTTGTTGTTTGCTAATTTTTATTCTCAATAATTCATGAACTTTGGAAACAGAGGATTTTTGGCAAGTGCAGGCAAAGAGATTGCATATGCCAAAGTCATCATGCAACTTCTTGAGAACTTACAAATGCCCAAGGAAGCAGCAATAATCCACTACAGATTACACACAGGAGCTAAAGATCATGTGTCCTTAGGAAACCATAGAGCTGACATTACAGCAAAATTTGGAGCTAGAGAAGGACCTCTTCATGCATTGAATTTCTCAATAGTTGAAGAGGACAATATAATGCCTACAACGAACGGGAAATTCAGTCATGGATAAAGAACTTGGGGGCAACTAAATCTGTTTTAAAAACATCTCCTGAAGACAGTTGAATCACAAATTGTGTACAAATAATGGGGGCTCTCACTTGTGGTTCCTAATAGCTGCTAGCATGTGGCAGAGGCCACACCCCGGGCAACGGCTTCGACAGGCCGGCTAAACCTTGTGAGAGTAGCCATCGGATTGTAGACCCCTGGTGAATCAAGGCTTTGCTCACCCAGCATGTGAAGACTGCTTTGGCTGAACAGACGGAAGAAACCAACAAGAAGGTTCAACGGCTGAGATGGCGACACAGCAAAGCACCGTGGAGTGCTTAGGGTGTGTTGGAGCACAAAGGACAACACAGCCATCCAATGCAGCTGAGGAAGTCTCCAGGTGTAATGACTTTTCGTTCCACTGGACCCAGGCTTCCAACACCGAGAGAGTGGGACTGTCTTTGTGCAATGACTTTTCCACTTAAATCTCCACGCACAAGTGTCTTTGTGCACACTCCTCTATACACCATAGATGAAAACACACAAAGACAATCGTCATCCTCAGTTACCGAGAGACTACTACTAGCCGATTAAAAAAAAATTACTTTGAGCTTTATGAACTCTATGTTAAAGTTGGACTCTGTTCTCAGGGTGGAAGGGGAACTGTTTCAAGCTTTAAGTTTTTTGTGTTGCTGTTTTCAGAGTTCATTCTGGAGGTCTGTAAGTTTTTAATTCTTCCAAGGTAATATGGTCTAAGAAGAGATGTGTCTACTCCTCTCTTGGCCTCTGCTCTGGTATGTAAGCAACTGCTAGCATTCTTTTCTACCTTGGAATAGGAGTTCCTCTGAGGTTTCATGCTCTAGTGTGCTATGCTCCTTCTCCTCCTGGGACTGGGAACCAGTATGAGCAATGAAACCAAGTCCTGCACCCAGTGTAAGGAAAGGGTCCCCTGTAATCTCCTTCTGGCCAGTTGTCAGACCCCTTTACCATCTGTGGGCTGGGAGCTGCAGAAGCTGATTCTGCCACCTATTCAGTCACTTTCTAGACCTGCTGCTGAATTGCTGTGGTGTGTTTATCTGTGCTAGCTTGAGTTCTATTCTTACCCCAATGAGACAGACCTTTCCTACAGACTTTATAAGTTGGCTTTGGAAGGAAAATGATTTCACCATGTCCTTTTGTTGGTTCTACTGCTCCAGAATTTGTTTTGAGGAATTATTTTGAAGTTCTTTGGAGGGGAATTTGGGAGAGCTCAAGTGAATTCCTGGCTTTACCATCTTGGCTCTGTCCCTTGGATATACTTTTAAGTTTAACTTGCATTATTAAACATTTTCTCCATCACTCTCTTAGATGTAAACAGTAAACAATAAGTCAAGCTCTGATTTGTAGTAGTTGCTTATTTCTGAGAGGTGAACAATCACACAGAAAGCTTCAAAATCAACTTTTGTTTCCCTGACTTCTACCTCTCCAACTGTAATTGAATGGAATCTTATCTTCTCAAGAACTGATAGCCACTTTTTGTCACAGCAACTAAAACAATAAAATTGTATTCAATGTTATAATTTAGTTTCCTGAAAAGAAAATAAATTTTCTTTTAAATGATGTTTACAGATGAGTTCTAGCACACCAACAGCCTAAGTCAGCATTCCTCAAGCTGCATTCTATGAACCCCTGAGGTTCTGCTAAATAGTCCTTGGGGTGAAGTGGGGGGAGGGAACTATATACACATACACACAGAGCAAATCCATCTGCTTCAATTTCTGTTGGTTTCCACCTGCCACATGCCAGTGAAGCTGGGACCCCGCCATATTCTACCTACTTAGAGCTCTAGTGCCCATTTTAGTCAAAGTTATCACTCAGAAAAGGGACCAAGCTGGAGTTAAAGACTTGAGTCAAACAGTAGCCTTAGACATCTGGGGTATCAGGGCTCTTTTTTTTTTTTTTTGCTACTTCTCACCCTGAAGTGATTGACTCGGGCCAGAGCTTGAATCTTTGGCAGTACAACCACACAATTTGCATAAGAAATGGCAGTCAACTAAGGGGCTCAATATGGAAGCAAAAATTGGGGAAGCTTTTTTAGAACTTTTTGTGGAGCTATATATCATTCATGTCTCCATGCTCCCCTTTGTTTTACTGTTCTTCAAGTTTCATTCCCTCCTGAAAGCCTTAACTTTTCAATCAATCAGCACTGATCTAGCCATTCCTATGTGCCAGGCAGTGTCCAAATTTGGAATTCAAAGAAAGGTGAAAATAGACCTTGCCCTTAAGGATATTACATTATGGAAGAGATAACATGTAAAGAAAGAGATACATACTAGATACATACAGAATAGATCAAAGGTAACTTAGAGTGGCAGACTGTTGTATTTGAAGACACCTCAAGAGACTTCTTGGGAAAGAGCAATTAAGCTGAGCCATGAAGGAAACCAGGGATTCTAGAAGGGAGAGATGAGAAGGTGGCACAGTTTAGGCATTCAGGACAACCAGTATGAAGCCTGGAAGGATGGAAAATGGAGTATGCTGTGTACAAAGAACAGCAAGTAGACCAGTATATCTGGATGAGTAGAGTTGCTTTGCCTATGTCTTAAATTTTCCAAAAAGTTCTGATTTCAGATGTTTTTCCATTCACATATTAAGGAGAAAAATCTTTTTTTCAGACGCTTTTTACTGATTTTTATCTGTAAAATAAAATCAAAGTACTCTGGCTCTACCTATAATTCAAATTCAGTTCAACAAATATTTATTATGCACTTATTCTTAAATATTTACTTAAGACACTGTGTTTAGCTTTGGGAAAGGAAAGAAAAAAATAAAGCATTCTGAAACTCTACTGATTTTGGTCCTGTCATTTACCACCATTTCTAAATTCTTTCTTCTCATAGCTCTAGAGCTAGAAGGGAACTCACATGCCATCTAGTCCAACTCCTTAATTGAGAGATAAGAAAATTGGAGCTCAAGGAGGTTAAATGATTGATCCATGGTAACACAGACACTAAGCATCAGAAGTGGGATGTGAACTTAGATCTTTTGAATTTTTAGGCAATGCACTTACTATTGTACACATTGACTCCTTTTGGATACTTGTTGGGAATGCCGAAGAAGGGATTCTTTTGTAGACAATGAACACACAACACACACACATACATATACATGCCTTGATGATAATGGGGGAGGGGTGGAGAGGATATTTTTAGGCTAATTTCCATGACATAAGCCTTAAGATTTTTTTTTTTTAAGTATAGTAGCTAAACCACACCTTACCCCACTACTTACCTGAGTCACTCCCTATAGGGAGAGCTCTGCAAAAAGAAATCATGGCTAAATGAGTACAGACAGAGATGTATTATGTAGGCACTGGTGAAATATGAAACACTGGAAAACGAATAGTGCCTGTATCTTCCTCAAAATTTATTTTGCCTGCAGGCACTACCTAATTTCTTTCAGGTTCAAAATTTATGATTACAGGCAAATTTACATGGCTGATTTTGAATATTTTACAATTATAAGATGCTAACAGCCTTACTTGTGAGGTATTTTGATTTAGATAAGAGTTCTCCAAAAAGAGATGGGAGAAGACTTCTCTCACTTGGCCCCATTCCTTTGCTGAGGTGTGGGTCATGGTTCATAGTTTTAGAACACTGACTAATAATAATACTGAATTAAAAAATGTATTAATGGGTTTTCTTGTATTTTTACTTTTTCTTTTAAACATTCTTTATTATAAGGGATACCTGGGAGTGGGCAGGGATGACATAGTAAGGGACATCTAGGTTATAGAAGAATAAAATATATTTAAAATTTCTTTGAATTAGGATAAATAATATTAAGTCTTTTTTTCCTTTTAGAATTCCTACCTGAATTCCCAGTCTAGTAACTAGTTACATTATAGGCATTTTATTTTTAAAGGGCAGAATAATTAAGGTGTCATACTTATCACTTGCACAAAATTCTAATGAAGTCCTTTTTCTGCTTTGTACTTTTGTCTGAAAATATTGTTTTTCCTTAAAAAATGAGCACTGGTACAATTTTTCAGTTAGAAATGAATTCAGGACTTAGCTTAGTGTAGTGAAAATCACTCTGTGTATGAAAATATATCCATTAGTAATACTATTTATTATATATGCATCCACTTTAATATGTATCAGGCTCAATTGTTTTGAAGTTTCTGGAGACAAATAAAAATTTGATGTGATCAAAGGAATAAGGACTTTATTTGCTCACCTGTGCATTTATTTTTAACTGCACTGGACAAGTATTTATGGTTGAATATTTAAAGAGATCCAAATCAACTCATTCCTTGTTTGCCAGGATTCATAAGAGAGGAAAAGAAAAAATTCTCCTTTTAAAGTGAATTTTAGAGTGAAAATTGATCTATTGATCTATTTGCTGAAGGTTTACTTTCAAACTGGCAATTATTTGAAAGAAATATTTTCAGCTATGGCACAGCCTAAGGACTCAAGTGTAGACAGCACTAATGATGGCTGATACCCCCCAGCAGCACCAAATTGAAATGCAGATGTAGTGGCAGATGGCCCTCAAAGGCCTCCTGTGGCTGCCACTGAACTTGCAAGGATGGTCAGTTTGTCTGGTCACTGAATTCATGATGATTGGAAATGAAATGGCAGGCACATTTACATCTCTGGGTATAAATAGCCATTTTCCAAATTCTACTGCATCATTTTAGAGTAAGCAGAGCCTGGAGTCATAGAATGACTATAAGCACAGAGTAGATGAATATTTCCTTGTACTGAATAATGTTTGATTATAGTACAAACTGACCAATCTTGTAAATAAGCTTGACCATTGGGGTCCAAAAGGAAGGCCTACTGCCTATAAATCTTTGTCTTTTGGTCACTTAAGTATTACATATTAGGTCTCAGTTATAACATAGATTTTAATAAGCATATGGATTTTTAAAAGTCTACAGACCCTTAACATTTTACTCCAAAATATCACAACCTTACCATCATTTTATATAGTATAATATTTAAACTTTAAAATTCATTAGGGATATAGTTTTCTTTCTATGGATACTCTGTAGTTTAGGTATCAAAATTTTATTTCATAGAAAAAATTTGTCAGGACCCTTCTTTTGCTATTAAAAAGTTTATGAAATATTGCAATTAACTATTCTTCAAATTTTTGAGAAAATTTGCTTGTAATTCCATCTAGTCTCAGATTTTTGTTTTTTGTTTTTCCATTTGGGAGCTAATTAGAACTTGTTCAATTTCTTTTTTGATACTAGGTTATTTAGATCTTTTTTATTGTTCTTTTATCTTGAATTTCTATATTTTTATAAATATTCATCCATTTAATTATTTTTCAGATTTGTTAAATTGGCCAAATAATTCTAATAGTTTCTTTTATTTCTTCTTCATTTGTTGCAAATTCATTTTTTTGTTTTTATTATTGGTTATTGATTTTCTTTTAAAACATTTAGCTAATGGTTTGTCTATGTTATTAGTTTAAAAAACTAGTTTATAGTTTTATTAATTCCATGGAGTTTTTTTTGTTTTGTTTTCAGCCTTTTTAATTTCTTTTTTGATTTTCAAATCAAAATTTAATTGAGACTTTTTAATTTGTTTGTTTCTATTTTTTTTTGTAGCATGCTCAATTTGTTAAATTTGTTTGATTTTTGATAATGAAAGTATTTTGAAATATAAAATTTCCCTGCTTTGGTTATATCTCTCACATTTGGCATATTACCTCATTTTTGTCAAAAACATTCTCGTTTCAGATCCTCAAGCCTTAGTCAACTCTTTGCTGAGACAGTGCAGACATCTTGCTATTGAGAATATAAAAGAATTTCTAGTAATATCTTCACTCTGTCTCTGAATCTTTTATAGATTGCTAGACCAGTGGGCTTTTACATAAAGAACCCCCTTTTAAAATTAAAAAACAAATTGAAGACTCTTTCACATGATGGTAATTATTTCATTAGTATCCTTGATGTAGAAAATGTTTTGTGTACATTAATTCACATGTCCCTTTGTTTGAAGTGGTTCTTTAAGCTGAATCAAGGTGAAATAATTGAATGAATGATGCTGATGAGTACTCTAGATAGTGTGTGGGACAGCTAGGTGGCATACTGGAGAGAGTGCTAGACCTGGAGTCAGGAAAACCCAAGTTCAGATGCAACCTCAGACACTTACCAGTTGTTTAACCCTGCACAAGTTACTTACCCTGCATGCTTCCATTTTCTCATCTGTAAAATGATCTGGAAAAGGAAATGGCAAACTACTCTAGTATTTTGGCCAGAAAATCCCAAAAGGGGTCAGGAACATTCAGACATGACTAAAAATGATTGAATAACAACAAGAAAAACAAAACCCCCAGATGTTATATCCCAAATGTCTTGGAGAGTTTTAAGGTATAATAGCTTAAATAACACTAGGTTTTATTTTATAATTTACATTTTGATAATGTTTCATCTATTATGGTTTTAAACTATCCCAAGATTTTGGGAAATCATGTATGCTTATCTCATTTGAGCATCAACAATGCTATAGGGTAGAAATTATAGTTATTGTTATCCCTATTACACAAATAAGGAAATTGAGGCTCAGAGAGATTGTGATTATAATGGAAAAATAAAGAACTGTTTTAGTCAACTTTCAGTTCATTATGAATGATTAATGTATATTAGCCAAAAACAATCTAACTCAATCTAAATCTACATTGAAAGAAGCCTAATGTCCAGCAAACATGATGGGAGGGAATAATTCTATTGAACACTGACCTGGTTAGGCTGCTTTGGGAATAGTGTGTTCAGTTCCTCATGCCACATTTTAAGAAGGATGTTGAGAAGCTTGTAAACATCTGACAGAGGTCAACTTGGATAGTGAGAGCATTAGAAACCATGACATATAGGAAGATCCCCAGAAGAAACTTGGAATGTTTAACTTAGAAAAGAGAAGTCTTAGAGAGGGACGTGATTGATAGCTGTCTTCATATATTTCCAGAGCTGTCAGGTTGAAGACGGAGTAGACTTCCATTTCAACATGCATTTATTAAACACTCATTATGGATGAGGTAGTGAACTAAGCATTAAAGATACAAATAAAGGGCCCCAAACTCCCCCCAAAACAACAACAACAAAAAACAAAAACCATAGCCCCTTCTCTCACAGAGCTTATAGTCTAATGGCGGAGACAATAAGCAAATGACTATGAACAGACAAGTTATAACCAGGGGGAAATTGGACATAATTTCATAAGGAAGGCACTCAGATTATGGGGAACTTGGGTGGGCAATACAGGGCTTAGATGACCTCTGAGGCTCCATTCAACTATGAGACTCTGTGATGCTAACCTGAGGTTTCCTCACACTATCTCTAGTAATTAGTAATAATAATAATAATTAGCATTTATACAGTACTTCTAGGAATGCAAGGAGTTTTACAAATATCTTGTTTTATCCTCACAATATATCTCTGATTTTTAGATGAGGAAATACAGGCAGACTGAGGTTAAGTGACTTGCCCAGGTTTATATAGCTACTAAGTATCTGCTGTAATAGAAAAGATACTTGGAGATATTTCTATTTGTAATAACTGAGATATGCTGGAGTGACTAGAGAGATACTAGGGGAAACCTCAAGACTATTTAAGATACTATAGAGTTAAGAATAGATAGTTAGATGTATAACTAAGAGGTAAGTATCATTTAATTTTGCTTGTTGCAAATTTAAGAAAAAAGGGATGAATGTGGAAGAGGCATGAAGGAAGAGAGAATTTTCATGCATGCAAGACAGAAAGCTGGGGACTTCATCTGTCAATCAAAAGTAACATTCCATTTGGAATGTTCCCAGGAAGAGGGAGTTGGAAACTAACCCTACAGTGAAACTGAGCTCGCTTTCTTGTTTTTTTGGAGAAAGGAGGAGAGAAGAGACTGGTTTCTGACTGAGGCTGAGAGTCTGGTGAGTTAAGCTGAGAGACTTTTGAACTAAACTTTAGCTGTTGGTGGCTGGGTGTGGTGAAGAAGATATTGGTGTCTCTGAGACTTGAATTTGAAGGAAGAAGAAAGAAGATTAAACAGTTGTCCTCCCATCTCCCTGATAGACTTTTGTGTCACAGTTGTGACAGAACTGTCATTTTCCAAAATCCTCCAAACCCTCCTTATAGATTAGGGATAACCCCATCCCTCTCACCTCATTTTCCATCCTTGTCCTGTCTTCCCCAGTAAACCTCCTTACTTGAGAAAGAGAACAAGAATATCTTCTATAAATTTCACAGTTCACCTTTGAGTTATATAGAAAGGTTGCTGACTAACATGGGGTAGGGGAAGGGAGGCAGAAGGGAGTGGGTGGAAAACTAGGAGGTGAAGGGTGGAGGGTAAGAAATATCTTGCTCTATTAGCCATCAGTAGTGATCAATAGGCACCCTTTGATAGTATCTCTGGTAGTATCTCTCTATCTCTCAGAAATATCTCTATCTCCTAGTATATCCTTTATTACTATAGGCAACCTGAGTATCTCCTTGAATACAACTGGAAATAGCTCCACAGTATCTTTTTTTATTACACTGAGAGTGATTCAAATTCTATTCTTCCTCACTCTATGGTGGTCCACTGTTCTATGCACCATCAGCTACCTGCCTACTATATTATATATACTTTATGTTAACTAATGTTCATATTCTATATTTCCCTGGGTAAGGGGTACTATGGTGTTAGGGGAAAAATATAGCCAAGGGACATCCTGTATGTGGGAAAGAGAAGTCCCTTCTGATCTTCCTTCCATGCAGTGAGAACAAAAAGTGAGCTCACCTTTGGCAAGCTGTGATGAGCTTGAACCTTCTGTTTGGAGATCTCCCAAGAGAAGGATGTATTTTGGTGCAGTGACTCAGTCTGAGAAAGTGACAGATAAGTGCTTAACAAAAAGTGGCATTTTGCTGTGTGATGGCAGAAATGTAAGAGATTGAGGGCACATCAGTCTGATATTGAACATGTTTTGGCTAGAGGTTGGTATGATGACTTTGGACTAAAGGTTAATGAACAAATCAACTTTCTGCCTAAGATCATGCTGGTTTGTATCTAGAGTGCAAATTAAAAACAAAACAACACAAAATTTAAAAAAATCATGGAGATGATGCTTGATAGAGTATTTGTTTGCCTCTTGAATCCAAATTAAAAACAAAACAACACAAAATTTTAAAAAAATCATGGAGACCAAGAATGTTCCTTAATATTTGTGATAACCTATCATTTCTTTGTGGTGACATGCAGAAAACAATATGCTCCTTCAAAAGGTTATGAAGAGGGGTTCTTGGCATTTTGGTTAAAGGAAAAGTTTGATTAGACACTTTTGAAAGTGAGGAAGCATTTAAAATGGAGTCAGTAGGAGGGCAATTGGGAAATGTAGCTTTATGGTTCAAATTGAAAAGAGTGAAAGGCAAAATGAACATCTGTGTGTTTTCCAGTGCTCCACAGAATGCTGCCTTAAACATAGTGACTGTGTGTTAAGTTTCTGTTAGATTGCAGTGGATGTCATGAAATAGAATTTGATTTTTTAGTGCCATTTTATAGTCATAGAACAACATATTTAATTTGCTTTTGTGTTCTCAAACTCATCTAATTGGGATGTTAAGCTGAGATTCAATTATTTTTTTTTACATTTGAAAAAAACATGTTAATTTGAAAGAGAGCACTGACATAAGCGAAGCCACTGGTCAGTAATAAACACCATAAAAATGTTGGCCTAAATGGCTTCAGGATGTGTTATGATGGATTATTCTTAGAGAGATCATCTGAATAGTCAGGGTTATGAAAGATCCAGATTTTCCTGACAGCAGTGCATAATTTTCCTCTAAATTGCTGCAATATACAAGTTGTGTAGCCTTAATATCACATGAGATATTTTTAAAGTGCTTAGTATAGAGCCTGGCACATAGTAGGTGCTTGCTCCCTTTCCTTTTCCCTTCCCTCTTTCTCTCTCTCTCTCTACCCTGGAAACATGAGAGGAATTTTAAAAAAGAATCCTTTAAAATGCACACACACATATATAATATATATCTAAGGGTTTTGTTTTTATTGACTCATATTTTTACTTCCAAAACCATTCTATTTCATGGCTTGACTGGATTTCACAGGTTTTAGAGCCAGCAAGTATTTCAGAGATTATGTAATCCAATCACCAACATTTTAGAGGGGAAGAAATTGAGGATTGTAGAGGTAAAAGTGTATGGTCATGTGCTATTAAATGGCAGAAAGAGAATTCCAAACTATGGGATTGGACACCAAATCCAGGGCTCTTCCAACATTTTGTAACAATGCATTTCTCTTCTCCCTGATCAAATAGCTCAATTCCTAGATTTAGAGACACCCACCAACAAATGGCTGTTTGCAGCTATTTCCTTATTCCCTACTGAAGCCAGTCTTTAATGCTGAGACTGAGGTAGTGTATGGGAAGAAACTCAGGAGTTGAAGAATCTTTAGATCAGAATAAACAGAGCTGGAAGGAATCAGAGTGCATCTATTCCAAACTCTTCATTTTACAGGTGGAAACAGACTTGCTACATTCAGTAAACCATAGAGAACTATTTAATAGTTTATAGGAAACCACAATCCGCTAAGTTACACAGTGGATAGAGCACTGGAGCTAGAGTCTGGAAGACCCGAGTTTGAATCCAGCTTCAGACATTTATACTCTGTGTGACTTGAACAAGTAGTCTGGTCTGTCTCAGTTTCTTCATCCATAAAGGGAGGATAAAATCTTACCTTTCAGTATGAAAACTGAATTTGCTACTTGTGACTTTAGCCACAGTGGGGCAATAACAACTGGCCAGAGAGATAATTGTTGGGAGTTTAAAATGAGATAATATTTGTAAAATGCTTTGGAAATCTTAAAGATCTATATAAGATGCAACCTATTATTATTAGGAGGCAGGTAGCTGGCATTATGGATAGAGCATTTGGTGTGGAATGTGGTGTATTCCACTTTCTGACTTTAAATATAGCCTTGGAGAGTTATTAGCTATGTTACCCTGGGCAAATCACATGCTTTCCTCAGTTTCCTCATCTGTACAATGAGCCAGAGAAGGAAATGGAAAGCTATTCCAGTATCTTTGCCAAGAAAACCCCAAAGGGGTCATGAAAAATTGAAAACAACTGAACAATGATTTTTATACTTATAAAAATTCCAAATTGTTTTCGTGCTATTTCTTTTGCCTTAATGACACATAGGGGTGGAAGTTAAAGGGAAAGAATTCTTTACATATTAGTTTCTTATAAAAAAAGAAGAAAATCTAAGAATAAAACTGGATAATGGTTTAACATCTCTGAGATAATAGGAAGACTAAATTGGAAACACAATTCATTTGAAGGCCACCAACAAAAGGCCATATAAGGCATGTATTATTCTGTTTAAAATATACTGATCTGTTTTTTGCCTTTGACCATGTTTGGCTATCTGTCATTCTAATAGTAAGCATCTGAAACCTCTTATTGGTCCTATAATTAATTATACTGGTGCTAGATGTGCTGGCCCAGAATTCAACTTCTCTGTGATTCTCTATATTCAATGCTGGGTGTCCTGTTGTAGATGAAATGTGAATTAAAAAAAAAAGTTAAGACTTCAAACTTGGAACTGGCCAAGTTTATCTCTGGGAAAGCCATCTGTTTTAAAATCTTCAGCTCCAGAAGCAGTAGTGGAAGAGAATATATTGCTGAAACTGATTTATAGGAGATAATCTCTATCTCCATCTCCTGGCAATCAAGTTAACATTTTGGTATTTGAAGCTTGCATTGCTGGAGTTTGCAGAAGAGAGTTAGAAAGTACTATGGAGGGAACTTGGAGGGAAAGTGTTTTGCTTGGACTAGAAGAATCATGAAGCAATTGGACATTTATTAATTTCTGAGTTTGTAGGCAACTTTCTGTGTGCTGCTCTTACTTATTTTTGGAGGGCTGTGACAACCCTCTGTCACTCCCTCCCTTGGTTGTGGTTGATAATAGTATATTCCCTGGACTTGCTGATTTCACTAGAAATCTGTAATCTGCTGAGTTTGAAAGCTGACTCTGCTACTTGTGACTTTAACCATGTGGGGAAATAGCAACTGGCCAGAGAGAGGACTTCATAAAAGCCGTACTTAAAAATCTTACAGGACTTGTGATTTTCTGGTTCAGTCTGGTAGCTTTGAGACAACCACAGTGGAATATTTCTGAAGAATAGTGCATTAGTCTAGGGATGCCTTTCTTTAAAAAAAATCCCTTATGAATGTTTGTGCTCTTTGCGGCTTCCCTACCCCACCATTCACCCCTTTACCCCCAGCATGGGGCTGTCTCAGACAACATTCTATATAAGGAAGTTTGAAGTAGGGTAAATCCTTGGATACCCTTGAATTCTTATACCCCAATTACATGTAAAAATGTAAACATAAATAGCCAACAAACTAGCAATTGATTGTTTTCTTGACAAATGGATTCACTGCAAGATTCCTTTAAAGGGTTATTTAACTTAAATTTAAAAAATAATTAGAAAAACTCTTCAGGAGACATTTATTGGTTAATGTGAAGGACTCTTCATGGTGTCTTCCTAGTTATATTCCCTACTAGTACAAGCAGATAGAGTGCTGGAAAACTCATTTAAAAATTTTTGAATCTGACCTCAGATGCATGACCCCACATAAATCACTTAACCTGTTTGCCTCAGTTTCCTCATATATAAAATGAGCTGGAGAAGGAAATGGCAACGCATTCTAGAATCTCTGCCAAGAAAACCCAAAATGGAATTACAAAGAGTCAAACATGGCTGGAAACTGAACAACAACAAAAGAAGTCCATCAAGCTTTCTTTGGCTAGATAATCTATACATTTAGAAGGTGTGGAGGAAGAGTAGCAGTGGGCTGTCACCCCTGGAAATCTCTAGTAGCCAGGAATCCTGGGACTTGGCCCCCTTGCCTCTATTTTTCTTGGAAGAGGTTGGATCTTTGGAGGAGGAGGAGGAAACCTGAAGTGTATGCCTCTTAACTGAGAATGGCTTCAGTATGAATCATAGGCTAGTATGAGAGAGCCTATACTCCATACAGATTAAGGACATGATGGCAGTTTCTCTGGGATTGTCCAAATACAGAAATTTGAATCCTCTGGCTCAGGATGCTTATTGCTCTTCTCAATACTCTGATTACTCCACATAAAGAATTGTGTCCCTGGCTCCCTGTTTTAGAGAGTGCCATTTGAGGATTTTTGTTGTATGGGACAGTGTTTTTAACCTCAATGTCCATCTAATGCTTTCTACAATTAGAGAAGAAATGGGAAGAGAATTGAGTTTAATGCTAAAAGACTACATTGAGAGGCAATGAGGAATGGTGAGAAAAATCCTTCAAACACACACACAAAAAGGAAACAGACACCCATTTTTTAAAGGACAGAAAGTCCTGATTTGACTAATTTTTTTAAAGAAGGCCTTAAACTTGAACAACTCTGCTGAGTTCTCTAAAAAGAAGACAAACACAAGCAGTGAGAAGCAAAGCTGTCATAAGATGACCTTTAGCCCTAGCAAATTGTTCACAGCATATTGTAGAGGCAAGAGGTGGGTGATGATTTGAAAGTGTTCTATAAGGTTATCCAAACAAACAATTCATTTTAGGGCTTTTAAAGAAATCAGAGGAATAACAGCTAAAGGCTAGAGAATCACAATGCATCATCTTTGTGACTTCATGATGAGTCCATCCTTTATTTTTTAAATTGCAATTGACATTTTTGTTTTTTATATCACTTTTATTTCCCTGCATATTTCTCAGTCCTAACTACTCAGGGAGTCTTCCTTTATAACAAAGGAGAAAGTGGAAAAAGGAAAGAGTTCACAAAACTACCTGGTAACCAACCTGGCCTAACATCATTTATAATACTCTACATCTGTAGTTACCCACCTTTTCAAAGTAGGGAAGTAGGGAGGAGGGCATATTTTCAGATCTTTTCTTGGGGCCAAACTTGATAATTATAATGACATAGCAATATAATTATTGTTGCATTGTGGCAATTCTTTCCAGTTAAATTGTTATAGTCATTGTTTATATTGTTTATAATGACTATATATAGTCATTGTGTATATACTGGTCCTATTTATTAAGAGGTCTCTGTTTAACAGAATTTCAGAGGGCAAAGAATGACTTTAAATTATGCTACATAAACAAATTTCTTTTTCTCTCTTAGGTTTTGCTTGACATGTGGCCTAATTAGCTTGCTAAAGTTATTTAAATGTTTTTGACAAAACTACTTTTCTTTAGGCACTAATGCTGGACCCCAAAGAAGATAAATTGGGATCCATTCCTGAAATTAGTAGTAGCAGTGTCAGAGCAATGAGTGACTGCTATTACCCACATGAACATGCCTTGGAAATAGTCAGAAATATAGCATGTCATGAAAGTATTGTAAGAGCCCTAATTATGCAGTTTGAGGACCTAGGTTCAAATCTTGCCTTTGTTGTTTTTTTTTCCTGTGTAAAATGGGAAAAGGTATTTAACCTTTCTGGATTTCATTTTTCTGTAAAATGAAGAGTTTGGATTAGATGGCCTCAGAAGTGTCTCAAAAATGACCTTCAAAAATTATATAACAGTTCACAAAGCACTTTCAGATTCATGAATTGCTTTCCTCAAGATAATCCTGGGAGGAAGGTAATTGTGCCACTCTCATTATCTCCTTTAAGACATAAGGAAACAAGTACAACTAGTTGGCAGAGTGGATAGAAGTCTATGCCCGGAGTGAAGGAGACCAAGTTAAAATGTGACTGCAAACTCTTGCTAGCTGCATGACCCTGAGCAAGTCTTTTCATCCCTGCTTGCCTTAGTTTTCTCATCTGTAAAATGGGTATAATAATAGCATCTGCCTTCCAACATTGTTGTGAAGATCAAATTAGATAATAATTATAAAAAGCTTAGAACAGTGTCTTCACTTACAAGACAGATTACCAAGCAATGTAAATGTTTTTCTCTCCACTTTGACCATTAATTTTGCTTTTTGCCTAATGTCAAGTAGTTGAAGATAGAAGAAGGGTGAGTCAGCCAATCCTTTCCCTCATCTTTTTTGTCCTGTGTCTGCATGTGCTTTGTTTGGGTGGTCCAGCTCTTGGAATGTGAAGATAATTCACCAGAGTGAAGCATCACTGCTGCTAAGTAATGTAAATATTAAGACTGTAAAAATCTAGTGTAAAATTTCCCTCAGGTGCTTTCAGTGTGCCCTTTTTAGGGAGGGGAGAAAGGACAGATGTGAATCTATTGGCTTAGGGTTGAAAAGAGCATCAAGGGTTTATGGATGTTGAGATAAATTTAGTTTACAATAAATTAATAGTGAATTATGTTTACCAAGAGGTCACTTAGAAGTATAGGTTCTTCCTAAAATTAATGTCTTTGTATTTACCTCCCATAAAATAAATTAGGATGTGAGATATGTTCATTTTCTGAGTAATTGCAAGGGATTGAACAAATACTTTCCCCCCCTATTAATTGTTTGCTTTCCTTCCCTGGATTTTTATAGTCATCTCTGTTGTAAAATAAATCCTCCAGTTTAATTAACTGCAAGTTTGCCTGGGATGACTAAAATTTTATCCTTATGTTTAGTAACAGGAATCAGGAGATATAGGTTCAAGTTCCACTTCTGCTACTAACAAGCTATTTGGCTTCTTTACTTTTCTAGCCCTCAGTTTCCTGTTTTACAAAAAAATGGCATTGATACCATGAATCTAAATATTTTCCTCACTTGGGTTAGAGTCTGCAACACAGCCATAAAGATTACATATACTTGTGCCAGGACTTGCCAGAGAACTAATTCATATTGAAAAGGCAATTGTAACACAGTCATTGTCAAGTTTCCTACATAGTCCACAGTCTCCACTACCATTTGAGTCAGTTTGCTGTATAGAATATGATAAACCCAAAAGCAAGTGATGGCTGCGATGATCACCACACCAAAAACTACTTGTTTGAACATATTTACTATCTTTCCTGCCTGTGGGATTGTCGGGTACATTCAGACTAAGGGTGCCAATTGAAATAGAAAAATAAGCTGAGGGGAAACTACTACTGATTGAAATAGAGAAAGCAAACTGATGGGAAACTGTTTCTTTTGCAATGACTGTTGTCCTCTGGCTTGTGACCCGAGCGAGCTACTAAGGGAACCTGAAGCTGCTTATTTGTAATGGAGGTAGGAATGAGAAATGCTGAGTGATGCTGATACACAGAGATGCTGGTACACAAGGGACGGCTCTGGGGAATGCTCTGGGGTTTGCCTACTGATCCCTACTGATGACTGATATATCAGTGTATCTTTCTAACCTCCTCCCCCCTTCCCTCCCTCTCTTCTCCAACCCTCTCCTCCCTTGCCTCCCTCACCTCCCAATTCTTCTTGAAGCCTTTAGCTTCTTTCCTTCTCCCCTTGAGTGAACTATAAAGATATTCTTTTCCTTTCCCTTTTCAAGTCAAGGGGTTTATTGTGATAACAGGATGGTAAAACGAGGTTAAAGGGATGAGGATGTCCCTAATCTAAAATGAGGGAAAATTGAGGATTTGAGAAAATAGTCCAGTCACAACTGTGACTCTAATACAGTTGGATAGATGGAGGACAACAGCTGTTTAAGATCTTTCTTCTTCACAAAGTCAGCAAGGTTTCTCAGCTTAATTTCTGAACCCCCCCCCCAAGGGTCCTTCAGTCTGAGACAACTCCCCAAGAGAGAAAACAAAGTTCAAAGTCTCTCAGTTTCTCCTGGCCAGCTCAACTCTCAAATAGACCACCAACTCAAAAACCAAATTTCTGCCCTGGTCAGCTTCAACTGCCCAGAGACAGAGATCAAGTCCAAAGTCCAGTTTTTGCTTCTTCTCCTCTGTCTTGATCAGAAACACCCAACTGCCAATCCTGGTAACATTCCATTTGGAACCTTCCTCTTGATTGACAGCTAGGTCAGCTAGCTAGGTCAGCTAGCTAGGACAGCTAGCCTTGGTTCTTGCATCTTGGCTTATAAGTCTTCTCTCTCTCCATGCCTCTAACACAATTGAACTAGATGATTTCCAGTCCCTTTCATTTTCATGTTCCTAGAATTGATTCTGCTGAGTTTTGAAATGTATAATTTCTTGCTGACTTAGTAGAATACTTATTGAGCAAACTGCCCTCATAGTTGGTAGAGTTTAAAATACTAATTGGTCAAACTTTTCCCTTCTTTGTTAGGGCTTAGAATATTAATTGAGCAAACCTTCCCTGTATTTGGTAAGGTTTTAAAGCTATCTGTGTGGGATTAGATCAGTTATTTAGCCAGTTGGAAAGCATTTGTTTATTAAGTGTCTACTCCAAGAAACTGTAGTATGCCTTGGGTTTGATAACACAGAGGGAAATCATGGAGTATCCAGATGCAAATCACTATCTAGTTTTAGGACTTAACTGTTCCTTAAAGAACCTAAGGTTTTATTTTATTATTAAATTATTTATTCTTTAAAAAATGTAAGACCCTTTCTCTTAGGCACTGACCCACAATGCCATGTAAAACCTAGGATGATAAAATTGTTTCAAAAGTTCAAGAGACCTTAGAAATGGTTTTATTCTCCCTAAAAAAAACCCAACCCAACCTTATCTTCCACCTTAGAGTCAATACTAAGTAGTGGTTCCAAGACTAAAGAGCAATAAGGGCTAGGAAATTGGGGTTAAGTGACTTGCCTAGGGTCGCATAACTAAGAATCGTCTGATACTGGATTTTAACTCAGGAACTCCCATATCTTGACCTGGCTCTCTATCTCACCAACCAGCTATCCCTTAACTCTCCTTTTTTAATGATAAAATCACAATTTACTATTTAGTTCAAATTAAAAGTAGTATTCCTCTTCCCACTGCCTGAGGACTTCTCCATCCTGAGACCTGTGCTCAACCAATATATCCAAACTAACTTAACAGATGAGGGCAAAGAAACAGGCAGTTTCTAATCGACATCTGTAGCTTTGTAGCTTTCCAGCAATAATATGACTACTGTAAGAGCTAATGGTATCATTGCTTACACTTCCAGAGCATAGTGGTCACAATGAAGAAAGTTAGTCTCAATATCCTCACCTAGGGGACTGTGTTCTGTCTTCTGACTCTTTAAAAGGGACACCGACAAACTGGAACTGATTTAGAATAGAGTGACAAGGATGGTGAGGGTGTGCACAGTCATTTCATGAGGGTTGGTTGAAGGAAACTTTAAACTGAGAAGTCATTTAGGAAAAATTGATTGCAAATGTCAAATACCTAAAAGGCTGTCATGGGAGGAGTCAGTGTTCATGGGCAGAAAATCAGAAGGGACCTCAGAGACTGCCTGGGCAAACCTTCTCATTATATTATAGAAGCTCAAGCTGCTCAGTAGTTATTATAGGATTTCCTCTGTAGAGTTACTCTATGGTGTCAGGTGGCATTCAGGGTCTTAAAAATAGCCTAAAACAGCAAGAGGACATGGACAATTTCCTTTGGCCATCTTTTGATAATTTAGCAACATAAAATCCCTGCAGAATGGAATTCATTCTGACTATAAGGGCCAGCTCAGTGGGAGACATATTTTGATCCTGGAGAGCCTTTCTGTGGATAGTCACCAGTGATAGTTATGACTTGTATATCCAGCTGAGCTGCTTCTGAGTCTAGTTGTCCTCGGTTAGGAAAGCCAGATAATAATGACACTAGATGAACATGCGCATTCCTCTTTTGGTGAAGCTAGATGAATTCTGCTCAATCCTGTTCCATATTGTGTGTGTTTGGGCACATCTGTGTGCTTGTATAAGTCTGCTGTGTACAAAAGAAAAGCCTGGCAGTCCTCTGTGTTAAATCGATTTGCTAGGTCTTTTAGTCATGGATAATATAGATGGGATATTTTTAGAAATGCTTTATGTCCTAGTGCCCTATTTGCCTTAATGGAAAGTTAAGCTAGCCTAGAAGCTAGAGATGTCAATTAGAAACTGCCTGCTTCTTTGCCCTCTTCTGTTAAATTAGTTTTAATATGTTGGTTGAGCACAGGTCTCAGGATGGAGAAGTCCTCAGGCAGTGGGAAGAGGAATACTACTTTTAATTTAGGCTATCCCACAAAGGAATGGAGGAAACAGTAACTTGACCAACCTGACCACTACCTAAAATAGCACAGCATTTGTGTCATCCAAAAATGTAGTTTCTAAGAATGTTCAAAGGACTCTGGATAGAACAGAGTTTACCCTCAGGGCAAATAGAATTCCCAGGTTGTGTTCTTGGTCTCTTCAGCTCTAGGGATTCAGAGTCGTCTAATAGAAGAGTTTTGAAAAAAAAAAAAGAATATTGCTTCCTGTTGACAGTTTATATATATATATATATATATATATATATATATATATATATTTTGTAATGGTGAAGTTTATTACAAATGGAATGACTGCTGGTATAGTGAGTTCTCAATTATCTGTACTAATGATGGGGATCAATGAAAGAGGGCATGCTTTATTCTTCCCATTTCATGCTAGAAATAGATTCTTTAATTGACCAAAGATGAGCTTTAAAGCAGAATTGGAGTCCATGACAGTTCCCTGTGAACCTGAGCCAGAGAGATAGTTTGTGGTTTAAAAGGCCTTTTCTTCTTGCTCTTTTTGAGGTAGAATAAACAAAGAACCCCACTAGAGCAACACAGAAGAGCATAGAATTTGGAAGTCTTTTTAATACCACAAATACTTATTAAGTATATGCTATGCATAAAACCTCCTTAGTATTGGATGGTACCTTAGATATAATCCAGTCTTTTTTCTTCATTTTATATGTGAGAAAACAGATCTGGTGAAATGTGTCCAAGGTTATAAAGTTAATGAGTGTTGGAGATGCAGGACTTAAATCCTTATCTCTTGAATTCGAGCCTGGTCCTTTTTTCCAACTTAATGAAGCACTTTTAGTATTAATATGAATAAGAATATGCCAGTTAGATTTTCCAATAAAGAATTCCACAGATAATTAATTATTGATTATAAGAACAATTTCAGATTAGCATCATTTCTCATGGCAGATTTGCCATGTGGCATTTTCTTTAATGAATAACAGAGAAATAGAATTGCCATCGAAATCCAAAGTGTGAGGCATTTGGCTTTAAGGTTCAAGTTTTTGTCTTTTAATTTAAAGTCATATTTTAATAGAAACCTTGGTGTAGTTGTGGGGTGGGAAGGAAAGTACTTTTGTTTTCAAGGTGATTCTCTCTTTATACTGATATCCCATGCTCTCTATTTGTATTACATTTTCATCAGTTACACAAATGTGAAATACTGTATTTACCTTTTAAAGGATATTCAGAGGTAGTGAGAAAACTATTTGCCACAGGGATATAATGTGGTAAATAGCTTGTATATATAATAATATGGTAAGTGCTGGTAATACATGCTGATAGTCTATAGTTCTGCTACAGATGAAAAGAAAATACAACAGAAGTAATATTTGTTTTAGGGATTAAGTTTATGAAGCATGTTTGCCATCGGAACCTGTTAAGTATTGATCTCTGCCAGTGATTTGAAGTTATATGATTTTATTATGGAATTATAAATTCAAAGATGGGAGCAGAGATGCTTATTTCATATTGTAAACTTAAATGTAGCTGTCTGAAAACTAATTTATTGTTTTTATTATTTTAAAGTAATCAAAACTAGAAGCTCTGCATTATCATCCTTCCTGGGTGAATCACATATCCCTATAATCTTTACTGTGAGGCATTCAAAGTAATATAAATCATAGGTCTTCACCTTCAAGGAGTTTTATGTGTTTACTTCAACTTATATAGGAAAGAGAACTTAACATAGAGGGTAGGGAAAGCTTTCATCAGAGCCAGGAAGACCTGGGATCAAATCCTTCCTCTGATATACTCTGGCTTGGCAAGTCTAACAGCTCATGAAAACCTGTTTTCTAGGTGTCTGTCTGAGACTATAAACCGCTAAGAAGATGCCTACAGTGGCAAATGAGATTTTGCAGGATGGCAGTGAAGTGGTGAACGTAGATAATAAGGCTTATGTGTCTTAGGCAGGGTCTCCCAGAGTATATGCATTTGAGTTAGGGGCCACTATGTATCCAGATGTGGTTCTCAGTTTTCCAGGTCTAGAAACTTGGTTTTATCCTTTTAACCAGGGAGATCAGCCTCTAAAGGGCTGAGTCATGCTATGCCAACACACAAGAGAATGACATAAACCAGAATGCTGGGTTATTAATGTACAAGGGGAAATATAAATGACAGAATAATGGGTCCTGGTCATTTGAACAGGACACTCTCTCCTTTAGGGCAGTTCTTAGGAAAACAATCATTAAAAACAAAACTGCTAAGTAAATAGAGAAACAGAGCAAAGGAAATGTTGATCTTATTAAGGATTATTTCTGCAAAGCTTTGACACCTTGATGAATTACCCTTCTATACTTTAGAGATATTCCCATCCTGATCACCAGTACAGGTCATTATGATCAGAATATCCCTATCCCTGGGATAGTATTAGAAGCGCATGACCCAAATCCAACATTTGGGTTTTCTTTTTCTAAATTCTATCTAGACTAAAATTCTTTGGTTAAGGCATCATTACCATCTTTTACAGTAATTTCCAATTCAATAACCTTTAAAAATTCCTCATCCTGTTTCACACACACACACACACACACACACACACACACACACACACACACACAAACACATATAACATTTGAAGCTATTGACCATCCATTGCTATATATACTCTCATCTTTTGGCTTCTGAGACACCATATTCTCCTGACTTCCATTCTTCTCTGACAGATCTTCACTAATATAATCTCTTTTTCCTTTCCTGTAAGGTTGAGTTTCCCCCAAGTTTTGTTGTCCTTAGTGCTTTTTTCTCAATATACTTCCTCTCTCCGGAAATCTCAAAGCTTCAACTCTTACCTCTAAGAAGACTCATAAGTCTTTATCTCCAGCCTTGATCAATCTTCTGGGCTGGATTCACCTCTGTAATTGCTTACAGAGCATATATCAGTATCTATTCTCTTAGGACCTCAAACTAAACAAGAATAAAATCAAGATTATTTTTTGTTTCTGACTTTAATATATTTTTGTCAGTGATGCCAACATTCGCTTAGTTTCTGAAGTTCAAAATATTAGTGTCATTTTGAACTGCCTACAGGGCATTTTAATCCTGATATCCATTCCATTAGCAACACAAATTGAACAAGAAAAAAAATCAAGATTATTCTCTTTTCCCTTCATACCTGTTCCTGACTCTAATATTTTTGTTAATGTCTCTACCATTCACTTAGTCTGATGTTCAAAACTGGTGTTATTTTGGATTCTTTCTTCTAACTTATATCTGATTAGCTACTAAATCACACAACTACTACAATATCTTTCTTATCTGTCTTTTCTTAGTTTCTATGAACATTGCCTTTATCCAATTTGCTGTAGCAAGCATGAGCCAATAATCTCCTAATAAGTGTTTTACTGTTAATCTTGGTTTTCTTCTCCTTCAAACTTTCCTTTATACCATTGTTAGAGGTGTCTTCCTCATTCTCAGTTCTGGTCATTTCACTCTTTAGCTTTAAACTTTTCAATGATTCCCTATTGATTACTAAGAAAAATTCAAATTTATTTGTCTGGCATTCATGGATCTCTGAAATCTGGCAAAATTTTACTTTTCCTACCTTATTTCATAAAACTCTCCTTTTTAAGCAATATAGTCTCTATTATTTAGACTGCTCATCATCCCCTAAATGCTATAATTCCATTGTTTTAGATTTTGCTATTTTCCATGCTTAGAATATCTTCTTTTTACAATTTGGACTCCTATTTTATCTTTAGAAAACCAATTCAAATGTCACTCTCCTTTAGGCAGGCTTCTTAAATCCCTGAAACTTCTAGTGACCTGCTCCATTCAGACTCCATCTAGAATTTTGTTTTCACATTTCATTTAGTACTTTAATTATCTATGGAAATATAGTATTCTTTAGGCTATAAGTTCTATAAGTAAAAAATCACATTTAAATTTTGTATTTCTCTTAGTAACTGTCTTTAATCCTTCTTTGTATACAGTAAGTGTTGAAAAAGTACATATTAAATTAGACATGTTACTGCTAGATTATCGCATATCTGTATGTCTATACTTCAATCACTGTGCACAAATAGCTTTCGAACAAGCAATGAGTATAATGGGAGGAAAAGAGTAGATTTGAGTTTTGAGTAAAATGTGATTTACTTTTTTGGTGGTCCTACAGACAATCTTAGAGATTGAGTTAAGAAAATTATACTAGATTTTAATCTTTTTAAAAAGATAAAAATTATAAAGGTAATAAATATATTTCATTCTTCTCTTCTGCAAGTCTTTTATGGAGCTATGTCATCTTCTTGTATTTTTTCTGTAGTTTTCTCACTTAAGTTTTCTCACTTAAGATTTCCCTCTTTTTTTTTTAGTGATAATTGAAAAGTTTTAATTTTCAAAAAAGTATCTAATTAGACTTATGGCTCTTATACTGTAGAGCTTTTGAAATGAAGTGTAATAGAGACCCTGAAAACTGTAGTGGTCCTGTATCACAGATATTGTAGGGAACAGCAAAACTGTGATTCAGGGCTAATGGGGATATTTGAATTTGTGAGCATCCAGTGATGGTTGAAGAGTACAGGATTTGATTGAAATGAAAAGCAATCTTATTTATGCCACATTAAATTTAAGGTGGTGATGGACCAATCATTCTAAACAGTGAGAGAATCTAGACATGCACTGAAAAATGGACAGCACAAATGGGTAACAAGTGGACATAGAGGTCTTTACTATAAAGATCATAGTTCAAAAAATGTAAGTGAATTATTTATTTAAGGAAAAGTGAGAGATCTCTGAGGCAAGGCCTCAGTTGGTAAGGAAGAAAGATCTGTGAAGAAAAATGTAGGATTGTTAAGAAAGCCCAGAGAAACTTGAGAACTTAATACCACTCAAATGACAGGAGCAACAAAACTACAATAATACTACTCCTACTATTTGGCTTATAGAAGTGGCTAAAGGACAAGAGTTTTGAAATCTTTCTCCCTTTTTATCTAGTTACTTTAAAATGGTGAGATTTAGTCATTACGTCTTAGTAACATACTTTGTAAATGAAGTGCTATAGAAATTAAAATAAAATAACAGATTCATTAAGTTAGTATTTCCATAGCACAGCTCTCCTACTGTGTATGAGAGAGACTACATAATAATGGCAGAATGATTATAGTTAGGCCCCATTAAGGAAGGAATAAGGTCTTTTTTTTCTACTTCTCTTAAAACAGGAGGAGGGCTTCCTTGTATCTATTTGCCACCAGCCACAAGATTATATTGCATTAGTTTCATTGTGATTTTATCTATGTCATTTATTTCACTATAACACTTGAACATTTAATAACTGGCTATTAATTGACAGTTCTCATATAGTGCCAGGATCCCAATTTACTTTTAATGAACTTTTAGAAATGAAGTCTCTCTGATCGTTTTTAAAGTTAAAAGATAAACTCATTTTAAGATAAGAAAATATATGAAAAAAATTCATCAAATCTTTTTTTGACACAGATTATGGGATTTTTTTTTCTTCTTTCAAAATCTCATACATATTATTTTGTATTACATGCTGGCAGAATAGAACCCTTCCATTTAGAACAGGAAGGAGCCCTTGAGATCATCTGGTCCAAGTCCCTCATATTGCAAATCAGGGAACTGAAGTCCAAAGGAATGAAGTAACTGCTTCAAGGTTGTATAAATAACAAGTCATGGAGTCAGGATTTGAATTTATGTCTTCTTACTTCAAATCCAATTCTCCCAAGACTTCAGATTTCTAACTTTAGCTGATTCAATGACTTGCCAAAAGCAAGAAGTTTAAGAACTATTATTATGAGCTCAACAAAGTGAAATGTTTTATTTCATTTTCATAGCCTTTTTGATACAAGTGCTATTGATTTATTTTTTTAATTTTTTAATTTTTAGAATTGAAAAATTTTATTTAATTGATTTAGAATTTTCCTATGGTTACATGATTCATGTTCTTTTCCTCCACCCTCCTCGACCCCCCATAACCAACAAGTAATTCCACTGGGTTTTATATATGTCTTTGATCAAGACCCATTTCCATATTATTAATATTTACATTAGGGTGATCTCTTAGAGTCTATATCCTCAATCATATCCCCATCAAACCATGTGATTGAGCAGTTGTTTTTCTTCTCTGTTTCTACTCCCACAGTTCTTTCTCTGGATGTGGATAATGTTCTTTCTCATAAGTCCCTCAGAATTGTCCTAGACCATTGCATTGTTGCTAGTAGAGAAGTCCATTCCATTCGATTGTACCACAGTGTATCAGTCTCTGTGTACAATGTTCTCCTGGTTCTGCTCCTTTTACTTTGCATCAATTCCTGGAGGTCTTTCCAGTTCCATGTGCTATTAATTTAGTACCTTCACAGATGAAGAATGGTATTGAATATGGATGATAGGTCCTTTCTCTTCATTAGAAAATTCTACACCATCAGAGATTTAGAACTATAAAAGTTCTAATTGATCATGGAATCCAATCCCTTACCCCATTTCATTATTGAAGAAAGTGAGGTAGGGAGAGGTTCAGGGTCAAACATCTAGTAAGTCAGCACTTGAACCCAAGATTTCCTCACTCCAAGTCTAGTGCTCTATCTATTGCATCATGCTGCCCTAACTTTTTATTGGCTACAAATACTGAAATGAACTCGGACCTGAAGAAGAATATTTTGAAGTAGTTCAAATTGCTTTTTGAAGGTACTACATAAAAATTTATAAAAATATTGCAAATCTTGGAGAATCATAAGGATGAAAGGGATTTCAAGAAGTCATCTAGTCCATTCTTTCTGGGTCAGATAAGATTGAATTTATCTAGGATTACCTCCCAGACAGTTTGGCATTTGTCTTTTGTCATCTAGTATAACATATTTTTAAATAAAATCTTTGATAAAAGATTTGCTTTGGGGCCCAGTGGGGGCAGTTAGCTCAGGGAATTGAGAGCCAGGCCTTGAGACAGGAGGTCCTAGGTTCAAATATGGCCTCAGACCCTTCCTATCTGTGTAACCCTGGGCAAGTAACTCACCTCCATTGCCTAACTCTTACCATTCTGCCTTGGAACCAATATATAATATTAATTCTAAGATGGAAGGTAAAGGTTTAACAAATAAATAAATAAAAAGATTTACTTCTCACTATCTAAACTTAATCTCTTGCTCTGCTCCCATTTTTCCTTTTCTTAATGTAATTTTTTAAACTTAAAAATTCATTTTCTCTCCCTTCTCTGAAAGAAAAAAAAAGAAAAGAATGAACCATTGTAAAAAATATGCATAGTCAAACAAAACAAATTTCTCCATTGACCACTTCCAAGAAATACATTTGTAATGTACCTTGAGTCTATCACCTGTTGGGGAGTTATCTTGAAATCAATATATTCATTACATTGATCAGGGTTCTTAAAGGTTTTAAAGTTATCTTTACAGTGTTTTTGCCATTCAATAATTTTTTCTTGTGATTCTGCAACCTTTACTCTGCCTCAGTTTATAAAAGTCTTCTCTGATTTCTCTGAAACTGTCCCCTTTACCATTTCTGAAAGGACAAGTTTTCATACACCATAATTCTTTCATCCATACTCTGGTAGATACCCTCTTTGTTTCCAATTCTTTGTAACTACAAAAGGGCTGATGTGTATATCTATATCTATCTCTTCTTATGTGTATATAGATAGGTAGATGTACATATGAGTCCTTTTCTTTTTAATCTTTTTAGGCAATAGGACTAGGTATCACTAGGTCAAAGGATTTGAAGTTTTAATCACTTTTTCCTGCTCCCATTTTTCTGTATTCTGAAGATATATGGAGAATAATTAATTGACTGCTACCTTCTGGATGATTTCCCTTCACAAACTTGAATTGATTGATTGAAGTGGTAGTATATTGGGGCAATCATTTCTTCCTAATAGAGGCATCCAGCAGGTATAGTGGATAGAATGCTGAGCCTGGAGATAGGAAGATCTAGTTTCAGACACATTCTCTATATGAAATTGGACAAGTCATTTAACTTCTGTCTCAGTTTCTGCAATTATAAAGCCGGAACGATAAAATCTACCTAGCAGGGTTATTGAGAGGATAAAATTAGATAGTATTTATAAAAAAAAAAACAGCATAGTGTCTGGCACATAGTAGATGCTATATAAATGCTTATTTACTTCCTTTCCTCTATCCCTCCTAAGTTTATGAAGGTATTCGTGAAAGTGTAAAAACCAAAGACTTGCTTTTTATTTAGGCAGGAGGAAAGATTGCCAAGTCTTAATGCAGCACAATGTGCTGAATCATATCTCAGAATTCTAGAAGAGAAAACTTCCTAGTTATGGTATAGACAAGTAAAAATATAGAATCTGGGGAGCCTTTCATAGGATTTCCCAATCTGGGCCATATGTCAGAGGAAATGTCAGATATAGATAAGGCTCTGATTTGAATGTCCCATGGATTTGATGAAAATCTCAGTGGCAGCTAGGATTTTGAATTTTATCTTTTAGATAATGAGATTCCTACTTAGTCCTAGGTAATTTTCGAAGAAAAAAATCAAATTTAGTCATGGAAAGAATGACATGATGATTTTTTAAAAATGTGTTAATCTGCTTGGTAAGAGGTCATGTTTTGGAAGTGAAGTTTAGTGAATAAATGGGAATTTCAGCAGAGAGCAAATAAGTCTGGCTGATTAATTTTCCTTTGGGTTTTTTTCCCTCAGTTGTTTTTAGATCTGGGAAGAAGAAAGCCTTTGTTTCGTTTCTTCATGTCTCCTTGTCAGGAAAACAGTTTTAGGGGATGTTTAATTTTTCATTAGTCTGGTATTGTGCCTGATTTTCAATTTCTAGCTAAGTATCAAGGAATTAACATTTAGATGCAGCTCTGCAGTTGGCTGAATTGCCCAGAGATTGCAGCTCTCTTCTCCTGTAAGTCATTGCTATCCACTTAAAACAAAAACTGGGTGTGCTTGTACCTGCTCAAATAGTGGCTATGTCAAGAAAGAATAAATTACCTTGAGGGGACATCTATATCAACTTTCACTCTTTTGAACCTAGGACAAATGATATGTAGTGATATGGAAAACACCTCCTTCAAAATCTTATGTCTATAATTTATGAATGTTTATTTGATAAGAAATGATTGGTATAAATCCATGAACAGATTAGTAATGGTATTGCAAACTCTGGTTTACTCATTAAGCCACCTTCTCTATTTCTGGAGACCAGACAAACAAATATAAGAATATATGCCTGGAGATGGGAAATTTGCCCTCAATTGTGTGACCCTGGGCAAGTTATTTAACCCCAGTTGCTTAGCCCCTTTTCTGATATAGAAAAAAATTCTTAGAAAATTTGATTTTAGAAGGTAAGGGTTAAAAAAGGGAAAATATGTGAAAGACATGAATAAGAATATATTTTGTTAATACTGACCTTTCTATCTATGAAAATTCCAGTAAATAGTGGTTTGTAGGCTATATATTTCATATATGGAACCAGATGTCTGTATAGTCAGAGACAGGCCTCAGTAGCTCTGGGTGGCTTGAGTCAACTTTATGACTATGACTGTGAGTTTGGGATTTATTATGAGAATTATTGGGAATGAAGCATGGCAAATGGTAGGTGCTTAATAAATGCTTAATTTGCTGTAATTGGATTGATTGGCATCTGCTTAGTTCCATAGCCTTATTAGATTTTCTGTTTTGTTTTTGTTTTTGTTTTTAAAGAGGTAGGTAATAAGATGTGGTGAGAGGTTGGGCACATATCCACAGGGTTCTTTCTTATATTTTAATGAAGATAGCATCTTTCCTCAAGAATGGATTGGCATCATCACATATTGCTCTTAGACTCTAATAGCAAGTTCCTTAGCATTCCCTTTGACTTCATTTTGTCTAACAGATAAAACTATAGAGAAGTTGCTAAAGAATTCCATTGATAAAATAATCTCTAAAATATTTGAAGATGAGACAAAGAAGGGACAAAATATCTTCTCATATAAGGATGATTCCTTCTTTCTTTAAAGACCCTTCCTCTATCAATTATTTATCATTCCTCTCTATTCTTCAGTCTCACCATCCATACTGGCCTGTTCCCATTTGCCTACAGTCTTGCTCAGATCTCCTCTATCTAAAAATATTCTCTGTCTCTCTTACCTCCTCAAGCAACTACTCTTTGTTTCTCTTTACTCTCACCAAAGATCCAATTAATTGACTTTTCCTTAAAATGGTTCTAGAATTCATCTATTCCTTTCTCTCTTGTTTAAAACTATCCTAGTTTAGAGCATTGTACCTTCTTACCTAGGCTATTGAATTATCCTCCTAACTGCTAGTCTTATTTCAAGTCTTTCCACTGTTTTACACACACACTAGATTAATCTGCCTAAATATTATGACTCTGATTACATTATTCCCCTGTTCAAAAGACTTTAGTAGTTCACCATTTCATAACTAATATAGCCTAAAAGTTATCTGGTATCTGTCATTTAAGGTCATCTTATTATATGAACTTAGCATGTTTTTCTAGCTTTATCTCCTCAAGATATTTAGCTGTTACTCTGAATTTCAGTCAAATGACTCACCATTTTCTAAACATGACTGGCACTTTTCTGTCCCCATCCCTGCCTGGAATCCACTATCCTTGTGCCAACAGAAACCTTATTAATTCATTAAGGTTCAGAATAATGCCATCTTTTCCATGAATTCTTCCTTTTATATCCCAGAAATATCTACTTTCCTGATTGACATAATTTTGTTTTTACAAATTTTATCACAATGTAGTTATTTGTGTACATTTTTCAAGGACAGCCACCTTATTTACTTTTATTCAAATAACAAGGATTGGCATTAATTTAATCCTTTAAGTTCTGCAAAGTGCTTTATATAAATTATCTCATCTGATCTTCACAACAGCTCTGTTCGTTAAATGCTATAGGTGTTTAATTTACAGAGAAGGAAATTCAGGCTGAGAATATTTAAGTGAGTTTCCTGTGATCACAGTAACCTTTGGGTCCAATTTCAACCCAAGTTTCTCCTTATTCGCTTAACATTTTAGTAATGCAAATTCTAGTCTAGCCACCTTCTTTCTTTTTGGAGTCTATGGCAAACATGCTACACCTTGCCAATTTTTCCACAGTGGCTTGAACATTAATATGGTGTTTAATATTTGTTGAGTGAAGGAATGGGATATTTGAATTTTGATAGGAGAAAAATGACTGATATGCAAAATGGGGGCAAAAACGATGAATAGAGGACAAGTCTCAGAGTTGGGAAGACCTGTTCAAGTCTTGCTCTCCCATATTTTGGCTGTAGAAGCCAGGTTGGGCAAACCACCTCATCTCAGAACCTCAGACAACTCTCTATGCCCATAAGTTGAAGAGAAGGTGCTGATCTGCATTGATTGAGGGAATTCTTCATGAGGTACTTCCTACAATAATGAAATCACAGGTTTGTTTTTTAAAAATTACAAGTGACAAGATTTCTGACTCAGAACCATCCAAATACACTGATGGGTTTTATTTATGTTTAAGATAAATGAGATTTGTAAACAACAAAAATGGTGGAAAGAATGTGGGCAGTGGGGAGAACAAAAGGTTAGCTTAAAGGATTGATTGCATATACAGCAGCTAGAGTACTAGGCTTAAAGTTGGGAAGACTTGTATTTGAATCCTACCTCTGATGTTCACTAGCTGTGTGCCCCTTTGCAAGTCATGTAGCTCTTTTGGGCCTCAGTTTCTCCATTTACAATTTGAGGGATTGGATTTAATTGACTCCTAATGCCCTTTCAGCTTTTTATATAGTCCTGTGAAGAGAGAAACCTTGTCACATGAGATCTTTGTAAAAGCACTTAGCATAGTACTTGGCACTGTATAAGCACCATATAAACCTTTACTATCATCATCATCATTGTCATCACAATTTGAAGTTGTATTGAAGAGAATTCTGATAATATTCCATCTCCACTGGCATTGGAACATGAGAAGATGAGTAAAAATTATAGAGAAGTACTGATATAGAAGCAGCTGGGTGGCATAGTAGATAGAGAGACAGGCCTGGAGTCAGAATGACCTGATTTCAAATCAAGCCTCAGATGTGAATCTATGTGAATCTGGGCAAGTCACTTAACTCTGTTGGCTTTTGTCTTCTCATCTATAAAATGAGTGGAAGAAGGAAATAGCAAATCACTTCAATATCTTTTCTAAGAAAATCCCAAGTGGGGTGATGAATTGCTGAACATGACTGAAGTGACTGAATAACAACAGAGATGATTATGAATAACATCCATTATCTTATGGTTTTATAGCCACTTAGGGTTACAACACACTTTCACATAGAATTATCTCATTTGATCCAGATACAGATTTTTGGTTTAGCCTAGTTCCTGTTCTCAAGAGCCCTATGGTCCAGTGAAGAGATAAGGTAGATAAACAAAAATGGGACATATATAAATGCAATGAGACAATATCAGAAAGTATAGAATACATAGAAAATGCTAATATATTCATTCTCATCTATTCAGCTCTTGCCTTAGGGTATTTGGTATTTCTAGATTCTTTTGCTGAATGAACTAGATTGCACAGGGGACCTCTGCATCCTTTCCAACTTGGCAAAGTGCTTATTACCTTGAAATTGAATGCCTCCAAGAGAGGTCCCACTTGTCAACCCATGCAGTCAGACAGTTCTGACTGACTTCAGTCTCTTCAAACCCTTCCTTAGTTAAGGAAGAGGTCATAGAGTTATCAAATATTAGAGCTGGAAGGGATCTTAGGGGTCATCTGTTCCTGAAGCAACACCAGTTATTTCCACTTTCCTGTTTTTAATCATTTGATTATATTACATGCAGAATTCAGCACTGAATGACATTATTAAGGAGAAAGGACAACTTGAATGATGTAAGGGCTTCAAATGGCTGCCTTTTGAGCATTGCTTAAAGGAAATTCACTTTAGAGAAGAAATAACTTTGGGAGAAGGAAGTCTTAATAGCTAATAACAATAGCTAGCAATTATATAGTTTCTCAAGGTTTGCAAAGGTTTTTATAGATAGCTGATTTGATCCTTACAACAACTTTGGAAGGTTGCTACCATTATTATCTCCATTTTGCAGACAGAAGTTGAAAGACTTGCTCAGGAACACCCAGCTTCAATGCCTGAGGCTGAAATTGAATTCAGGTCTTCCTGACTCCAAGTTCAATTCCCTGTGTCACTTGATAGGAATCTTCAGGTATTTGAAGGGCTGTCACAGAGAATAGGAATGAGATTTGTTCTGCTTGTTGCCTGAAGGCAGCACTAGGGATGGATGAAAGTTTCTAAAAGGTAATTTAAGTTTGAAGTAAGAAAAAACTTTCAAATAACTATTGCTTTCCAAGAGTGAAATGGGCTGCCTCAGGAAATAGTGAGTCCTCCTCAATGGAGGACTTCAAGCAAAAGCTAGATGCATTGTAATCATTCATCATTTTCTAATGCACTTAGGACACTTCATTATGTACTTGCTGGGTGTATAGCTCTGCAGTAAGAGACACTGAGCATAGAATTAAATGTGTACTCACTGAGTTTTGACTGTGCAAGGTATTGTGGCAGACTTTTAGGTGACCAAGAAATATAAGATAGGTTTTGCACCTCAAAGAATGTAGGGTCTAGTTGGAGAGACAATACATGAATAGTTCTGTAATGATGGTAGAGGGATAGGACTGTGCCTGTGATTTCACTAAGACTGGGAACTCTCAGGTGAGGAAACTCCCCTTATCAATGCACCTTCTTTGCAACTCATCATTTCAGAGAGTTGCTTAGGACACAGAGATATTAAGAGACAAGGGCAGGCTCACAGGACTAGACTATGTCAGAAGAGGGACACAAATTCAGGTCTTCCTGGATTCAAGACCACTTCTCTATTCACAATGCTTCCTCTCCAAATGGAACAATGAGTTAAATAACTATCCAAGATAACTCTGTAAGAGACATTGCAAGGTCATACATAATTAATTATACATAGCAAGTGCTTTGCATTCATAATAGGATGAGATCACTCTAGTCTTGAGTATTTAAAAAAGATTTCATGAGGAAAATAGAACTTAGAGTCTATAGCACTGGTTATTCAAGGTTTACATATCCCATTGAGAGGCTAGAATAAACATAATAGTCATTATAGCTAGTTTATATAGCCTTTACTGTGTGCCAGGCAGTGTGCTAAACACTTTACAATGATTATGTTATTTGATCTTCACAACAATCCTGGGATGCAGGTGCTATTGTTATCCCTATTTAACAGATGAGTAAACTTAGGTAATAGAAACATGCATTGAGTAACTAGAGAATGATGAAGCAACACATAAACAAGGGCAAGGTAGTGCCAAGAGCAATCTGTCTAACTGGGCTGAGAACCCAGGAAAAATGAGTGATGAACATAGGAACAAGGCAATCAGAGAAGGCTTCCTAGGGAAAGTCCATTTTGAATCAGTTCTTGATGTATGTAGACTGGCAGAGATAAAGCTGAAAAGTAAAGATAGGGAAAGAAAAAGAGACTGGTCTGACTGGAAGAGAGGAAACTGAGTTTGTTAGGGAACAACCAACTAGTGGTGCAATGTCCAATGCACTTGGCATAGGATCAAGAAGACTTGAGTTTCCATTTGTCCTCAAATACTTATGGTGGGATTCAAACTCAGGTTTTCCTGACTCAATGCCCATCGATCTATCCACTATGCCTGATACCTGATCACAGAAATAGATCACAGGCATGTCCTAAATTTTTTTAAATAGAGAGATAATGGGAAGAAAATGGAATTTAAGGAAATTTAATATGGCAGCAGCTTGTAGAATGAATGGAGGCAGAGAGATCAGCTGGGAGTCAATTATTATAATTTAATCCTAAAATGGAATGATAAGACTCTGGACTAGAGTGCTGGCAATGAAAAGAGCAAAATCCTAGAGATATACAGAAGAAATATTGGCATGAAATATATAGGAAAAAGAACATATGATATGGTCCCTTACCTTGGAATCTTTAGATGCATAATAACGGTGATTTTCTCTTGTATAGAATTTTAATGCCTCCATCAAATTGGGCTTAGTTTGTTTACAAGTAAAGTTTGAACTAAAAAATCTAGTTAGTAAATGCTTAGTGGTTTAATTTTTGTCCATGTGGATGGGTTTTTCTATATAGGCAAATATGATTTTTGTGTCCCCAATAAGTTCCTTGATGACAAAAAAAATCTAGTTAGGTATCATCATCACTCAATGTCTTCAAAGTGGCAGTTAATATTTCTTGGAAAACATTTTTTCCACTGCAGTATGTAGTTCATATGGAATAATAAAATTATTGCTGAGTCAGCCTGCATGGAATAGTCACAGATGGTGCTGGAGATTTGCAGACACAGTATTCCATAGCATTTTAAAGGCTCTAAAACATAAGGCTTGGTTACTTCCAAAAATGTCTTAGACTACCATGCCTTGAAAATGTTTATAGTAAGCATGACTGAGTATTTTCATATTTTTTACTCATATCACTCTGGGGCTATGTATAGGTAGGAAATAAATATTTTTTTGTAGTGGAATTTTTATAGTGTAATTGAAATGGTGTTGTACTTGATTAAGAAGATCTTAGTTTGAACCAGAGAATTGTTACTTCCTGGTTGTGTCATCTTGGACCTAATAATTTTATCCCTCTGGGTTTCAGTTTTTTTTTATCTGGAAAAGAAGAGTTGAACTACACAATAATAATAGCTAGCATTTATAAAATTTGCAAAATGTTTTACAAATAATATCCTATTTTACCCCCACACTAATAGGTACTAATATTATCCTCATTATGTGGATGAGAAAACAGGTATAGAGAAGTTAAGTGATTTGACCAGGGCCATATAGCCTGTAAGTTTTTGAGGCTGGATTAAACTCAGATACTTTTTACATCAGTTTTAGTGTTCTATTAATTGTGCTGCCTGGTTTTTTTTCTCTAAGTATAACAGTTATATAGTGTTTTAAGGTTTATAGAGAGCTTGACATATGGTATTAGCAATCCAAGTCCACCATTCTGTTCTATCCTGGTGATGGAATCTTTGTTGAATTTAGAAACCATGAAACCAATGAAAATATGCATTTTCAGAGTTTTGGGATCTGTACTTATTTACTGTTTCAAAAATTCCATTTTGAAGAACCAGATGACTTTAGAAGGCGTTTCCATTATCAAGTGACAGATATAGTTTGAATTCTGCCTTGAGACATGTGGGTTTGAAAGCCATGAAATGGAATTATGGGGTTTTGATGATGTATTCCCATCCCAGCACCATTTTGTGAGCCCCAAGAGATAGTCCTGAAGGGAAATAACTACAATTGTCATAAATTATGAAGCATGGAGTTTCCTATGCAAACAAGATTCTGGGTACTCCTCTGCAATGTGTATTTGAATGTAAGAACACTCCTGGTGGGCCTGTTTTTCTGCTGTATAGCACTACAAGGAAACAAATAAGCTTCCAGCTCTAGTGACAGTGAACCAATGCCTATCTGAGAGTTACATAAAATGTCACAGCTAATACAAGCAGAAAGAACTTCAAAACACCAGAGATTTCTCCCTAGTGAGCAAATGATAAGGTAGTCATTTGCCAGGTTCAAAGACTGGTAGATTTTATATTTAGTAATAAAAATATTTCCAAATTTTTTATCCCATTTCCTACAAATAATATTGGTCCCAAACAAAATACTCTGATACTTTCATTATCTGGATTTATCAGAGGGATGATTCTTAGAAGTCCCTGACATCCTTAAGATGGAATATTTGGATAGTCAAATAAGTTCATGCATAAGCAATAATAATGTATTTACTTGCATCCTCTCTCTTCTGTCCCTATTATTTCCCTTCATCTTGAAATCTGAAGAAGAAATCTGATTTTTCTTTGTGCTTCTCTTGGGTAAACTGGATGGTTCTTTTCTTTTCTTTTCTTTTCTTTTTTTAGCACCAATGTATAGGTGAATTTGAAGAATGACTCTGCTTTCCTAGAGTAAAAGGGAGAAAGCTCAGTCATTGTTCACCTCTAATCTAATACTCTCCCCAATCTTTCAGAACTTCCTCAAGTGGGCAAATTATATACCTGGTTTCAGTAATTCTGGAGTCCTTGGGATTCACTCTGACAAAAGCAAGACAAATAACCACATTCTCCATCCATCTTTCTTTCTTATCAGTAAAATATCTGCTAAAAAGAGAGGGAAATTGTGAAAATATAATATATGGCAACTGATACTGAGAATCAAATATTTTCTATTCTGATTTATGGTACACCAAATATTGGGAATTGGAGCTTAGCTTTGGAAATACTTTTAAGGAAAGAGATTGGCATTATGAATTGAATTGTAAAGTAAATATTTCCCTTTTGGTATTAGATAGTGATATTTATAAGGCTTCATATTATATTTATTTATATGAAACATTTGTGTTCCTTCTAATGTAAAAGTGAACAAAAGTTTATAAACTCCATCATGTGAATATTCAATCTAGAAGCAGCTAGCTGGCATGGTAGATAGAGTCTTAGACATGTAATCAAGACCTGAATTCAAATCCTGCCTCAGACACTTTTCAATTGCATGCCCCATGGAAATTATTATAACCTCTCTTGGCCTCAGTTTCCTCTTTCTTCATCTGTAATATGTGGATAATGCCATCTACCTCATAGTGTTATTACAGTGCTTTGCAAGTACTAAATAAATTTGTTGTTCAGTCATTTTCAGACATGACTGACTCTTCATGACTCCATTTGTTATTTTCTTGACAAAGATATTGGAATAGTTTGCCATTTTGCTCTCCAGCCTATTTTACATGAGGCAACTGAAGCAAATAGGATTAAGTGAATTGCCCAGGGTCATATAGTTAACAAGTGTCTAAGACCATATTTGAACTCAGGAAGATGAGTTTTCCTTGCCTACAGACCCAGCACTCTATCTATTCATTACACAATCTAGCTGCCCTATTAATAAATACTATTCAATACTTTAGTTTTCTAAATAATTGTTGGAAATGTGCATATGGTAAAATGTATCTGAGAAAGGGTTCTACTAGATGACCTCTAAGGTATTTTCACATTCAGAGATTCTATTATCTTTAATGAAGACATTGACCCAAGACTATTGTTGACTGGGGAATTTGAACCCATTTACAGTCAGGTTAGGGACACTGGGAAATAAGGAGTTCATTTGACTCTAGATATCTAGCATCCCCTACCTCATCCTGATGTAAACTGAGGGATCCAAGAACAGTCAACCTGTTAATGTCAAGAGTGTATTCAGGAATCCAGTGGCTTTCCCCAGAGTCCACAGAGGGCAATAGAGAGCTGTCCAAAGCTGGATCTGATTCCTGGTCAGTCTTTCTCCCCTTGGAGGGCAAAAATGCTAAAAAGAGGATATAACAAAGAAAAAATGGGCACGAGGGAGCAACACTAAATGAACTTTGATAGGTCTAAGGAAAATGGGAAGCAGCATTCCAAGTTTTCAAAGACAACACAGGAAAGTCAGGTTAGTTTAGTCAGTTTCTAGCAGAGAAAAGAAAAATTTAATTGGCAGGACTCCTGCAAGCAAGAGGTAATTTTGACAGCTCATCATGACCCTCAAGGAAACATGCCTTCTAACCTTAAAGGGCATCAAAGGCTCTGTTGATGTCTGACAGGTGTGTTCTACTAATTGGTGTTGGTAGAGATACAAGTTATTGCCTTTGTTGTTAGTACATCTATGACTGAAAGGGAGAAGCATCAGGGGATAAGGGAAAGGTCATGAGCCTTAACATAAAGGCATTTTACTAGCTTCCAGGAATTATGCTGATTTCCTAGGACAAAATGGTTTCTCAAAGCTCTTCTTCAACAAGATATCCAAGATTAAGTTAAAGTTTACATAAAATCTCTTGAAAGATACAAAAGAGAATTTTGTTTTTGACCCTCCGATGATTAATACCAGGTGTGGCATAAAATAGGGCAAAATAGGGCAAAAGTTTTTGTCACTGTCATGAAGGGTGTCCAGTGCAGAATACAAATGGAAGATAGATATTGAGGACTACTAGGTGCTCCTGTTGGCAGATAAGTGGTAATTACACCAAGCCTTACAACACTGCAGATGTTGTGGAGTGTAGAGGTGTACCCCTGGGGTCGGGAAGGATACCTTTTGCAAGAATGCAAGACTCTGAAATTTAGCTTAAAAGTAAAGAGAGAGATTTATTAGTAATGTAGAATTTTTGGCCAGTGAGGCAGCATGAGTGGAACAACCTGGGGGGTTGCTACCAGAATGCCTCCATTCTGGGGTTTTTATATTCTTTTACCTCAGTGAAGACTTGATGCTGGAGCAAGAGGTTGGGGTGAGGGGAAGGTTAGCCCGAGGGCACGGGGGTGGTTCTCATGATTTGGAGGATGAATGAATGGGGTGTGTCTCTTTGTCCATCTCAATTCAATGGGGCAGTCAAAGGAGGGTAATCTTCCAGGTCTGGTGTTTTGGGTGGGGAATCTGGAGGGCCTAAGGGAGCAGAGGAATTTCCCTAATAATAGCTTGCCTGAGTTTCTGGGGATACAATACCCATACCACACAAACTCTATAATTAGATCCAAAGATCCAGAAATTCAAAATAATTTATCCATACAAGAAAAAGCATGTGGATGAAGGTTGCCCATTATCCAGGCTATGATATACAGTCAGATGGTTAACCCATAGCATTAATACATTAGTGCCTGTATCAGGCAGTCATTCACAGGCATTTATTAAGGGCTTAAAACATTTAAGATACTGTGCTAAGATTCTGGAAACATAAAAAAAAGGCTAAAATAGATTGGGCCCAGAATTGGACAGGAGCTATAGAAAAGTCTGGAATGTCTTTGGAAAATCGCATAATTTTTAATTACCCAAGTGTCTTCCTGAAATAAAAAAAATCATCTTATTTTCAACAATATTTTATTTTTCACCTTAATTACATGGAAAAATAATTTTTATCCTTTGTTTTTTTTTAAATTGAGCCAGATTATCTCCTTCCCTGAGATGGCAAGAAGTCTGATACAGATTTTACATGTGCCAAAAATATAAAAGATTTTTCCATATTCATCATTTTATGGAAAAGAACTCAAACCAAAAAATTAAGAAGGAAAGTAAAATATGGTATATATCTATGAGTGATAAAATACCATGGTTTCTCAAAAATTAAAGTTGAGTAGTACCTAAAAGGTAATAGAGAGGTCAATGTTGCTTGGGAGTTGCATTCTACATTACAAACCAAGAATTATACAAGAGAAGCAGTGTAAAGGATGCCATTAGGAAAGTATGACTGATAATTTGGTTTGAGCAAAGGCTAATGAGTAAATACTCTGTACACTCTATTAATATACAAGAAAGAACAAGAGAACTAGGGAAAGACTTCATTGTGTTGTATGTAACCCCCATGGATGAGGTATAGGAAGAAATGAACAAGAATTTCACAGACTGACAAGATTTGGGATCTGTATTGTTTAGAGGGAGTACCCACAATCAATGAGAAAATAGATCCATCCATTAAATTGTCATGTGGTAGGAGCACTTGTATGATTGGTAAAAGGAAGAAATTTATCTGCCTTTGGACTGAATATTGTTAAATGGTATCTGAGTAGAAATGCTTTCAGTTGTTCTGGAGAAATGATTAGACCTAGAGATTCATTTTCCTTCCCTATTCTTTCTTGTCATATTTCTAAATCATTTCCTCCATATGTCAATAATACTAAGTGACACTCTTTTGTCTATTAGATTGTCCTGGGATAATGGATTATACTATCATATGGGATATTGAGATTCTGTTTTTTTTCTGATTTCAGAGTTTTAGGTGCAGTTTTAGAATGAGCTTCTAGGAATTGGAGAGATGTTTTTTGATTCAGAGGTGCAGAGTATCTGAATGTATATTCATCAGGTTAATTGAGTTCTCTTTTGTACTAATGGCTACTGACAGACTCTCATTGATTGCTATGTCCCTTTTCTAGGAAGGTGAGATGTTATTTGCCTCAAGGTAATGCATTTAAAAGTAGATATATACATTTTGAGTTGTATGAAGGTGGGGAGAGAATGGGAATGGCAAAAATTTATTATAGGGAATGAAAAGAAGTTTAATCCCAATTTATGATCTCTTGTGGTTGTTATTCAATTGTGTTTCTGTCTGTCTGACTCTTTATGACCCCATTTGGGATTTTCTTGGCAAAGACACTGGAGTGGTTTGCCATTTCTTTCTGAAGACACTGAGACAAACAAGGCTAAATGATTTACTTGGAATCACTCAGTTAGTAAATGTCTGAGGCTGCATTTGAACTTGGGTCTTCCTAACTCTAGGCCCAAATGTTCTACTCACTGTACCATTTAGCTGTCCTCACCCCTTATATTTTATTACTTTTCATATGATTCATGCTTATTTTTCTGGCCTCACAACTGACTGATTTGTGTTCATGTAAGATTCATCTCTGTTTTGTAGATATTTTAACTTAGTAGAATAATGTTCAGTCTTGCAGGTTCTCCTTGGATGTCTCTCATGGGCATATCTAATGTATAAAAGATTATATGGATTACAATTTAACTTTGTTCAGTGATCTGCTGAGAATTGGCATTAACTGAGGTATTAAACAGGGAGATTTATTCTCCCTAAAGATGTTTACCACTGTCATGGAAGATATACTGCAGCATCTGAAAAAAGGATTTCCTATTGATGATGAGGTTCTCCAAAGAACTCTTGTGCACCAATGACATCATCATAATTACATTCAAATCCTGAATACTGCAAAACCTCTTTAGTGAAATCTAGTTATGTAAAATATATTGGTTTAATCATCTACACTGGAAAACTTTACGCATGCAGAAACACAAAGAGGTCTAACAATAAATTCATGGCTCATAGACCTCATCTTGTTATAAATCTATTTCAGAGTTCTGCCTGGAAATTCAACAAAGATTTCAGGCTCTGCTCTATTCAAGGACATGGCACTAGACCTTTTAGGGGATACAAAGATGTATTGGAAAAATTATGGTGTCTGGAAGTACTAAATAATGAAATATATCTGATAAAGGTTTCAAAGAAATTACCAGTTATTTGAATATTTTAGCCCTTAATGGGCTAAAAAAATTTTTTTTTGCCAAAATCCTATCTGTTAATGTTTCTGCAAATTCATTGAAACATTTTAGAAGACTATCAACTACCCTTCTCAATTAAAACAAAAATTCATTTAACAGCTAAAACCCCTCCCATGCACTTTTCCTTGCAAATCAGACTCTGAAAGGAACAAAAAAAATAGAAAAGAAAAAAAAAAGAAAATGATCCTTTCAAATGGAACTTGCTATTTAAGTGATGAAGACATGCACGTTTGGGGGCGTTCCCATTTGTGTTTTGAAATCCCAAATTAATGAGCATGATAAACTGTTATTGCTGGTACTGGCTTCACCCCAAGTGGCACCATCTGACTCTCCGCTCTGAGTCCTTGGTGGGTCGGTGGGCCCCCCAAACCCACCTCCTGCCCCCACCTTCTCCTTTTACAGCGACTTGGGACAGCCCTTGTCGATGTGCCGATCACAGTGGGAGGAGGGGGTCGGGGGTCACAGTGCATGGAGTTCAAGGTCACAGTGGGCAGAGCAAAGGGCTTTCTAAACTTCTGAGTCTCAAATTCTTCCCTGTAAAATGGGGTTCATAATGTTTGTGTTGCCTACCCCACAGGATTGTTGTGAGGAAAGTACTTTATAAACTGTGAAAGACTCCAGAAACATCATCTGTAATTATAGTTAATAGGATATAATTAAGGAAGGAAAAGAATCACAGGATCATAGATTTTGAGAGGTAGAAGGGTTTTTGGAAGCAATCTAGTCTTATCTCATATTTTTAAACATATAAAAACTGAAGAGCTGATGTCAAAAATGTCAAAATCTTGCCCAAGGTCAAACTGGCAGTTAGAAGAATAGTCAGGATACAATTCTATATTCTTAGATTTTAAGTCCAGGGTTCTTTCCAGTGTACCACAGTGACTCATCAAATCATCCTGAAAATTGTTAACAGATTTGATTAGAAGTTTATTACTTTGTCAGCATAGGGAACTCCCAGTTTTGGAACTCCCTCCAATAAACAGATGGCAGTGGTAACCCAGGTCTTTCCATATTGATCTTCGTATGGAGCCAGGTAGCTTCAACTCCAAAGGAATTAGCCCTGAAGATCTTGCTGAATTAGGTGTGAGTAAGAAGGAAATAAGATCAGTGGGCACTGAAAAGGAATAAAAATGCCTGGAGTATAGGAAGGGAAGGGGGGGCTTAGAGAATAAATACTTATATAGTGCCTACTATGTGCCTAGTGCTATATTCAGCATTTTAAAAAATACAAATAAAAGTAAAAATAAAGACAATCCCTGACCTCAAAGAGTTTACATTCCCCCCCCTAAACTGTTACCTTCTATCTTACAATCAATACTTGTATTGGCTCCAAGGCAGAAGAGTGGTAAGAGCTAGGCAATGGTGTTAAGTGACTTGCCCAGGGTCACACAGCTGGGAAGTATCTGAGGTCATATTTGAACCCAGGACCTCCTTTCTCTGGGCCTGGCTCTCAATCCACTGAGTCACCCAGCTGCCTCTAAAGAGCTTTCATTCTGATAGAAAGAAGACAACACTAAAACGAAGCTGTAAAAGGGGGTTGGATGAGAATGAAGGTTCTACATGAAGACCAGATGAAGTCTAGAATGTGGTCTGGAGAAGAATGAGGTATGGCTAGTCTGGATGCTCTTCTCAAATGGAGGTTCTAGGAAGAGCCATCCAGTAATAGGGAGAGTCGTGAGTTTTGAGGATATTTATAATCTGTGAATCCCAGGATTGGAGTACTGCTTCATGATGAGGAGAAAGGTCATGGCACAAGAAATTCAGTATGCAGCCTATAGAGGACTGACTTACTGAGGAGGAAACTGACATCCCAAGATGTAAAGTGTGGCAGACATGGGATTTGAATTCAGGTCTTCTGACTCCAAATGCATCAATGTTGCCACTATAGAAGGTTATCTCTTACCTGTTACATCTAAGGCTTCTCAGGTAGGCGATGCCATCTGCACCATACTATAATCTTGTTTCACAGTTGAATCTATTATAATCTAATCAGAGCATAACTGTAACTACCTGCTTGGCCGTCTGGTAACATCAGCAGGACCACTGCAAATGATATCACCTGCTTCTCAGTCCTGCTTTGATCCAGCTGGTTTCACATGGTGACAGAGAGGAGGAACAATGGACATATGTTGCTATAGAATCTAACTGGTATTTGTGTTTATTCTGACTCATAACTAGTCAACATGCCTTTTATTTATGACACATACATATATTCATTCAATAAATATTTATTACATGTCTGTGATATATAAATCTGTTGTTCTGTTCTAAGGATTATATGTGTCTGAATTATACTTTTGTATATAATTCTGGTTCATGAGGGTGATGTAGCTCAATGGATATTAAGACACGATTTCTAGTCCATCTCTGCTACTAGTTGTATGATCTCAGATAAGACATGTAACCTCCCTCAGCCTCAGTTTCCTTGGCTATAAAATGAAAGGGCTATACTAGATGATCCCCAAATTCTTTTACATATTTTATGATTTTGCTAGTTGGAATCTCATCACTATATCAATGATTCATATATACTGAGTGGATTAAATTATATTTAGTTGAATAAATTTGTTGACACATTCACTATTCAGTTACAACTTTGTATTAACTGTTCAAACATTTCAGTTAGTACAAATACTTTGAGAGATTCAAAATAGCTACTATATGAAATCCATGATCTGGAGCTCAGTCAATTAGAAAGAATCCTGCCACAAAACAATTATGAGACAGATCAAAATGGGCATGAGTGGTTTTAGAAGACTTCATGGAAGAGGTGAAATTTAAACATGACCCTGGATAATTGGTAAAAGGTGAGGAAAAAGTGGTAAAGGTATCCTAAGTGTATCAAAGGTATGGAGTCAGGAGGGAGTTTTGACTACTTGGAGCTGAACATTCCTTTTGAGAAATATTGGAAAATAAAATTGGATCAATAGAGAAGAGATCATGTATAGAGTACCTTAAGAATTAGGTGGAGGAGTTTGGAATTTTATTGGTTAGAATGGATTTTCTTTCAGAGTGTGTGTGTGTGTGTGTGTGTGTGTGTGTGTGTGTGTGTGTGTGTGTGTGTGTGTGTATGTGTGTGTGTGTTAAATTGAGTGCCATGTTCAAATAAAAAAAGAAATTGAGTAACTTTTTAGCAGAAACATAAAGTTGGAACCAGGAAGACATGAATTCAGATGTTGCCCTAGAAACTTATTAGTTGTGAAATTATGGGCAGGTGACAACCTTTGCCTGCCTTTGTTTTTTTCTCAACTGTAAAATGGAAATAACAATAGTACTTAATTCCCAGGGTTGTGAGAAGAAAATGTAAAAACATGTAAAGCACTGTTAACTTTTCAGAGCTTTGTCAATGCCAGGTATGTAGCTATTTAGTTCTGAATTGCAGTTTATTACTTCCCTTGGATGTGTCTCCTGTGGTCTCTCTTTTCTTTTGGAAGTCTTTTTCTTACTTTTGGAAAGAAAGAAATCTGGGCTGAAAGTAGGGTAGGGAAAGGGTTTGAAAATCAGTTGTAGAGAATTTTTATCTCTTGAAGTCTACCTCTGTTTCTCTGTCTTTAGTAGTAAAATACTAGAGCCTCAAAGTGAGGACTGCCTCTGAAAGGATGAGTCCTAATGCTGGGCTCTTTCAAATTTTCAGTTAAATTTGTTGATTTTAATGGTGGAGGTAGACTCTACCAAAGAGTTTTAGAAAATTTATCATGGGACAGATAATTAAGCTGAGGTACAGAACCAATAAACAAAGGTTCTCACTGCTATTGTCGGGATTCTTGAATCTTTGACACAAGCACACCCAAGAAAATAGGGAAAGACAAGCTATTATCAAGGTTGCAGTTTTGCTGACCTGTGACTCAAAGTAATCATCACTCAGCCCTTTCACATTCTCTGTATCTTGGGCACCTCAGGCAACTTACAAGATAACCTGAAGCAGAAGATTTTCTCTGGGGAACCACCAAGCACAGGAATACAAACAGATACCTCAGAAAAGCCACTCTGTAATAGTAGAGATATTTACTTCCCCCTCCAAAAAAAGCTCAGGTGGCTTTCATGCTCCCTTTTTTTGTCACATCAGACATAATATAAGGGCCAGATTCAGAATGTTCTTTCAGGGGTTCACGTTGCATCACTTTTTTCCTGCTGTTTGTAGGTTTCCTCAGAGCAGGAGAGAACCTGATATCCTTGTTAAAGCTATTGACAACTGTTGCCTCCCATTTCCTGAATCTCAATTGCCCTAGCTCTCTCACTATAGTAACATAATCTCTCCTCAACTCCTTTCTTTCCTCTTCCAATATCTGGGTACCAGACATACAATTCATTGCCAGACCCAGCCCAGAAGCTCTTCTAGATTGATAGATTTGGTTAGAGCTAATACTTCATTGCAATAGCCTTTGAAAACCAGTGCCACCTACATACCATACATATCATAAAGTTTTGTATGTGGGTTGGCAGTTATCTTTTTTAAAGAGCTTTGATAGCTTAAATATTGCAAACACATAACAAATGTTGTTATTGCTTGAAAACACCTAATTTTAATCAGAGGGAGGGATCATCTCAAAATTTTACATAAATCAATCTCATTTTTTTTTAAGAGAGGGAAATGAGTGTTTTTGTTCTACCTTTTAAACTCAGTTGAGGATAGAGTTGTATTGCTTGCAGGTTAATTTTCTGAACAAGACCAAATAGATATAGTGTAATTCTAAGCAGTATGTTGATTCAATGAAATTATTTTTCTGAACCAATTTATTTCTTTTAACTCTAAAACATGTAATTGTAAAATGTGGGCATCCTATAAAATCCCAGGCCAAATATCACAAAGTTTGATTAGGTCATAATGAACTAGATATTGGGTTCTTGTATACATGATACCAGTTTAAGGTGAATTAGAGTATAAAGGCAATTCCAAAAGAAACACTATTTCCGTCGTTTAGAGGTAGGAGAGGAGCAGGCATAACACATTCAGGCTAGTCTAAATAATTTAAAGGAACTATCATAGAGTTTCAGATAGGAGGGATGTTAGAAGTCATCTTATCCAACCCCCTCATTTTCCCAAGAAGGAAAAAAAGAGTATCCGAGAGATTATCACTCACTCAAGTGTACAGAGGCAGACACTGGCCCCTTGACTATAAATCTCAGTGTTCATTCCTGGTATTACATTGCCTCATTTGTAAAGCAGAAGAAAACTAACCATGGCATACAGTTTGTTGATGTTTTAGTAGGTAAACATCATATCTTTTTAAAAGAAAAATTTGATTGAATAATAACACATTTTATAGCTCTTTGAAAATTTGCAAAGTACTTTACATTATTATCTTATTTGATCTTCACAATAAAACTTGTGAATCAGGCAAGGCTGTTATTTCCATTTTAAAACAACTGAGACTTAAATAGTTTAGGTTGTTTATGATCATACTGTAACTGTCAGAGGAAGGATTTGAACCCATGCCTTCCTGACTTCAAGTTCAGTATTTGATCCATTCCATCACAGTAGCCTAGTTGAGGTTATTATTCTAGGTAGACTTTGAAATTCACTCCAGTAATCAAATTTCAATATTTCACTGGTGTTTCTAATTCACAGAAGTCATCACCTCTGTTCTGATAGGGGTACAAAAGGCACTTTTAATAGTAGGAATTTCTCAAGGCAAAACCTGGGAATAAATCAAGTTCCCCTTGCCTTTAATGCATAGCAAATATGGTCAGTTCTGTGTAAGGATTGAATAAGGCAGCTATCGCAGATTCTTTCATATTTTGGTTTTAATGTTGAACTGAAATAATCAATATTTCAAGTCCAAACCCTTCACTGACTAATCAATTCCATTGATTAGCAGTTCCCATTACACTTTTATTAACTATTAATACTACAACAGCACAGAATATAAATAATTTATCAATCTATGCTTGTGTTTCCCATCTATAATTCTATTACTCTCCCCCTCCACATATTGAGGGAGTTAGATGATTGGTTAAATGATCTCTAACATCCTTTTCAGCTCTTAATCTTAAGTTCCTATGATCTTTGCATATTTTGTGGTGACTCCGGGGGTGTTTCAGAGGCAGAAAGAACTTCCTAACACAGAGGAAGAACTCAGTTCTGCCTGAAACATCCTAAACTAATAACTAGTGATCATTAAGCCTTTCTTTAAAGACTTCTAATAATGGGAGCACTTGCTTTCTTAAGGCAACCTATTCCACTTTGGGATAGATCTAATTGCTAGGAAGTTTTCCATTAAACCAAGCTGAAATCTGTTTCTTTTTTCTTTCTTTCTTTCTTTCTTTCTTTCTTTCTTTCTTTCTTTCTTTCTTTCTTTCTTTCTTTCTTTCTTTCTTTCTTTCTTTCTTTCTTTCTTTCTTTCTTTCTTTCTTTCTTTCTTTCTTTCTTTCTTTCTTTCTTTCTTTCTTTCTTTCTTTCTTTCTTTCTTTCTTTCTTTCTTTCTTTCTTTCTTTCTTTCTTTCTTTCTTACCATTTCCACTCTTTATTCTTACTTTTCCTATACTGAGCCATGTAAAAGAAGTCTAGTTGCTCTTCCAGTTGGCAATCCTTCAGATGATGCCTTCCTTTTTTAATTAGCAGCATACATTAAAAAACAACAACAATTTACCTTCTATTTTAGAAATAATACTAAGTATTGGTTCCAAGACAGAAAAGCAGTAAAGGCTAGGCAGTGTGGTTTAAGTGACTTGACCAGAGTCACATGGCTAGAAATTATGTGAGGTCAGATTTGAATTCAGGACCTCCCATCTCCAGGCCTGATTCTTTATCCACCGAGCCACCTAGCTGCCCCAGTAATATTTTAAAGATGCCTGGCCAAAATTAAGGATTCAACAAATTAGCCCATATGGCAAAAGAACTCATTACAGTGTCCTCTCCAGTATCACAATCCAGTCAAATGAGCTATAACATCCAGATATCTAATCAAATAGTTACTTGTTCTGCTGAAATTTTCTATAGTCTTTTGTGAATATTATTAGAGACTACGAGTGTATCCAAGAAAGCAGAGCATTCACATAGCATATGAATAACTGCCAGCAATCAGAGTAGCTAATTAAGATTTTTATTTTGTGATTCATCAATAGGCTGGGATGTGCTAATGTCTATAACAACATTCAAACAAAATTCTTTATGTGTTTAATATATTATTTTAAAGTGGGAGGGTCTTTCTAAAATGAATGCAGTTGATCTATTCTTCAGTATATGAATTGTACTGACCTTCGACATAATGGAGCATAGATAAAAATAAAGTGCAACTAATTAATTCTTATAATTAATGAAAGTTTTTATTTATGAAAACCTTAATGACTGTACCTAGTGGTCTTTTAAAAAACAAACCCTGTGGAATCCCTGAGTTTGATGACTATAAGCCTCTTTTAAATGTCTTGCCTCAGAAAATACTTGGTATTAGTTAGAAACACTGCTGCAATGCAGAAGGTGGCAATGGGTTTAGAGCTTTTTTTTTTTTTTGCTGTCATATTTTATGTTGTTACAGAGATGGGGGTGGTGGGGAAAGTGGATGTTGTCATTTGTTTCTAGGTTCTTAGGTTTTGTGCTTCTATACAAGGGTATGATAACAAAATGAGAGGTTACCAGAGTTTATTTGTGGAATGAAATACATGAGATGATGTAGGCTCAAATGCTTTCTTTGAGGGGGAGGAAAAAGGGAACTCCTTTTTTTGGAAGTTTGTATGCCCCCTCCCCAAATACTGATAAAATAAGAAGAAACCCCCTTCTCCATTGCTCATGACTGGTCATTAATACCTATAGGAGGTAGTTCAGAAAAGCTGTTCCCAAGACTCTTTTATTTGATTTCAAAAGCTTTGCTTTGTTGAATATTTGATGAAACAGACTGCAGATATCTGCAGCGGAATTCTTGGTGAATCCCTGCTGGCAACTAAAGTCATCTTTCCGTTGGGGAGATTGCAGGGGTTGTTTCTCAATCTGGAGGCAAAGAGGGGAGGAGATAAGCAATATTATAACAATTAAAGGAAAACATAGCATGACAAGGTATAAGAAATCAGAAATAAAATTCTGCAGAACAAACTGGCCTTCAGAATCAATGGCACAATTAGGAAAAAGGAAAATACTAAATACCTAATAATATTTTGTAGTGTTTGCTACAGTGAGGGGAGATCTGCTGAATAATATTTTGGAGAATGTATGTATGTGTATCTGTGTCTGTCCATATCTGTCTTTAGTGTGTTCAAAGGGGGGAATTATGAGGCAGCTATGTGATAAAACTGCTTACTTGAATGATGATAAAATGATCTACCTGATGGTCTCTGAACTTGTGCCAAAAGAGTCTCCAATATATATATTTTCTATGATAAAGGGACAGTGTAAGGCTTCATGTGACTTAGCTTTAGAGCCCTACCCCACAAAAAAATTAGACTATAAAAGCCACCACAACCTTAAACTCTAAGATTTATTGAACTTTTTAGATTTATTTTTAATAGATATAGGTAAAAAGAGTTGGAATAACTGATTTTCATTTTTAATTATTTTTTTCTGAGAAAAGTTAGACTTACTTTTACATTTAGTTGATTCACCTTGTTTATTGATTTATGACCCTGGTAGACTGATGTCAGAATAAAGGTAGCAAAAGTTCTTTCCATGGGATAATAGCTCACATTTATATGGCACTTCCCTTTTCCAAAGTACTTTACTCAGAGTAGTATTAAATAAAGAATTGATTAATAAGAATGTTGGAGTTGAAGAACTAAATGAAACACGGAAAATCTTATTAGGAGGGCTAGATAATTTATCTCTCTTACAACTAGTCTCCTGATTATCATTGCTAGTTATCAAGGTAACTTTGTGTGTGTGTGTGTGTGTGTGTGTGTGTGTGTGTTTTAACTCTTCTCTTTATTATCCATCTTTTGGAGAGTACCACTATTTAGCAATTCTTTCATGATTATTAAGGTAAGTCTCAAATTACATACTTTTACTATATTACTTCCGTATTGATGTAAGGACTGGACCTATGCTTTCAATGGTGTTCACTGGTGTTTTTAAGGAAACTCCCTCTACCAAGGAAAGTTGTCACCTTGTCCAATGCATTGATTTAGACAATTGCTAAGAACCCTGAGATATTAAGTATCTTGCTCAAGACCACACAGACAGTATTAACATGAAACCAGATTTTCTAGTTCTGAGGGCAATTTCCCTTTCTTTCTCTCCCTTCCTCTCTCCCTCCCTTCCTTCCTTCCTCCCTTCCTTCCTTCCTCCTTCCTTCCTTCCTTCCTTCCTTCCTTCCTTCCTTCCTTCCTTCCTTCCTTCCTTCCTTCCTTCCTTCCTTCCTTCCTTCCTTCCTTCCTTCCTTCCTTCCTTCCTTCCTTCCTTCCTTCCTTCCTTCCTTCCTTCCTTCCTTCCTTCCCACTGCCTCAATTACTTGAATAGAGTTTTGGCAAAAGTTTGGAGGACAAAACATATAAAGGTTAGTTAAAGGAATCCTATTGTGCTTCATTTGTTTTTGCTTTCTTTCCAGTTATTTTAATAAGAATAGATAAGTTGCTTATCATTGGTCAGGCCTCAGTTCATTATTTAGAATTTTCATTTTGGGGTAAGCATTATGTTTTTTTTTTAAATAACAACAAATTATATGCTTATTGTTAAAAAGTTGACTTTTACTGTTAAAAGAAAAGAGAATTTTTTTCTGTTTCTCCCATGCTCAAGAGGCCAGTGCCATTTGAATCACCATGGCTATCCAGTTCTCTGCTACAATTTTCCAATAAGCTAAAAAAAGAAATAGAGTTAATCAGAGATAAACATAGGATATCATTTTGAGAGAGATCTTTTATCCCATTTTATTAGTCTGAGACTTCCCTAATCAGAATAAAAAATTTTAAGAACCTTTCATATGTAATAGTTATTTCTCTTCCCAATGAGACTAATGGAATTTCATGTTTGTGATTGCTTAAAATATTAAAATGTAGTTAGTGGGAACATGTATTAATCACTTTCTAAATGTCATCTAATCAGTCTATAATCTGTTTTCTATCCAAATATCAAAAGGCACCTTGCTTATGCATTGGTTTACAATATTAATAAGAATCATGGTTGTGATTGCTTTCTTATATGGTGGGATATGCTTATTTTCACCAGCTTAAAATTTTTTTATGAAGTTTACTTTTATATGTGTAAAATATGTAATTGTATCCTCTTTAGTAAAAATTTGTAAATGGAACAATAAAATAAGAATCTATGCCTACAACTCTGAACTAAGACATGTTTATAGAGCTCATCAGAATTCACAAATTAAATACATACAATGTGCCATTTAGTGAAACTCTAGGCCAAAGTACTAAGGCAAATTCCTAAATATTTTGTAAAGTTAGAAATTGCCATAAAAATCTAAAGTAGATCTTTAGACTCCTTCTACTCATAATTGATTGGATAGGGGCCACTGGGTAGCTCAGTATATAGAGAGCCAGGCTTTGAGACCAGTGGCCCTGGAATCAAAGCTGGCTTCAGACATTTCCTAGTAGTATGACCTTGGGCAAGTCACTTAATCCCAATTGCCTAGCCCTTACTGCTCTTCTATCTTTGAACTGATACTTAGTATTGATTTTAAGATAGAAGGTAAAGGTTTTTAAAAATCGATTGAATAATTTTAGAGTTGAGTCAAGAATATAGATAGATAGATATAGATATAATTGGCCAGAGCTAATATCTAAGGAAGAGAACTAAATTAATGCAACCAGCATTTTATTAAATACCTATTTGGTGACAAAAATCAAACTGTCCTTGCCCTTGAGGTTATGTTCTGTTTGGGTTGAGGTAGTCATGCGCAAAGATTAATAAATACAAAAGAAAACAAAATAATTTCAAAGAGGAGAAAGCATGCAAACTTGGGATAATCAAAAAAAGTTTCTTATAGGAAGAGGCACTAGGATGGCTCTTGGAGTGAGCTAGAGTTTCCAAGAGGCAGAAGGGAGATGGGAGAATGTTCTAGGTACATGGGAAGAAAACTATAAAGGTATGAAATGTAATGGAAGATGATCAGCAAGCAGGTCATTTTGGCTCAAACTTAAGTGCCTGGGGGAATGAAATATGAACTTTATCTGAAAAGAGAAGATGGAGCCAAATGATAAAGGATTTAAAATGTCAAACAGAGGAGACTGCAATTTATCTTAGAGGTAATGAGGAACCATTGACATTTTTGGAGCAAGGGTGTGACGTGGTCAGACTGGTTCTTTAGGAATATCAGTTTGGCAGCTCTATGGAAGATAGATTGGAGAAGAGAAATATGAGGAGCAGAAAGACCAATTAGGAAGAATTTATCATGGTCCCAACAGGAGGTAAATATATATTCAAAGATTTAAAGCTGAGAGGGATCTCAGAGGTCATCCAATGCAACTTCCTTATTTTACAGATGAGAAAACTGAGGCAAAGGGCAGAAATTTCACCTGAAGTGTGGCTAAAGTGTTACTCAGAGGGCAGTTTTGAACTGAGATCTTACTACAGAGTCAGTACTCTTTCTGCTATTCATACTGCCTAGTGCTATGGGGTTGAGCAAAAGATCTTGGAAACACAGATAATATGAGACTGATATCTGGAATAACTGTCAAGTTATTTTGGGGGTGAAGAATGGGCTTTATGAAAGATCAAAGGAACTTGTAGAGAAAGCACTGAAAAAATGGTTCCTTTTCTTAAGTACCTTTAGAGTATAAAGAATATAACAATGATATACACAACTACTATCAGAACCTTCTAACTTTTCTCTTACCCATTTCCTTTAATTGGCCCTTTGGGGTCATAGTCCCAAACAAAACTACCATTTTGTGGGAATATTCTGTGTCTCTTTTGTAATGTGGCACCAAGAAATGAAGAAAATACTCCAAACTGTGGTCTAATTGGGGTAGAATACAGTTGGGCTATCCCCTCCCACTTTCTGGACACTATGAAGAGCAACACAGCATGGTTCCCACTATAGTTCCCAGAGTGCCTGTTTCTACATAATCCCAAAGGGTAATGGCCTTTGTCTTTCCAAATCAACCTGAATCAATTCTGGATGACCTAGTCATGTAGTCTGGATGAAATACATTCATCTGAGCTGTATTCCTAACCAACCAGGAACCTGATGGTAGACTTTTATTAACTAACTTCTATCTTCATAATTACAATATGTTTCTCTTAGGAGGGATAACAATGTTATACTTTATTATTGTAAAAGTGTAATCCCGAAAATACAGATTTTTCTATTCCCTCTATCAATAAAAGATTACCAATCACAACCTCTTTAGTCATACTCTTATAGCATGTAACACAGATTATTTTTGAGTATGTATGTGTATATGAGTTAGCAAATTGGATTACACAAAATATGTGTATGGGAGAGAGAAAGGAGGCAAACAGTTTTGTATGCACCTCTGTCTTATTTAAATATTTGGGTGGGGATATATGTAATATTTAGTAATTATATTATCCTATTGAAATATTTCCTAAATAGTAGTGTTTATGACATAATTTGTAGTTTGGAGAGGACAATTTATGATATGAAAACATTGTTATGTTTCAAAAATAATTTTTCTTTGTAATATTAGTCTTAATTTTAATTGTTAATTATAAATTCAATATTAAATAATATATAAACTTTTATATAATTCTCAGTTGTAAAATTAATTTCTTTATTTCTTATGTGTATCTACCTAAAAAGTCTAAAATTTATTTTTTTCATTTCAAATAGGGAGTAGAAGAAAAACTGTAAAAATTAAATTATATCTCTAATAATAAAATATTATATTTTATGAGATTTATTAAGAATTATTAGAAATCAAGGATACAAAATAAAAACCACGTGTCCATGGCTGATTAGCCCATTCAAAATCCCTGCGTTTAGCTTACTTGCTACATCATTGTAACGGAAGAGAAGCCAGAGTAGGAGGTGTTACTGTCAGTTAAGTACCAATTGTGATCTTGCCCTCATGGAGACTTAGGTGAGATTATAAGGAATTCTGGAAAATACCAAGGACTTCTGGGGATTGAAGTCTAGGGTTCAGAATCTCCATTTTTACAAAAAGTTAACTGAAAGCTAAAGGGAATGGGCACCAAAAAAAGGTGTGATCTTTGAACTAGGTGGGTTTTGAGGTTCCTTCCAACCTGGGCATTTTATGATTCTAGAGGTACTTACCCTCAAGGAGCTTACAATTTAGTTGAGGAGTTAATGAATATATATAAAATAAGATAGATGTGTGCATACATATGTTTGCACATATATGTATAATGTATATATATATGTACATATATATTTTTATTTGTTCAATGAGTGACAGTCAGTGCTACAGGATCCATTGCCCTTTTAGCACATCTAGATTTCGTCAAGGTGACTCGCTCTCACATAACCCAGAGGCCATGATATTAGTCCTCATTTATTATTTGGCATACTAATGGAGTTGCCCCAGCTTTTTCCTATTTGCATTCCAGAGATCCTTTTTTAATTAGAAAGGGAACTACAGGTGAACTATTGAAAGCTCTCTTAGCTCAACAAACTACCTGTCTGCTGGTATTCTTAGTATTAGCCACTTGTAACTATCAAAATATTATGAAATATTATATAGGAATGAGAACAAATGTTGGGAGTCTTATCAGGAACTTATTATGCAGAAGCTGCTCTCATCAGTGTTTTTCTTAATTATGTAGTGCAGTGGTTTGGAAAAAGTTGCAATAGATTCATCTCTTCCTGCTTCACTGCAATTGTTTTTTGCTTGTGAACTTCCCATAAAGCTAGGAGACTGCAGAACTGTGTGGAAATAGAGTATTTTGATCCACAAATGGATATATTACATATGTAGGTTTCTTGATTATCCTGATTTCGTTGCATTTTTTCATTCTTGTCAACCTAGTATTTTCTGCATTTTTATTCATTCATTCATTCAACCAATCCACCTTTAGTAAAAAGGTACTATATTTAAAGTACATAGTAGGACCTGATTAGCTTTCCAGTAGTGGTGGGATCGAGAGAGAAATGTATGAGTAGAAATGCTGTTTTATTTCATCAGTAGCATGCAAATTATTCCCTGTGTGCCATTAAGTTAATCAGACATTAACTCTAATCTTAATAGAAGTCATTCAAGTGGCTTCAATTTCTGTCCTTGCTCTCGAGGTATGATTAGTGCAACTCTTTCTAGTCGGGAGGCATTATTCCTGACTTCCAGAGTTCTCAGTTTAGGGTCCTAAAAGTTGAAGTTATTTTATGAAGTGAGTGAAACTCATTGAGCCGCAAAGATAACTGAGTCAAGTAGGCAAGAGGGACATTCATCTATTTATTGATACTGAAAGGATAACCAAGACCACAAGAAATACTGAAGTTAAGGAAAAGGATTGGCTAATATCTAGTGATTAGTTTAAGAACAAGGTCAGGATATTAGGAAGCAAAGATTTCACTACCTTATAATTAGGATCCAGAAGAAAGGGGTGGGGGGGGGAAGAGAAGTATGGACAGACACTTTTATAGGCAGCTGAACAAAAATTTAAGATAACTATTTTGTTAATATTATAAACTTGATAACTTTCACCAATAAAATCAGTAGACCAGCCTTTGTGCTAGACCATGAAGGCACAAATATGAAGGAAAAAAACCAGACCACAGAAATTCCATGTCTAGATAAAGACAAAAGAGAAACATTGATTTATATATGTTTTTTAAAGGACATTTTATGTGTTATAAGCAAAGATTGTGAGGTAAATAATGCAAGTTAACAATGACCAAATGAGTAGTTTTTGCTTCGGTTGATACTTTTATTCTCAAAATAATGAGTTGATTAGCTAACTACTTATTTTATTATGATTTTCTGGGGATATTTATGGATTTCTCCCCCTTCCTTATTCCTCTACCCCACCTACCCCTCTACCCCAAAATAAAAAAAGAAACTTGGAAATGAAAAAGTATGTGCATTTTATAATATTTTCCTGACACATAATAGTCATTCATTTAAGATGAATGAAATTTCTTGAGTGAAACTTCTCCAGAGTGGTGGTTGTCTTCATATTGTAAGGAGTTAAGGAATTAAATGACAGAAAAAGAATTAGGAGATATACATACTACTCAAATAAGAAGTTTGGTCACAAAAGGAAGGAAAGAAATAGATAATTATATGATAGGAGGGTAGCAGGTCAAGTGAAAAGAGAAGCAATGGGAAGAAATTCCTATGATATGTCAGATAATGTGCTAATTATTTCATAACTATTATTCCATTTGATTGTCCCAACAATCCTTTGAGATAGGGCCTATTATTATCTTCATTTTGTAGTTTTAGGAGACTGAGGCAGACAGAGGGTAAGTGACTTGCTCATACAGCTAGTTAAGTGTCTGAGGTCTGATTTGAATTTAGGTCCTTGGCTTTAGACCTGTACCACCCAAGTTGCTTGAAAACATTTTTTTTCTGTTTCAATGATAGGGAAGACATGTGCATATTTTTCTGAATTTAGCTGATTGCTACCCAGCTGCACAGGTCATAAGAAATTATGTAAATTTTCTCTTGACTATCATAATAATAGAGAGACATTGGATATAAGGATTAAAAAGGGAAGACGTAAAACTTTAATACAGATTAGAAATTAGATTTATATTACTTGGAAGAAGGATGTCAAAGGGGACTTGATTTAACTACTGTATTAAAAATTATGAAAAATTAAATGAAAGCCATTTAGTCTCTTCATTCCATACTGTAGAAGAGATACTTAGTGTAGTTACTGGACACTCTATTTATTTGTTATAAGGATCCAGGATAGTTAAAATATGTAACACTGTGTAGGTGTTGGGTGCCATGACCTTGGAATGAATGATTGAATTTTTTTTGCCTCAGTTCTTCATGTGAAAAGGGAAACTAAAGTGAGTATTTATTTTTCATACAAGACTAAAAACTGAGTAATGATATGCCTTACATGATTACAGAGGCCTTAGGAAAGACTCATTGAGGGGAGGAAAGGCTATTTTCTTTCTTTTTTTTATCATTTTTTTATTGATAGAATTTATTTACAAACCTCTCTGTTCCTCCCTTCACTCCTTGCATCATAGAAGACATCATCTAGGAAACAGATACGTATATGTAAATTATCTTTCATGTTTCCATTTTTCTGTTACTTCTCTAGAAGTAACATTCACATTATATTCTTCAAGTATTAAATTGTAGCTCTGTATGATGTTCTCCTAGTTCTATTCATTTCACTGTTCATTATCCTATGTAGTTCTTTCAAAGTTAAAAAAAAATTAGCCTCTCATCATTTTTCATGGCACAGGAGTGTTTCATCACAATCATATACTACAATTCTTTTAATCATGCCCCAATTGACGGGCATCCCTTCAATTTCCAGTTCTTTGCCACCACAAAGAGAGCTGCTATAAATAATAAATATATTGAACATATAGGCTCTTTTCCTTTTCCCCTCTTCTCTTTGGGAAACAGACTTAGCAATGGTATTGCTATGTCTAAGAGTATATAAGTTTTATAACTCTCTGGGTATATTCCAAATTTCTCTCTAAAATAGATGGATGAGGTCACAGCTCCACCAATAGTATATTAGTGTCAATATTTTTCCATATTATATTTTTAGCTGGGGATCTCAAGAATGGTTATACCAGAGGGGAGGCAGTGTAGTTCCTGCCCTGAGCATTAAAGGAACATAAAGAGTCTGAAAAGTGGTAATGAGAAGGCAGTGCATTCACAGGATGGCCTTTGTGACTGGATGACATATGGAGTTCATGAGCTAAGAGTACAGTTTGGCCAGAACATTGAGGGAATGGTACATATAATACAATAGAAAAGCTAATAATACAGTTTGGCCAGAGTTTATCAAGGGGTATTATGAAATGAATCTGGAAAGATGTGAGTTGGAGCCAGATTATAGAAATTCAAATTGGGCTCCATATGACTCTTTTACAAATACAAGTGTAATACAGATTAGAAAGAATCCCATAAAAGATACTGAAAATTAAAAAAAAAAAAGGTTTGTCTCAGAAGGAATTAAGCTTTTAGATATTCTTAAAATTCAACCTCAGAAATACCTTAATCCCTCAAGTACCAGATAATAGGGTGCTTCTAAACTGTATTATATATTAGATTCCTAAAAGAATGATATTACTTATAGTAAAATTACTATATATATATCACATACATGTGTATATGCATAGATACTATTCACATATTTAAGTATGCATGTATATGGAGATACACATAAATGTACATGTACACATACACACATGTAGAGAGAAAGAGAAAGAGAGAAGCAGGTCATTAATTAGATATCTATTAGTTCAAATTTTGAAATAGCATACAATCCAGAATGTATCATGATTGCTTTCTATTTAGGACCCATCATTGTTTTTAACCTATCATTTCTTTCTTTTTTTCTATTTGAAAGGATCCATGAAAACTTTTAGGTATTCAAATGTATGTAGTATATATTTCTTTGTTTTGAAGATTAAAGGAATTTAAAAAATTAATCAACAATCTAGTCTAATCTAATCAACAACAACTATAATTACCAAAATGATATGCCAATGTAATTTTTGCTATGAGATTATTCTTCTAAAGACTCAAAATTCCTCTTTACCCAATCATTGTCATTGTCTGAATGTGAAAATAATTTAAACTACCAAGGGACACAGTGACAAATGGAGCACACTCAATGGCATTTCCACCTGTGGAAAATATTCCTAGATCATTAGGAAAATGGCGGCTTAATTAAAATGTACACTTTTTTATGTGTTACACTAAAATTCATCCAAACTTTCACAAATAAAGCCACTGTTTTGGCATACCAAATATTAAGTGTAATTCTAGTAAAATGTCAACTATTTTCTGATCACCAGAGATATCTCATGCCTAATGCTTCTCAAGAAAAAATGCATTTTTTGAACACATCTTGTTTTCTTTTTATGAGAGATTCTACTCTTTTCTCTAGAACCTAAAATTCCACTGGACCTTTAGAAAAGTAAAATCATGAACAGAGAAATTTAGGTCTGCTTCATCTGTTAAGTGAGAATCTCAGGACAAAAAATTCACTGGCATTCTCTTTGTCTTGTTTTATCATTATAATTTAAGTCATCTCCATCCAAGTTACAAATTTCTCATGATTGTGGAAAGGCAGTACTTTGATGTATAAAACAGGTCTTAAAGTTCATGTGAACTTGGCTATTTTATTGGTATGCTTTGACTTAGAACTAATACTTCATATACTTGTTAAGCAGTCTTTTGAATGGCATTTTTTATTTCCTGCTAATCACAGAAACCACACATGGTGAGTGACAAAAATCTATGTATCAAATCAATTTGTAAACTAAAAGAACTGATATGGTACAAATGAGGACCTTATTCTCCTAATTTATGTTATAATCAAAATTGAGTGCTTATTTAGAGAATTAAAATCTCATCCCCATTGCAGATAGGTGGTTCAATAGATAGTCAGGTCTGGAGATTGGAAGCCTTGGTTTCAAATCTGGTCTCAGATACATCCTAGCTATGTGACCCTGGGCAAATCAGTTAACTCCAATTGCCTAGCTCTGTGTTGGTGAAACTCTGGAATGCATGCCAAAGGGGGATACTCCCCTCCCTCTCTCCACTGAACCTGAGGACATTTCTTACATCACCTGCTCCTCTGCCCAACAGCCTAATGGGAACTCTTCCTCCCTCCCTTCTCTGGGGTAAGGGGGCAACTCACATGAGGTGTGAGGGTGCAGTTTGGGCTCTCAGTCTCTAAAAGTCTCACCATCACTGGCCTAGTCTTAATTGTTTTTTTAAAGCCTTGGAACCAATAATTAATATCAATTCTAAGACAGAAGGTAAAGGTTACAATTAAAAAAAACTTCATCTTGAGATTTAAATGTTTATTTATTATATAAAATTTATATAATTGACAATATGGAATATTGAGAATTTAAGTAATACAGGCCAGTATCTTCAAAGTAAAAAAAATACATTTGATAAAATGGAAGTAAAAACAATAATTATGTTTAATAAGTTATGCCTACCACACAACAGAGAGAATGGCTTTTTGCATATTGAGAGTTTTACTGTATAACTGAACACTGAGTAATCACTTTCCCCTACCCTGAAAGCAAACAATAACAGTAGGATGTGCCTTCTCTTGTCTGTTGTGTCACCATTCAGCAACTGTTCTGAAGTTTATACCACTAATCTATCTCCCAGCATGATGGCAGATTCAAGTGGCTGAGATGGATATGTATTTATGTAGCACATAGGCTACTCAAAGGACTCATTTCAAATCATGACTGTATCACTTATTACCTGTGTGACCTTAAACAAGTCACTTGACCTTTTTGATTCTCAATTTTTTTCATCTTTAATACTAGGAATTGGAAGAGACATCCTCTATGGTTCCTTCTAGCTGTTAGTCTATGGTCTTAGGACTTTATGCTATTTATATATCCTATAAAACCCCATCACTAGCACTAGTACCAAATATATACTAGATTTCTGCTGTTTTTGGCTTCAACAAATCCCTAGGAAATTTGTGATTGTCCTCAGAAGTCTTGGCACTAAATTTGAGAAATAGAACCCCCCAAACCCCAAATACATGCGCAGTACAGGTATCAAGGGGGAAATGGGAAGCCAATTAAAACCAAGTGCCACAAGGACTTTCTTGTGTTTCATCCTTGTACTGAGCCCAGACTATCTTACAAGGAATTGCTATTATTTCCCAGGAGAGGATGCCTCTGAGTTATCCATGGTTAGTATAGTTTCTCACTGAGACTCCAGGGACTTTGCCATTTTAGGGTTTACTCTTCAGTTCAGACAAAATCAAGTCAGTTTCCAATACTATTCAGGCAAGTAAGGTGGATAGAGTGTATGGGAACAGACTTAAGAAGATATAACATGCTTGTTTTTTTTCAGCAGTAATACTTTCTTGGCTTTCATTGGGCTCTTTGATTACAGAGAGACTATACTACCCCATGCATTTAATGTAGCAGAAGAATTAGGTTGAAGTGATACCTGTCAATGATTTGCTTTACTTGGGAGAAATGAGTGTGTTTTAATATATTAGGTTTTGCCTTAAGAGAAATGAGCCATGCATTTACAGAAGTTGATGGATAGGAATTAAAAAAAATCCCATGGTAACTCAGGCTTACCATTTCCAACAGGCTAAGATATTATATCCTCTACATCTTAAACATGTTATCAGAAGAGCCAATCATTATAGTTATAGTGCTCCATTTCCTTGCTTAATGTATCTCTGCAAATGAAGCATATGCATATATCTAGTATTATAAATCCAATATGCAAATTTTATAAGGCATAAAATCTGTAGAGCCACATTTTCTATTATTTGTTCTTTAATTCATATGACTCATTTGCACTGCATCTAACAGATACATTATTGTACAGTATCCATCTCTCCAAATCACTTTCAATCTGGATAGCATTCCATGGAGCACAATTGTACCATGTGCATCATTTGAATTCTTTTTATTCCTTTAAAAATAATTTCTTTTATTGTTTTTCTAATGGTGTGATACTTTAAGAAAGCTAGAGTATTTATTTGTTCAAGAATCTACTACTTAGGTGCCAGTCTCAAAAATTGTTTTTAAATTTATTCTCCCCCCTCCCTTATTTTTTATTTTATTTTTGCTCTTGGAATATTAATTTTAAAGTACATAAAATATTTGAACTCCTTTTCTCCAGCTTCTGCATCTGACTGGTTAGGCCTGTCTGTTAGAGCTGTGTATTTCATTTACTTCTATTCCACGATCACAGTGAATTTCCTTTTCTGCACCTTTGCTTATATAATTTTTCCATCTAGAAAAATGTAGTTTTCTTACAGTGCTCGTGATAAACACAGAGCAAAAATGACTACCAGGGAGCCAGTTGTAATGAATGTACCAATATCTCTTATAAAGTATGAAGAATTTCACAAGATCTATGAAACCAAATCAACTTAAATGTGAAGGTAGACACATACAAGGCAGTCACACAAATGCTGGAAGACATATTCTGAGATGAAGTAATCAAAAAAGTTAAGGTCTTAGAGATATACTGAGAATCCAAGAATATATTCCCAAAATTCATGCCTATGAATCACTGGATACTTTCTTTAAGGATTCACTTGTAAATATTTGGACACGATGAACATTGAACCACATTGCACATACTAAAGCTGACTATATATTGCCAGACATCAAGCAATTCATTACTAATGTCAGGTTTCTCTGTATGATTTCAAATTATTGACTAGTGAGAGAAAAGATCAACAATAACCCCCCAAATAGAAGAATAAAGATTAGAAGAGGACATCGAATGCTATTACAACTTCAATCTACCTATTCAAATAAACCAGTAACAACCACCAAAAATTGATAAAGGGAGATACATCAATTCTTATGATTACCATTTTAAACCAAAGTTTTAACCAATATAAATCAATTGCTAAAGGAGGGAATAAAAAAAATCCCAGAACCTGCCCCCAACAACAAATACTTGGTCACAAAGAACAGTACTAGTTCAGAATATATGCTCATTTCCCAAATTTAATAGAGTAGGATGAGTGGCATTATAAAATAATGGAGAATCAAGAAGAGCTGGGATAAAGTCCTGCCTCAGATACATCTTGCTTTGTGACACTAAGCAAGTCACATAACTTTAGTGCAGAATAGTTACAGATCTCTGTTGGTAGAGAGGGTTACCTCACTGGGATTTCTTTATATAGAAGAAATCATGAATTTCAGGTGAAAAATAGTGTAAGATTGTGAGCAGTATCACCATACAAAATAGCAAAAAGGGAAAAAAGAGAAAATGAGTCAATAGAAACTGTTACATGAGATCAACCTAAGCAGAATCATCCCAATGGCATTTAAAGGTTAAAGTAAAAGTAATAATAGGGAAAAATGGATGAGATTTCTCAGAATATCTATAAAATCAGTTTTAATCATTGATGACAATGGAATCTCAGTATTTTGATTTTAGTGCTTCAGTGTTGGATATGCTATATGTGGAAGTTGGAATGGCATTCGAAAAAGTTAAAATTAGAAAGAGTACCTAGGCCAGACCAAGTATATAAAGAAGTCTGTAATGGAGATACCACAATTAATAAGCCATTGTGAATCAAGAAAGGAAGATAACAAGTGACTGGATAAATTTGAATAATGGATTATTGCCCCCCAAAAGAAATGGACAAAATATCAGTAAAAACCTACTATATGCCTATCTTCTCATCTCTATCAAATCTTTATGAGAATTAAAATATCCATATTGAGGATATACTTGATGAAAATGTGAAATAAGAACAGGAAGACTTCCGGAAGTAATTTTCCATAGCAAGCCACAAATTTGTAGTATAGTTTTCTGAAATATATTGAGAATTGTAGAACTAATTATGTTAATTATATATTGAGCCATAAAAACTTCAGATTTGGAAGAGCAAAATACCATCTTAACAGCTCTCCTCCAAATGGGTATCTCTTCTGCATATTAAGATTATGAAAGATTCTTTATGGTTATAACAATAGAGATTTTTCTCATTGGTCCTCAGGCTACCACATCAAGCAAAAGGTAAAAATGTAGACATAGGTTCAACAAAGGGGTTTACTCCTGTCATGGAAGATGGTCAATGTAGAGTTCAAATGGAAGGGGAAATTCTCTAGAGATAGTGAATCTATATCTGTCTGAGAGACATTCTTGTTTGTGCTCAAGATTGTACACTTTGCATTAATTCTCAGAATATTACAGTGATTCCTGGCTGAAAATTTGGAACTTCAAAAGAGATTGGACTAATGATTCATGCTGGAAAATCCAAATGAATAAAAAAAGACATTGTTCAGAGTATGACATGAAGTTAAATGGAGTTCCATTTAAATGAATTAACCCTTTTGTACTTATATCTTCAGTAAATACTACAGAAGAAAAATGAGCTGTGGCCATGTATGAACAGGAAGAAGAGAGTGAAATAGGAACTTGTATGGTTACTTTTCACAATTTAAAGCCATTCTCTTACAGCAAAAATTCAAAATAGAGAAGAAACATAATCTCAAATCTCAAAAGCAAATAAATTGATAGTGACCCAAAAGACAAGGGAGAGATGCATTTTGGATCTCAGTAGTTTGTAGCCTATTACCATCCATGACTTGCATGCAAGGATAAAAAATGAAAAATATAATCCTGGGAATATTGCTCAAAAAGAGGAACTAGTTCTACAAATTAAGGAATAACAAATGGACAAGTGCTGCACTAATAGACACATTGTCAAAAGATCCAGAGCAATAGAGAGTTTATAAGATTAACCTTATGGGACTACAAGAATTGCACAGAACAAGAAAGTGTGGATGGGTTGGGACCTCCATTGATGGGGCAAGAATTCTCACATCCATGAGATCATGGATCCATTGATCCATTATTAATGAATCCAATTCTAAAAATAAGAAGCCTCATGGCATTTGCTGTAATGGAATTTGACCTGTTCCCTTGACTATTTGGCAAGCTCCTGTGAGTGTGTACATGCATTCTATAGTCCTAATCAGGGCATTTCAAGAACAAATGTGTGATGGGATTAATGTATTCAAACAGCTGTCCTTAGCACCTTATTTTATATTCCTCATAATTGCCTTTGGCTGACCTGAATCTCTGATTAGAAAGCCAATATTTATTGGAGCTGACAGAAAGATCGGTGTTTTCCAGAAGGAGTGTGGGGGACAACCCTTAAACACTGCAGGTGTTAAATTTTTACTTGGCAGCCTTGTGGGGGGAAAAAAAAGCACACAAAACCTGACAGCTTTGTCAGATGCACTTGGTGGCAATCCCTCATTTGCATTTACTGAAATTTACCAGGTGAAAATGTCCTCTAAGCACTGTGCTAAAGAGCAAGAAAAAGTGAAGAGAAAAAATATTGGTTGATAAAGATGTTTCAGAATCAAGTTAGCAATGGGACAAATCTGGGAATTGAGACCTTACTTTTTTTTTAAACCCTTACCTTCCGTCTTGGAGTCAATAGTGTGTATTGGTTCCAAGGCAGAAGAGTGGTAAGGGCTAGGCAATGGGGGTCAAGTGACTTGCCCAGGGTCACACAGCTGGGAAGTGTCTGAGGCCAGATTTGAACCTAGGACCTCCCATCTCTAGGCCTGGTTCTCAATCCACTGTGCTACCCAGCTGCCCCCTGAGACCTTAATTTGCTGGAGTAATGGGGGCAGCTAAGTGGCTCAATGTATAGAATTCTAGGCCTGGAGCCAGGAATACCCAAATTAAAATGCAGCCTAAGACATTTACTAGCTATGTGTTCCTTGGCAAGTCACATGACCCTGTTTGCATTAGTTTCCTCATCTGTAAAATAAACTGGAAAAGGAAATAACAAACCATTCTGGTGCCAAGGAAATAAAAAAAAGAGACCCTAAACAGTTGGACACAACTGGAATGACTAAACAACACTCTTAATTTATTTAAAAAAAATTCAACTATTTGCTGAAATTATGTTCTATACAACTTTTTCCCATAAGCAGATCTATTTTTTTTACTTCAAATTATTTTATTATTTTCATTTATTTTAAAGAAAACAAGATTCTTATCAATTGAAATCATTCTTTCTTTGTGGATGCTGTTTTGTTAAGAACTAGGTTTTCCCCCAGAGATTCCAATTTAAGCACAAAACTCCAGAAAAGGAATTTTAACACCACTCATATTGTTTATAATGCTTTTAGGTGATCAAATTTCCACTTTCACTATATAATTTAATTCTTTGTAATTGAAATATCAGGTATTTAAATAATACATAGGTATTATGTCAAAGAAGTCAGACAGTGTTATAATAAAAACATTAGAATTCCTTTTATCTAGTCATGCCAGAGAAACGAGTTGATGGTTTGCTGGGAGTATGCATACAGAAATAAATGTAAAAGATTTTGAGTTCTTATCTGGAACAAATATAGAAATACACAATAATGATAATCCTAAAGAGGTGTAAAGTCATCTACCTACCTACCTATCTATCTATCTATCTATCTATCTATCTATCTATCTATCTATCTATCTATCTATCTATATCTAAGAACCTCTTTACACAATCTAAGATTTCACTTGTCTGAGGGACCAGAAGGCAGATACTGAATTCTCTTTGACCAAGAAATAGAAACAAAAGGAATTGAGAAGGTCATGATATCCTTTATGAGTCTGGAAGACTGAGCCAGTATGGCTTCAAGCCCTTGGCCAGACTGAAGGTTTATGGATCAGTGGTTATGTACAGACCTTCTGTAAGGCTTTGATATTCTGGCCTGCAGTAGATGTCAGGTCCAACCTCTTGTCCCTTTTAATTAGCATTAGCTGTGCTTAACATTAAGTAGCAATGCAGGACCCTTGACAGTGAGTTCAGGGGTTATGGTAGGTATTGAAGCAATAACTAAGTTTTTGAGACTGGCCACATGTGAAGGCTAGACTTATGCAGAGCCATGATAATAGCTGATGCCTAAATAGTGCTTTTTAATTTGCAAAGAGTGTTCCATACAGGGAGAGAATGAAATTTGGAGACTTGGATTTGATTTTGATTATCTTAGTATGGGTAGGTTGGAACCTTGCTAAGCCTTAGTTTTCTCATTTATAAAGTAAAGATGAAAATAATTCTAGTATCTATTTCATGTTTGTTTTCAGGAATAAGGCATGAAAACCTTAGATTGCTATAATAATTTGAGTTGTTATACCTCTTTGGATCCTTACAATAGTCCTGTGAATTAACTAATGTAAGTGTAATTATCATCACAAGAGAAAAATGAGGCTAACATTGTAAGGATTTTACCCATTCAACTAGTAATTGGCAAAGCCAAAACTCAAAGTGAGGACTGAGAGCCAGTGCTCTTTGGGTTGTACCTTAGTTATCTCTGGATTAGTGCAGCTCCTGAACTCAGGCATGGTATAAACTAAACAGGAATGCAGAATAATCACAATTTAGGATGAGCTGGTTTAGTTTGGCAATGATAGGAAAAACCATCTATAGATAGAGCTACAGTATGGAGCATTTAGAAGTGGAATGATTAAGTTATGTGAGAAAGTCAGTCTTTGAGAAAAAAGAATACTGAATTTGGAATCAAAGGTTTTGAATTCTGACACTGTCATTTGCTACCTGTGATCTTGGACATATAACTTCATCTTTCCAGGTCTCATTTTTTTCATCTATTGGTTTGAAATAAATGTTCTTTAAGGCGATTTCCACCTTTAAAATCCAAGAGCCTATCATCTATAACACATAGGAAGGCTATATGTTAACCAAAGGAGGTGCAGAGTCTGAGAATGAAAAAGAGTAAGGGCCAGGTCAGAAAAACAATGAGTAAAGCTTCTGTTAGAGAGGAGCATAACTCATGTTCTTCCTCCTGTTTGTTACTTGGAAGAGAGCTGACTAGTTTATCTCCCAACTTTTAAGTTCCTTTATTAATAGTGCTTGTTTCTGAAAATACAATACAAAAGAAGAGACCCACTTTCCAGGAAGAATAAATCATCTTATTAAAGCTAAATTTAATCCACAAGAATATAATTTTTTGTTGTTGCAAAGGCTTACATAATTTATTTTCTATTAAATAATAGGCATAGCTGCATGACTTGCAAAACTGTTGGCAAAATAAATGGTCTTTGCCAAAAATAATACTTTTAGATATAACTTTTATTTAAATGCTTTTTATTTATTTTAAAATTTAAGATATGATCTACTCCAAAAGTACTTCAACATAGGTTGTGGGGTCAGTGGAATTTACAAGTGTTTTCCAAATGGTCATAAAGTGTCCCTTTCCATGTTAGTATCCAGAATATTATTTTTCTTATATGAATTTTATTATCATTAATAAAGCACATACTGATATTCTTTTAAAGTTTCTAATTAAAATCAATACCATTCTTCCCATGAACTCTGCATAGATTTTTTTCCTTCTTATAATTTGTTATTCCCCATAACTTTTGCACCATTGACATGGTTCAGGAAATTAAAAATCTTAAGAACTAGTGTTTTGCTGAGGCTGAGAGTTAAAGGAGATCTCAGAGTTCTTCTAATCCAATCCATATTCAGAAAAATAATCTCTTGATAGGGGAACATTTTACTTCCTGAAGCAAATTCTTCTGCTTCTGGATATCTCCAGTTCTTTGTGAGTTTTTTCTTATGTTAAATCTGACATAAGTTTTATTTTGCAATTTCCACATTATTTCTTGTACTTTTAATTTTGGGGAAAAGCAGGAAAAAATCTAAGCCCTTCTCTATGGGGCAATCTTTCAAATAATTAAAGACAGCTTTCATCATTCTCTTCCTCAATTCCCCAACCCAGGTCTGAAGTTTTCCTAGCCCAGTATAGTTCACAGTAAGTAAATAATCTTAGTCTCCTTTGAATTTATAGTACTTAGTATTTATAATCTTAGCTAGAGTGCTGAGCCTCAAGACCTGGGTTCAAATTCAGCTTCAGATAACTTTGTCTGATCCTGGGATCTATAACACATGTGTCTATAACACATAGGACATTGACTTCTGTATGCCTTGGTTTACTCATCTGTAAAATGGGAAAAATCATAGAATCTACTTCCTAGGGTGGTTGTGAGGATTAAGTTAGATAAGATTGGAACACAGTAGCATATAAGTGATGATGATTATTATTATGTACTACTTCATGATATATTTTACATTATATTACCTTTTTATTCAGCTGTAGTTGTTGGCCTTTTCATCAATAGCTTCATCATATTTAATATTTTAGTAACATTTTAAGGTTCCATGAATATAATATCTCAGTTACCAAAAAAAGAGGGTAAATACCTTTTAAAATTCTTTATATAGCATCACATACTTTATGGCATTCATTTCTGTGCACATGTTCTTATCCACTCATTAGACTGTAAATTTCTTAATGTTTTTCAACATTGTATGACAAACTGTCTTACACATAGTGTGTGTTTAATAAATGTTGTTGGTTGGAATTATAGATTTTGGTCTCTTTGATGTGTCTAGAACAATTTATTGCATAGACTTGTTAATGAATGTTCTTATATACAGAACTACCCTTAGGCTTAAGTGTCATTCTTTAAAGTAGCTAATTGTGGTTATCTTCTCTCCCATGTATTTATTTGTACTTTCATGCAGAGAAATTACATATTTAGAGAATAAATTTCATTGTAATAGCATGGATTTGGAGTTGGAAAGAGCCTCAAAAATCCATCTAAGCCCTACAAAGAGGAAATTACTTGTATAATCTTACATGGAGAGCAGTCAAGATTTGAACCCAGATCTTCTAATTCTAAGTCCAGGACTCTTTTCACTGCAAGATACCCACATATCAGACATTTAATTTAAATGTTTTTCAGAAAGTTTTATTATGTCCTACCAAGTAATTTGCTATTGAAGTCTCCCTATTAGTGTAAAAATGTCAAGAAATAACATTTACTGAAATGTTATAAGTTTATTCTTAATATAATATAGGATTTAATTCATGTCAAAAACAAATATATTATCCTTAAGATGACTTTGTTATTTTAATTAAAAAAATAAATTACACAATCTGCTACAATCTATTGTTTAATAGTCCCCCCCCCCAAATACTGGTGGCTAAACCTAACTGTACTGAGCAGTGTGTTCCTGCCTTTTTAACTTTTAAACTCCTTGACATTCAGGATGTTTCCTTACAGAAATCCTGAGTGAATAGCTTCTCTTGATGATTTAGTTTGCAATTGTTCATCTAAGATTACCAGACTTGGAAAATATCATTTATATTGACCCATCTGTCTGGCTTGTAATGGGATAATAGAAAAGACTTAGTCTTGCACCATCATCACATTAAAAAAAAAAAAAAGCTATCTTCCCCTTCTCCCATAAATCACATTCCCTTTCGTTATCTTTGTAAATACAAAGAACCTTTAAAAAAATCATCATTTGCCTTTTGCACTGGTCGATGAGTAAAGCCCAAGCTTGCAGCAAATTTCCAGTATCTGAATGTATTTGTTTCAAATGCCTGCAGAAATAATAGGCTGCGGAAGATGCAGCCTGCATAGTGAGGTCTCCAGAGAACCCTGCTCTGATAAGCCAAGCCTCATTCCACTGCGGCATTCTGAAAAGGACCAGAAGCACGAATGAACACTTCTGTGCCTTTTGCAGAATGTTGGAAGGCACCAGTGGGAAGTATGGGAAATTCGTTTTTCAGCCTAAACAAGAACTAGGGTTCACTTTGACTATACACTTCCAGAATCCAAAGTAGAGACAAAAGAGATGAGTTTCTAATCCCCTCTACTACTTGACTGCAGTTGTCATGAAGCTTTAGCAGTCAGGATGCTAGGTGGATTTTTTATTCTGGGAACTGTCCACTTATGGCAAAACTAAATGGTTTTTTGTTCAGTTGAGATTAGCTTCCACTGATTATTTTGAGAATTTATACTCCACAAAAGATGAAGCAAGAATGAGTGGTACTAATGTATTTTCCTTATATTTGGTCTTTACCTGCTGCTTAATTTACAATATAATGCTTGAGAGCAATTTCAGAAGAAAAGGAATTTTGAACACTCAGTGTTCTCTTTTCCTGCTTGTGAATAATGTTGAAAACTAATCTTCCATTTGAATGCTTTTGCTTAACTCATTCTTTATTTGTGCTAGAGTTTCATATCTCAATTTCCAACATTAAAAGCTTCCTGCTATTTTGATAATTGAAGGCTAGAAAGAGAGTAGATATCCTTTTCTGTCCTCCTGCTTTCTATTTGAAAGTATTGTGCTAATTTACCTGCCTACTGATTGTGGGTGTATGAGTGGGCTTGAGGATAAATATGAGTATACAGCAGAAAAAAAGTCCTCCCAAGAGCACACAGCTTCTTATTCTTGATCTCAGAAGAGGAGTTCCTCTGAGCAGTTCCTCTGAATTTAGGTCTGAAATGATGATCCTCCATGGAAGCAACAAAGTGAAAGATTCCTCGTGAGATAACATAATAATTTCTGCATTATAAGTATTAAATTGACACTCCATCATTTTATCTAAAGATCTCTGTGGTTCTAAGGTTGTCCACTCACGGTTAATTAGGATAAGGTTGCAACTCCTGAGATTTTTTATGTTTAAATGGAGATGGCATAATAGCTGCTACCAGGACAGCTTGATGATTAGAAACAAGAAGGTGAAGAATGGTCCTGTACTTTCTCAACAGCTCTTTCAAAGTATAGGTGTTTAATCAGAAAAGTGTTAATATGATCTGGTTTCCCAGCTACCAAATGTGAAATTATTGGTGGGTCATTAAAAATGAATCATTAATTTTTTTCTGGCTTTAGTCTAGTGTTATAAGACTCTTTTCTATTCTTGGCATTGACTTTTATATTTCATCATGCAAGACAGCACACCTGTCTGAAAAAAAAAGAGAAAAATGAAGTATTTGCTACAAAACAGTTCTGTTTTCTGTTGAACTGGGCACTGTTGCCAAGTTTCTGTTCTGATTGAGTGTGGATGAAAGAGCAGCAGAACCAAACCTGTTTCTGTGGTGAGTTACAATCAGGCCTGTAAACAAGACCTCCCCAGCAGAAAACAATGAAAATAACACTTTAATTATTTCTGTCGTGATCTAATAATATAGATCAGCCAGATCTGGAAATGTTCCTACTATTATAAATGTATTTCACTGGAAGACATACTTTGGGGAAATATTATTTTTAATATGTGATATTTTACTTTTTATTATTAGCAATATTAATAATAAAAATTAATATTTTAATATGTGAGCAAAATGTGAGACTTTTGGTAAATATATGGAAATTGGAGGAGACAAAAAGATATAGGCTCTTATCCTATCTTTTAGTTTGTGATGAGTTATTTTTTTGTTTATTGATAGCACAGATTCTTAGGTCTAAGTGGGGTAATATAGAAATAATACTAATTCTTACTCATTATTAATAGAACATCAATTGTTAGTAATATCATTATTTTATATTCCTATAGCTCTATATACTTAAAAAAAGCTTTGCATTATTTATGTTGTAAAGTATGCAAAGAAATAATGAAGATTAATGGAAACAGTGATGGACTTGGATTCAGGAGACCTGGTCTCTTAGGATGGTTGTGCTACTTTCTAGATCTATTACCAGGGACAAGACCCTGAGACACAGTTTCCTCATCTGTAAAATGGAGATATAATTACACCATCTGCTTTCTAGTCTTATTGTGTGGAAAAGAATTTGTAAACCCTAAAGTGATGTGTAAATGAGATATGGATGTTTTTATTTTATAGTTCAGATAACAGCGACCCAGAGAGGGCAAACAAATTGGCCAGGAAGATCTTTTTGGTTGGTGAGGGGATAGGAACTTGAACTTAGACCTTCTGAATCTGAGACCTTAGTGTAGCAGTTAGTAGTTACTAAATTAGTAATATCCTGTATTATGAACACACAAACATAAAAGGAACCTTCCTTTCATCCACTCTAGTCAGATCGATTACCTTGCAATTGACTAGTGCTTTTCAAAAGGACTTAAGACACCTCAATTTCTTCAGCAATTAAGTGAGAGTGGGATAAACGAGATAGTCCCTTCTGTTATTTTTCTTAAGTTGTTTTGGTTGTGTCTGTCTTTTTGGAGTTTTCTTGAGAAAAATACTGGAGTAGTTTGACTTTTCCCTCTCCAGCTCATTTTTACAGATTGAGGTACTAAGACAAACAGGGTTAAGTGTCTTGCCCAGGGTCACACAGCCAGTAAATACCTGAGGCAGGATTTGAACTCCTAAAGATGAGTCTTCCTGATTCCAAGTCTCTTCATCTATCCACTGACCTATCTATCTGCCCAAGGTCTCTTTTGTAGCTTTGGGATTCTATGACCATGATGTGCAGTAGTTTGAAAACCTTAAACAGGTTTAAAAGCCAGCTATTTTATTATCATTCCTCATAAGAGTTAATGTACCCATTATCACCATTTTCAGATACTATCAGGACAACTTTGCCAATTATTCTTTATATTTCAATTGAATTTTCTTAACTTGTAAGTCTATCTCTGAAACCACTTTAATTTGAGAAAAAATAGTTTAATATTTCTTAGGATATACAGTAGCATATTGTTAAACACTGTATATCATTAGAAATTCCCTCATGGTTTTAATAATCCAAATAGGATGTCATATGTGAGATAAACATGACAAGTGTTTTCCCAAATGCAAGGTTGTGGGTAAAGGGGATCATACAAACTCTGATTCAAGGGGATCATATATATATATATTCTGAGTCTTGACCCATTTTTCTCCTCCAGTCTTTGCCTTTTTATTTTCAGCACTTTCATTTTTCTTGAGGGAGGAAACTGAATTTTTTATTATTTAATTCTCCTACATTTCACTCTGAAAATATTAAATGATTAAAACCATTAAGTGATTAAAATAATTTTGGAAAGATTGAAATACCTTTCCCTAGAGTATCACCAAAACTCCATGTAGGGGCTCTGAGCGCTCATCTTTAGGCAGGGAGCAACGCTGTTATAAAATGCCAGCTGTGGGAGTGAATTATGGATGCTGTTGGATCCCTTCTCCTCTATATCCCCAGAATGCCTGGGTTCCTAATAATGTGCTGAAGTTTGTAGACAAATGATCCCTATTTCCTACCAGTGTCAAAACTGACAAGCCAATAGAGTGGCACATGTGTGAACAAATGAAAGAAAACACTATGAAGGTGGGTCTTGACCAACTGCAAGAAAAGTATATTTATATTTTTGCCACTTTCCATTTTTTTCATAGTTCTCTAAAAATCTTGGATGAAAAAAGAGACTGCATCTTACTTAATGTTGATGTCCCATATCTGTCATCCTGTTCTTTTCTCAACCAAGCTCTGAAGCAGTCTTTTGATCTCACTGAGCATCTGCCATTTGAGTAGAATCTTTAACTTTTGAAGAAAAGTTCCCCTTTATCTTTTTTTGCATATTCAAAGATCCCTTCACATTGAATGTATTTGATTTTCCTTTTTTTCCCTTGACTTTGATATAGTCCCTGATATTGTTTATCTCTAATTTCATGGTATTCACCGTTTCCCTATTTAAAGCATCAAGCATTAGCAAGGTTTGTCCTTCAAGGAGTTGGAGGAATGGTGGGAGAGTGCAGGATTGTAAGCCTGACTAACAATGTTACTGCTTTAGTGTATGTAGCAGATGGAACAGTGAGTTGGCAGAGAAGCTGAGTTGATATAAAGTTCTGCTACTTATTTACCTGTATGACCTTGAATAAGTTAACAAACCTCCCTGAATCTTAACTTATTCCCTTATCAAATGAGATAATTCCATTGTTGTTCAGTTGTGGCCTAATATGTAACCACTTTGGGTTTGGTTGTTTTTTTTGTTTGTTTGTTTGTTTTGTTTTTGGCAAAGACAGTGGAAGGTTTGCTATTTCCCTCCCTAATTCATTTTACAGATGAAGAAACTGAAGCTGACAGGTTTAAGTGACTCACCTAGGGTCACACAGCTAGTAAATGTCTTGGGCTGAATGTGAACTCAGGAATTCCTGACTCCAGACCTGATGCTCTTTCCACTATGGCACTTAAATGTCCAATGAGACAATTAGATTATATTATTTTTAAGATCATTTTCAGGTAAAGCTTATTGATAATTGTAACACTATTAATTGTTATTTTTATTGATACCTATCATAGAATCCCAGATTTAGCAATAGAAGGGACTTCAGAGTCTATTTGATCCAAACATTTCATTTTAAGGATGATGAAACTGAGGCCCAGGAAGTTTTTTTTTTTTTGTTTAAAACCCTTACCTTCTTTCTTGCTATCCATTCTAAGACAAAAAAGTGGTAAGGGCTAGGCAGTTGGGGAGGGGATAAGTGACTTGCCCAGGGTCACATAGCTAGGAGGTGTCTGAAGTCAGATTTGGATTGGGACCTCCCATCTCTAGGTCTCTCTCTATATCCACTGAGCCACCTAGCCAACTCCCCCCACCCCCTATCCCTTTTTTTTAAACCCTTACCTTTCATCTCAGAATCAATACTGTGTATTGGTTCTAAGGCAGAAGAGTGGTAAGAGCTAGGCAATAGGGGTCAAGTGACTTGGCCAGGGTCACACAACCAGGAAGTGTCTGAGGTCAGATTTGAACCTAGGACCTCCCCATCTCTAGGCCTGGTTCTCACTCAACTGAGCCACCCAGCTGCCCCCTCAGCCCCCCATTTACTCTTTATACTCTTTGGATGCACATGTCTCTTCTGTTAGAATGTAAACTCCTCAATGGCAAAGATAGCTTTCTTTTTTGTATCTTAGTGCCAGGCTCATAGTAAGAGTTTCCAGATTGTTTGTGGATGGAATAACAATCACCAAGGATTTCTGAAGCACTTATTTTGTGCCAGACACTATGCTAGGTGTGGACATCCGTATACAAAATGTGAGAGAGTAAAACTCAGCTTCCCTAATTAGAAAACTATAGACTGCTTTACACTTTATAAAATTATTTCTTTAAAGCAACCATATAAGAGAAGTTCAAGTACTATCTTCATTTTATTAGTTAGAGAAACTAAGGCTCAATAAGTGATTTATTATTATCCAAGGTAGTATGGGATGCTCATGTAGTTAATGATAGAATAAGGACTTGAATTCAAGTCTTCTCATTCCAAGTCCATTCCTCTTACAAACTCACTCCACATTCTTTCTCCTTATTTGGTTAAATAAAAAAGTGTACTATGAGTTGTAGATGTTGAACTTCACAGAGATGTGTGGATCTCAGAGGATCAAGCAAATTATATTAGATTGAGAAAGGGCAAGATGTCATGTGGAGGGGGAGGGATGAAAATCTTGTGCTTCTGACAGCAATACTTACTTTAAGGACTTTCTCCAAATGTTACTTTATTATTGACTGGTTTTTTCCTCCATGAAACTCTGTTTATCTATATGCTAATGAAAAGAAAAATGAGTTTTAAAAATTTTAGAATAATTATCTGAAATTTCTTTATAAAACAAAAAAGACAAGAAAAAAATAAGTTTTTTATTATTCAGAAAGGTTTAATGCTTGTTTTAAGAGGTTTAGTTCTGGTCTCTGAACTAAATTTCAAATATACAGCACATGATTCTCTGTCATTTCACCACCAAAAGGACCTTGGGATTTAGTCCTGTTAATCATTCAATCAGTAACCTTTATTAAGCATTGTGTTATATATATAGGACAACTAGGTGGAACAGCGGATAGAACACTGTGTCTGGAGTTGGGAGGATCTGAGAGATATGAGAGATCTGAGTCAAACCTGTGATTAGATACTTATTAGCTGTATGACCCTACATAAGTAAGTTAGACCCGAATTTTCCTTATCTGTAAAATGGAGTTTGTTGTAGAAGGAAATAGCAAGTCACTTCACTACCTTTGCCAAGAAAACTCGATGAACATAGTTCATTGAGTCACAAAAAGTTGGCTACAACTGAATATCTGAACCACAAAAAGGGTACAAATACAAAAGTGAGAGAATCTGTGCCCTTAAAAAGCTTATATTCAATGAAAAGAACACATATACTGTTAAGTAGATATGAAATATATACAAATAAATGCAGAGCGATTTCTTTGGAGGTGAACTATAGATCCGAACAATCCAAGGGATCAGAAAAAATTTTCTTAAAGGGTGTAGAACTTGAATTGAGTGGTAGGTAGCTAAGGTACCTTAGCCTCAGCCTTCAGCCTCAAGTCTGAAATGTATTGTACACTGGCATATGTAGAATGTTTTTCGTCTTGTTTAAAGATGGAATTTCCTTATCTAGTCCAGGGTTGAAGTAGTAGAGGTGAGATGGGGGGATAACCTGTTTATAGGTGGAGAAGTGGGAGATAGTATACTATGTGGATGGAATTGCAACTAGGATGTAGCTAGAGTTTAGAGTATACTATGTGGATGGAATTGCAACTAGGATGTAGCTAGAGTTTAGAGTAAGGTATGTGTGTGAGAGTGATATGTACCTCATGCTAGAAAGATAAGTGGGAGACAGACCATGAAGAATTATAAAAGCTTCTGGATTAGAGGAATGATATGGTTAGAGCTTTGTTTTGGAATATCAATTTAGCTGCCATGTGGAGGATGAACTGGAGAGAGGGGGGAGTGGCTGCAAAGAGAGCAATTAAGAGGTCATTGCAATAGTCTAAGTAAATCTGGACTGGGACACTTTTGATATGCATGGAGAAAAGAGAATAGATGTGAGAGTTGTTTGCCACTGAAAGCAATTGGTAGTAGAGAATGACATGAAAGAAACACTTTAGGATAATCTTAAGTGAAGAAAATTAAATACATGTAGGAACTTGTTAAAACATGTATTCTATCTAAATTCATACTTGACTTTAGCCTCAAGTGTGAAATGTGTCATACACTGGCATATGCATGATTTTTTTTTTTAGTTTTGTTTTTAAAGATGGAGTTTCCCTAACTAGTCCAGGGTTGAAGTACAGGAGCCACGTATGCTGATTCTTCCACCCAGCAGATGGGAACTTCACCTTGCTCCATTTTTGATCTGGGGCCAGTTTACTACTCTTTAAGGAACCTAGTGCCCTGTGCTCCAAGTTATTCACCATATTAATGCCAGACTTCATACATTCACAAATTTTGCTCAGAACTCTTGAACTTTAAGAGATCCACCAATCTCTGTGACTCCAGGAGCAAGGATTGAAGAAGTGCACCATCACCATCACCACTTACCCATCTGTGTGACTTTCAACAAGATCACTATATGTGGAAAAGAATTAATTTTGTTTTACTCTTTAATCATTTTTTTAACTTTTACTCCATTTCACACTCTTAACACTGAAGAATCTAGGTAGCTAATATTCTCCTTTTTATGTCATCTTCTGTTCCTCAGTTTGGGTGTGAGGTTTCAAGAACAAATCATCATTTAAAAAAAATAATTCCTCATTTGAATTTTTCCAGCATTTTTTGTTTTCTGAAGTTTGGTTCAGATTTAATGCAAAAATTTCCCTCTTGGTGCAGGAGACCTAAAAGTCACAGGAGCTTTAGAAGATCTGCTTTCTAACTGAAAATGTGGAACACATATATCAAGAATATTTTAAAGCAGCTACAAGAGAGAACTTGTTCATTTCCTTTCCATGCTCAAAACACATTTTAAGGATATCAAATTGATGCTGTGCTTTTTTCATAACTCAGAGATCAGATTGAGCTAAAAAGCATTAATTCAATGGTCAATGAAATGATAGTTTGAACAATGATTGAATCAAATATATTCTTAGGATATTTAGAGAAATAGGCAATAAGGGTAGACTTTAATAACTTTGAATTTTTTAGGTGCTTGTTATTCAGATAATTTAGCATACTGAGAAAACACAAATGGTGATATGATAGCAGGGTGGAATAGCAAATAACACATGTGATAATAAGTAGGGGATACAAGCAATCCTTGGCCTGTATATTGATAGATCATAGAGAACCATAAAATTTCAGAGTCGAAAGGGATCTTAGCAATCATCTAATCCAGCTTGTACCTGAAAAAGAATGCCTTTTAGAACTCTCCAGACAAGGAGTCATTTAGCCTTTGCTTTATGACCTCCAATAGAGGAAAATCCACTATTTCCTGAGGCAACCTATTCCATTTTTAGATAGTTGTTTTCATTAGGGAGATTTTCTATAGGGAAAATTTAAACTTGTTTTTTTCCTTGTAATTCCATTCTTTGTTCTTTATTATGCCCTCCATAGCCATACATAGGTACTTAAAATGTGCTATCATGCCCACTATGGTTTTTTTTTCTCGAAGTTAAACATCTCTAGTTCTTTTGAACCATCTGTGAAATAGACCTAAGTCCTTTAGCATCCTGGTTGCCTTGCTCTGTACATTATGTAGCTTATCATGGTCTTCCTAAGCAATAGTATCCCATATTGAACACAATACTCTAAGGTTAGGCTGCTCAGAATAGATTAAAGAGAGACTCTAGTTTCCTTATTCCTAGGAATTATAGCTATTTTTAGTCCAGAATAAAATCACATTAGTTTCTTTGGCTACCATATAACACTCTTATTGAGTTTACTGTCTACCACAAAATCCTTCATAGTTTTTTTAGCTTTTACTTTATGAAGCTGATTTTTTAAAGAACCCAATGTAAGGCTTCATATTTATGCTTCTTATATTTCTCCTTATTAAATTTAGTCAGGTGATTTAGCCTGTCAAGATCTTTTTGGAGCCAAACTCATCCAGTGTGTTAGCTATCCCTCCCAATTTTGAGTCAACAGCAAATTTAATAAAGATACCATCTGTGCCTTTATCTAATTCATTGATAAAATTGTCCAAAAACAAAGAAACAAAAACTGGGCAGTCTGCTGAAACATTCTTCTGAATTGATATCAAATGGCTATTCTTTGGGTTTGGCCATTCAATTAGTTATGAATTTAATTACCATTGGCTAGCCCAAGCCTTTCCATCTTTTTCACAAGACTGACATGAGTGCATCAGGTACCATTTTGAAGTCTAAGTAAACCGTATCTACAGCATTCCCCTGATTTGCTAGTTATTTACATTGTAAAAAATGAAATATGTAAGTATGGCATGACCTGTTCTTGGTAAAGCCATGATGGCTCTTTGCTCATTGTATTTGTTAACCACCTTTTAAAATAATGCCTTCTATAATTTTGCTAGGAATTGAAGTTAAGTTCATTGGACCATAGTTTGTACATTCCATCCTCAATCCTGCTTTGAAAAAAAAAAAAACCATGGTATTTGCCTTTTCCCAGTTCTGCAGTACCTTTCTCATTTTCCCATTGTCTTCCAAATGTCACTGACCATGTCTCAGTAATTATATCTTCCAGTCCTTTCATTTTCTGAAGGTGTAGTTCATCTGGGTCAAGTGACTTGAACTCATAAAGGATTGCTATGTACTTTATTATTATCTCCTTGCTGCTTGGGTAAATACATCCCTAATTTATAATCTCTCCTTTGAATTTAGGCCCCAGCTGGCCACAGAAATTTCACTTAACTTTTAGATGCCACCACTGGGTTACTTTTCTTCTCTTCAGTTTTCAAATACTACAGTTTCCTGAGATCTTTTCACCCAAACCTGCTTCTTGATTCTCAATTTGCCAGAGTTTATTGGAGCACATCAGTGATCATTTTGACTGTTGAAAAAGGAAAGGGAGGAGGAAAGAAATAATAGAACTAACCTCTGTTTTGGCCATTCTGGCCACCTCTGTGACCACTCTTCCCTCTCAGACCTCTCACTCTCTATACTCCCAGAGTTAATGGCTGATACATTGATTATATCTCTAACCATTGTCACATCTCCCTGCTCCCTGTATCTAAAGGTTCCATCTTGTTCCTATTCCTAGGACCTAAGAATATCAGGTCTAGTGATGAAATTTCCAAATATTTACTGAACTTGGATATTTCTCTGAAATGTAGATAAATTTTACTTCAGACCTGGAAGATGTAGAATGAGGTTATAGAATTCTGATAGAAAAGAAACCTTAGAGATCATTTTGTTTCAGACTCAACTTAAATACACACACACACACACACACACACACACACACACACACACACACACACACACACATATATATCCTTATTTGTCATGTTGTAAAAGAAGACACATATTACTTACCCAAGAGAAAAATTCATGGAGGAAATAAAGTGAAGAATGACATGTTTCAATCTGAATTCAAATTCTGTTCCTTCCATGGCATATATTATACAGTCTTTTAAGTATGCTGCTCCTAGTGAGAGCTAGATAGCACAGTGGATAAAGTGTCAGGCTTAGATTTGGGAAGACCTGGATTCAAATCTGGCCTCAGACACTTCTTAGCTATGTGACCCTGAGCAAGTTGCTTTAACCCCAGTTGCCTAGCTCTTACCCACTCTTCTTCCTTAGAATCCATACAAGAGAGAAGGCATAGGTTTTTTTTTAAAAATACTGCTTCTGTTTTAATGAAGGCAAACTGTATAATAATTAAAATGTTTACTTGGTTACCTTTCAGAAAATAAATCAGGTTAAACACATAGAAAGGCAAACAGATTCACTATACCTACAAAGTTGTTAGAGCATTCCATATCAGTCTGGAATTGATTTAACACAGCTAAGAGTGGAAATTGAAGATGTTATGCATTAATGCAGGGGGCGGGGGAATATTTTAGGGAAATAGAACTTGATAGTTATTTGTAGAGGAATTCATCTTCTGACTCTCCGGGAAAGTGACTTTAATGATCTTCATGAGAGGCTGTGCATGTCAAGTCATTTTGTGTTGATGACTTGTCATCCTTCTTTGCTGTTTCACTTCCTCAGGCTACTCCATGAGCCATATTGACTATAATTCAGTGAGGGAAGGCTTCAGTTTGATTTCCTTTCAACATTACTTTAAAATCATTAAGATGGTCAAATAGATTTGAATCTTCTCCATTTTGTGTGGCTGAGACTAAGCTCTTGTGCCTTTGTTCTGTAACCCTAAAGATTATCTAGTATCATATATTTGTGCTCTCTTACCTAAAGAATTTGGACCCTTGAAGAATTCTTCCTATAGCCTCTATTTTGTGTATGGACCAAAACTGGTCTTCTTTAATTCATGTTCCTAATTTTCTGGATGTCAAAATCATGTCTTTGGATTGGACACTTTTTTCCCTCCTCTCTCTCCCTTCCCTTTGCTTTTCAGTTCCATTTCGGATGTTGTCTTTCCCCAACTCCTTATGGGCAGATATTATCTTTCTTTTTCTTGTATTTGTATCCCCAGCACTTAGCACAAGCACAGGACAAGTAATTCTTCATTCCTTCCTCTCTGATAATATGACTATGCAACATGATGTCCTTGCCTCTTATTGCCATGGATAAAATATTTTTTTTCTATTAAACTTCGACCACTGTCATATATTTAAAGCACAAATATGGTACTTTCTCTTTTAGAGGACATTCATGCTTCATGGAGGCTAGAGGAAATAACTAATTCTGGCAGTGTATGATCTTTTTAGTAAGGTCTTGTTACTATGAGAAATGGTTTATCAAGTCTCAAGGATAATTATATCTTAGGCACAGGACATTACTTAAGACTAATTTTTAGGAACAGCCAAGGTTGAACTGAAGACTAATTTTTAGGAACAGCCAAGGTTGAACTGATTAAGAATATATTCATTACTTGATTAAGTTCTTCCAGGTGTGAAAAATAATTTATCTAGACATTGATTTTCAGGTTAATCCTCTGAATTCCTACAATGTATTTGGCTAGAATAATTAATGAGGGAAATCGAGTTCAGGGCATAAAGAATTAATTATGGGGCATGAAGTCTATACTGATTTTTGATCCTGACTCAGAAGTCTTAGCTCTTTTATGCCAATTTGTTAACAGAATCTGGTGTCCTGATCAAGAATATTATTATCACAAAACCTGTTGGCTTTAAAAACAGATGTAGTAGAACACTGAATAAAAAGAAAGTTCATAAATTTGCTTTTGATAAACCTAGGAAACAGTGATATACTAAGGCTGTGTATCTCCCTTCAGATGCATGAATATGTTCTTTTGGGTTCAAAGATAAACAAGTTTGGGAACTCAGAGGCTCTGTATTTGGCATTTTAGTATGTTTCAATGGATTCACAATCTCATTATTGTGAGTGTTTCTCCATCCCTGCAGATCGCAAGCTATACATACACATTTGCCACTTCATTCTTGGCATGTCTGACCATAGACTCATTCAAGGAGGATTGATTTTTTTCATGATCAAAGCCTTTCTCAAGGTCTTTTCACATTCCGTAGACATTAGTACAGACTTTGGGATGCCCACGTGTTATCTCTCATTTGTAATCCCTCTCAGTTAACATTTGGTCCTCTGACCATGTATAATTTTCTAATTATACATTTCCCAGATGATCTTTCTATGCCACTTCTTATTTGCAAGGCATTGTGGGTAAAATGCCCCATTCTACTTATGCCTCCCATGCATCATCATTCCACTGTCCTGTGAGTCACCCAAATTTTAATTCATTGATTTTATGGTGTTCCATGATTTATAGTCAATATATCATCACTGGAAAAAAAGGCATTAGTGCTAAAAATAATAGCATTTTGTTAATAGCACTTATGTAGAGCTTTAAGGTTTGTTAATGATCTCATGTGGTTATCACAAAATCCCTATGAAGAAGGTTCTGGCTTTGTCTCCATTTTACAGATGAGGAAACTGAGGCAGACAGAGATTTGCCCAGGGTCCCTCAGCTGTGTCAGGCTGGATGTACACTCATATCTCCCAGACTTCAGGTCTAGAGCTCTGTCCACTGAGCCCCTAGTTACCCCAAATGTGTGTTTGTGCATGTGTGTGTTGTATTTCTTTATATGTACATGTGCACAAGGGATACTTTAGATTGTTCAAATGTAAACAAGAAAAGTTTTTCAATGAATTATTTTCATTTTTCTTGATATTAAATATTCTTTCCTTGCCATTTCACTTAGTGCTTTGAATGACCAGATATCACAATGCATAGATCACTAAGCCTGGAGTCAGGAAGACCTGAATTCAAATCTAGACTCAAATCAATTAACTATATGATCCTAGGACAATCACTTACACTGTCTGCCTCAGTTTCCTCATTTATAAAATGGAGATTTTAATAGCACCTACCTCTTGGTGTTTTGTGAAGATAAAATATTTGTAAAGCATTTTGCAAACTTTAAAGAGCTATAAATACTACCTATTAGTAATAGGAGTAAGTAAAACATAGCTCTTATTGCTTGTAAAAAATTAGAGAAGCACAGTAGGGATTTCAGTATACTCTGTTTTTATTACGTTGGTTTATAAATTCCATAATGGTAAATATTTGCTCCATCTTAGAGTGGCCATGTCCTTGAGAATATATGTATATGTATGTATGTATGTATATATATATATATATATATATATATATATATATATATATATATATATATCTTATTTAGGTTCCATGCTCTCTAACTTGAAAAAAACCATGACCTTGTTTGAAAATGAAGCAAAGTAATGCACTTAGACAATTCTTTTGAAATAATGAGCTGTTAATATATGTGTGTGTGCATATATATATATATATATATATATATATAAAACTTCTAGTAAATGATCTAACAGTACTTTAGAAAAAAAGCATTATTCTTAGAAATTGAATTTTGGATGATGTGCAGAGCTCTCCTGTTAAAAGTCCCATCATTTAATTGAATAAATAATATGATGTAACTATGTGATAATAATAATAATAATAATAATAACTTGGATTTTTATAGCCCATTAAGGTTTTCAAAATACCATACAGATTTTCTCTGATTTAATCATCATGACAACACTGTGAAGTAGGTGCTATTATATTCCCCATTTTAAAGATGAGGAAAATGAAGGCTGAGAGAAGTTAATTGATGTACCCAAGTCACACAGGTAATAAGTATTTGAAACAGAATTTGAACAGAAGTCTTCCTGATTGTGCAAAAATGACAATTTGACAATTTTATTATTTTGGGAGTACTGACCTGGCTACCATATTTTTCAATGACATTCTTTTCTAAAAAAGTACTTTACATATACCAGTTTTTTCAAATATGAAGTTAGTTTTTAAAATTATAAAAGTATTATTACATACCATTTTTGGTGGCTGGGAGGAATGTTCTGCAATTTGTAATTGTTTTTGTTAAGCAGGAATCATTGCTCCTTGATGCATTCAATAGGGAAGATAATTGCTCTCTGAGAATTAGACTTCTTTTCACTTTGATATATTTGTAGGGTATTATATCTGAGGTTTAGAAGGAGAGGTGCTGCAGAACAGGGAATGATTTTGGATTTTTATGAGAACAGGGAATGATTTTGGATTTTTATGACCATTAAATTTAAACTTTTTTCCTTAAAATTATTTTGCATTGGGATGAATAAAAAATCACAACCTCCAAGAATGTCAGAACTTAAAAAGATCTTACAGGCTATTTGGTGCAACCTGAAGTATAAATATCAATATATCTTATATCTTTGTTTCTTCTTTTTTTCTTTAAAAATGTTGATTTTTAAAATGCTACACCAGGAGAATTTTTATGACAAGTTAATGAAAATATAAAAGATGTTGTAATCGTCCCTGTTCTCACTTGGCTTTGGCCTGAAGAGTACAAAGATTATTAATGCTATGAGATAAAACCCTTCTATGTATATACCACATTTTTTGGTTTTTCTAGCCTTTACAATTATGTTTCTAAATGAATGTATATTTATGTAGTTTCATGAAATATGTCATGAAGTGGTTAATCTTTGTATCTGAGAAGAAATTCTTAGATTTCTGGTGGATCTTTCCTTCTCGACTAGCATAACCTCATCTCTATCCTCATTTTTATTATTACGCTTTTGGGAATGGAGAAGACAGAGCTTTTGTTCATGGTCAGAATTCAAGTGGGAGTTTTGCATAGATTTATAGATATTACTTTTGGATTTATATTCCATTTATAATAGAAACCTATAGTAATAGAACAGAAATAGTATTGCATTGGGAAACAACGCTGGCTTAGATGAATGGCCTTATTATTCTGGGATAATATGTGATCCAATTCCTTCTTTCATGTGAATTACTAGGGATATATTTTGTTTACTGTCCTAATCCAAAGATACTTTAGCTATGAAGAAAAGATAACAGCAGTTTGGAGATTCAGAGGTATGCTGATCAAATAATCAATCAACTAGCAATTATTAGGCTCCTATTAATGTGTCAGTCATTGTTCTAAGTGCTGGGGATACAAAGAAAGGCAAAGAAAAGCCTCTTTCCTCTTAAAGAACTCATAGACTAATGAAAGAGACTGCATGCAAACAATCACATACAGATAAAATATTTATAAGATACAAAGAGTAGTCTCAGAGAGAGGGTGCTAAGTTTAAGAACTTGGAATGGCTAGAATAGAAGGTAGGACTTAAGCTGAGACTTGGAGGGAACCAGGGAAGGTAGGAGGTAGAGATGAGGATATAGAACATTCCAGGCATGGGGGAACAGTCTGGGAAAATGCTTGGAGTCAGGAGATGGAGTGTCATGTGTGATGGACATGTGAAAGAATATCATGAGTTCAACGAGAATTCAATTAAGTTTCCCCTCTGGAAATGATTTTTATTCTTACCAGCCCAAGTCCTGTTCCATTCATTTTGTTATATAGGCTGCCATTCTGGGTGACAGTTATTTTTATGTTAAAAAAGGAACTGCAATGCTCTTGTATTTTAATTTAAAGTAAGCAAACACATTGTATTGAAATTTACTAGATATTGGCTTATTGGAACCATGTTTATCAAGACTTTATTTCTCTAGTAATGAAATCAAATAAACTAGGGATGTTTATGACTTAAGAGTCTATTAGCTTTACTTGGAGGTCTCGACACTGCCCTTGCTCTCATTCTTACCTCTTTATTGTATTAGTAGAATGATGCCATGGCAGCTGTCTGTTTTACTCAAAATAATTCTGGATGGATACAAAGATGTTTAGAAATTTGATGAGAGGCACAAACAATTGGAAAAAAAAATAGCTATGTGCTTCTCCCTGTGAAATTTCATTTCCTCTGGATTCTATGTGAAATTACAGGCAGGAGCAAGTGGTTTGATCTTTTCTAAGGACAAGAATCACCCAACAGTGGAAATCAACATTAGCTAGAAGACCCAGAACCTCAAAAAGTGTTGTAGAAGAACTGGTGGATGGAAGGAGTTAAATGATCATTCTTGGGACCTAAAATCATATTTGACCCCATGTAAACAGAATGCTTCAGTTTTACTTAATTTTGCTGATCTTCATTAAATGTGCCTTCACTATGTTACTGGCAACTGTGGATGACTGTTGTAAAATTTTTAATTTAAGTTTTTAATGTATTATAATAGGTTAAAAGTGCCTTAATTTTAGATTTGCCTTGGAACTAACATTTTTTTATCATACATGAAACAAGATGGAACATTAATTAGCAAGCTATTAAATGGCTATAAAAAATCAAGTTATCAAAATTGGATTTTTTGTTCTAGGTGGAAGAATCAACCTTTAATGCCAAACCTGGTTGATAAGAATTCTGGAGAAGTAAACCTAGGAATAAGAAAACTCATGTGTAACATTCTAACTTTTTATCTTATGGAGATTTTAGTCAGAGGTCCATTATAAGTAGAAAAAACCTTAGAGACTGCACTGCATTATAAAGTTATTTACTTTTGGATCAGTCTAAAGTATATTTATTTAAATTCATGTAATAGAGAGAAGGAAGGCAGTGAGGGAAAGAATTTAAAACTCAAAATGTGAGAAAATGAATTTTAAAAAATTGTTTCTACGTGTAATCAGGAAATATATAAAGAAAAACAAAGTAGCTTGAGTATTCTTCAGAATATATGTTTATTCAAAATATCTTACTAAGTTTAGATATGTATAAATAAGGGATCTTTTTTGTCTTATGATATACTCTCTTATGTTTTAACTTCTTAATTCTAATTTCAAACCATTTTCCTACCTAGCTTTGATTAGTATTGCTATCAAATTCAATAATCACTTAACATAATCTAGCTTTTACACCCAGTCCATTTCCCTTACAAATTATACTGCAATTTCTCTTTTTTATTTTTGACAAAATGGTTTGTGATCATCTAGTATAGGGATTCTTAACCACTTTTGTTCCCTGAATCTCTTCCTTTATCTGGTGAAGCCAGTGGACTCCCATCCTCACCCCCCCCAATGATTTTAAATGCATAATCTAAACATTGCATTACAAATGAAACTACTTATATTAATTATGACAAGATTATTTTAAAAAATCATGGATCCCTTGAAATCTGTCCATGGGCACCATGGACTGAATCTAAGTTAAGAACTAATCCCTGAAAATACTCTATGTCCCTGATGCTGTTTTTTTTCCCTAAGCATCATGCCCATGTTCCTTGTTCCCATGCTTTGGTCTTGAGAGTTCAAGATGATAGAAATAGTGTCATTCAGGAATGGGTTATGTGTTAGGACTCCATCTTTTTGGTGATTAGAATCAACTGACTAGAACTGAGGGTAGAAAAAAAATATTTCAAGAAGAAGGAGGCTATCTCCTTCTTGCTATCTAAGAGAACAAGCAAGATTCCATGGTGGATTAAGCCAAAATTCATAGGAGAACCATTTTGGAAAAATGGCTAGGCAGAAGGTAGAAAAAGAGATTATTGTAACAATCCCCAGCCAGCATATAGTAATAATACTATATGCTAGACATTTTGTTAAGAACTGGAGATACAAATATAACAATTAGGAATTTTTAACCTCAAGGTGCTCCCATTCTATTGACAGAAGACAATACAATGAGAAACTCAAAAAGAGGTGAGGGATGAATGAACACAGGAGTTATGCCTGGTGAGAAAGAAGATAAAGTTCAGATGTTGTGGTGGTGAAGAAGTGCATCCCTGGGGTTCGGGTAGGATATCTTTTGCAAGAATGCAAGACTGTAAAACTTAGCTTAAAATAAAAAGAGAAATTTATTAATTTAGAGAGTAATGTTGAGAATGGCCAGGTGGATGGTGCAGGTGGAACAGCAAGATGGAAGACTATTTCCAGAACCCATCAATTCTGGGGATTTTATATTCTTGCAATAAATGCTATGTCATAGTGTTGATGTGACTCTAGAGTGGTAGCCACTCAGGCATTTGGTGGGGTGGGGTGGTCATCTGACTGGAGACATAAGGAATGACCCTCATAAAAGATTCCTTAGTTTTAGGGAACAGACAAATATCTGAGATACAGCCTGATAGAATCGAGGTGTAGCCTGGAGGTTCATCTCTCTGTTCATCTTAAATCTAAAGGAGGATCAAAGGAGGACAATAATCTTAGGGTCCTATAGGGGTCATTGGATGTTTTAGGCTGGGAGTCATGAGGATGTAAGGGAGCAAAGGAATTTCCCTGATAATAGTTTGGCTGAGCTTCTGGGGGTACAGTGCCCATGTCACAGAGAGTATGTCTAGGCATATGTGAAATAAAGTAGGGTGAGTTTCTTTAAACAGTGGTCCAGATGAAGGATTCATCATCCATCATGAGAATGGGGACCCTCAGAGTGGAAGTTCCTTCAGAATGGAAAAAAAGCTGGTGAGGAGGAAGAGAAGAAATTTGGCAAAGGAGTCAAAGTGGGATTTATATAGGACTTTAACAAAACATTTTGTAATCTCATTTGGTTCTTATAAACCTGTGAGGTAGTAATATTATTTCCTTCATTTTATAATTGGGAAAACTGAAGTTGAAGCAGATTAAAGCGACTTTGTAATGGATTAGACAACTAATTAAGTGTCTGTGGCTAGATATGAACTCAGAATTTCCTTATTCATAGTCCAGCTCTGTAACTTTTGTAAGTTAGTTTTGAAAGTCAGGAGAACACACTGTGTAAACACTGATGAGAGTGTGGCTTTTTTCATGCAACTTTTTTACTCTAGTCAATATTCCTTGATGGTGAAAGTGGTCTCCTCTTGTCCTTTCCTCATCCAACTGTGTTGGCAATCCTGGGGGCCCAGGCAGAAAGTACTGGAAATACTATCAAACCAGTCCCTGTGATCTCACCTGTCAACAGGGAAAAAGGAGTTTTGTAAAGCAGACTTCATTTTATAGCAATAGACTTACAGGTTCTTTTAGACTGGTCTCTAAACAAGAAAAAATCCCACATTTCCATTGTTTTCTAAGGAAGTTGATGCTGGTAGTTGTCACCATTGCAAATAAGTAAAAAAATCTGATAGGGACACAACCATTTGTTTTTTCCTACTTTACCTTTTTCCTCAAGTGCTACATAGGAGCTTCAAAATCAAGTACCAGAAATTTTCTGAACATATTAGTTGACCCGTCTTACCCCTGAAACATTCATGGGAAAGGATTGAGTGTATCCCTGGCCTAGAGTCAGGAAGACTCATCTTATTTTCACATCTGTACTCAGACACTTACAGCTGTGTGACTATGGGCAAGTCACTGAACTTCTGTTTGTCTCCATTTCCTTACTTATAAAATAAGCTGGAATAGGAAATGGCAAAGCATTCCAGTACTGGATAGTAGGATTTTGCCCATTTTGTCATTCTTGCTTTTGGGCTTCCCCATCATCCACCATTAACTAGACTTTGGACCCTGAACAATATATTTAATCACTCTCCTCAACTTCCTCATCTATGAAATGAAGGATGAGTTTTAAAGTCTCTATCAGGGTCAAAAATAATGTGGTTTACTTTTTATTTCCCTTCTCTCATCCAAACACTTAAACATTGTCAGAATGTTTTAATTTAGTAAATTTACTTTGGAATAGAGGTTATTTCATGTATTTCCAGTGCCTAGTACAGTGCCCCATATGCAAGAGGCTATTAATGCATCATTTCTAAGGAGTCCCAACTTTTTGCAATTGTATTCCTGTTCAGTAGTTCTTCAAGTTTCAAATAGTCCTATAGAAAACATGAAACAAATGATAAAAACAGGTGCTACTACTGCAGAGTTTGCTGATTTGGGGGTTTATTACAACAATGGAGACAATTTTCAATGCCAGGGATGCAAGGCTACTATCAGGAACTGAGTTGTTTAATTTCTCTTTGAAGCACTCTATACCCTATTACATATAATAATATGTTCGGATGCATATGTAATGTAATCTCTTTTGAAAACAGCATGAATATCATTGGGGTGGAATGGGAAATGCTGAGTGGAAAAGCTCCTTAAGATATACTTTATTAACATTTTGTTGGCTTGACATTATTCTTGTAATGCTGTCATCTTCAGTTTTCATCCTATATCATGGATGATACAATAAGCCTCTAGAATTTCAATCAATATTTAGTTTATACTGAGCTAGGCATACTATTATCTCTTATCATTCCTCTACTAAAGTTTTACTTCAGTGCTTCATTGGAACCTTAAGGTCATTCGGAGTTCTTAAAGGTTAATCCATTGGGGCACAAATTTTGATATTTCTGACCAAGCTGGAAAGGGTCTGGGCATGTGCCTTGCAATTGAAAATGTTTATATTGTCTGAAGGTTAGTCTAGGTAAATCTGGAGCTTATCATGGGAGGGCTAACCACAGTAGGATGAATATTTTTAAGCTACAGCAAATTAAAAACTATTACTATGAGAAGCAGGACTTGTGATCTGAGTTAGAGAAGAGAACTGATGAAAGCATACATAGTGAATGTTTGAAGCAAGTACTCTATTTGTTATACTACTTAATATGCTCTACTATGGGCACCTAGGTGGTACAGTGTATAGAGTGCCCATGTTTAGAGTCAAGAAGATGCCTCTTTCTGATTTCTAATCAAGCCTCAGGTAAGTGTTATCTGTGTGACCCTGGGCAAGTCACTTAATTCTGTTTGCCTCAGTTTCCTCATCTTTAAAATGAGCTGAAGAAGTTCATGGAAAACCACTCCATTATCTTTGCTAGGAAAGCCCCAGATAGGGTCACAAAGATTCAGACCCAACAAAAACACCTGAATAACAGCTTCCTGACTCAGGTCTTTCCTGACTCCAAACCCAGCACTGTATCTACTGTACCATCTAACTCCTGGTAGGCAGCTTAGATGTATCCTTAGATGCTTCAGAGTTGCAAAGGATCCCATTTGTTTTATAATTAACCTATTCATGAAGATACTACAGATATTATACCACCAGTCCCAAAATATCACATTACCAAAGCCTTGCTATAGTTTTTTTCTCCTATTATGTGATCTAGGAGCATGATCTCAAATGATCAGAGTTTAGCAAGTGTCAGCACCTTCTGTGCCTCTTGCTATTCTCAGGTCATAGTAACTTTATAATAAATATTGCTTCTTTGCTGGTAGAGTAGGCAAACCCATTTTTGGGGAAAAGACGACAACCATAACTCTAGAGACAGTCCTCCAAACACAGTCACTGCAAGGATCATATGCAACAAATAGCTTCCTTCAGAAGGAGATCATATGCAACAAATATCTTCACTGTATTATCAGTTATCCATTTGACAGGTCTTTGAACCATGATTGTTCCATTTTTTTTAAGGAGTATCAACAATTCCATGCTTGATTTGCCTGAATGTCATATGCTTTCAGTGCATTGAGTAATTGTGCTATAAACCTAAAATCCTTCTTAGACATAGTCCTCTTAATTGCAGTCCAACTAAGATGATTTATTACCCCCCAAGGATTGGCGATAACAAGGATATTCACTTAAAGGAAGTGCCACATTTTACACGGAGTATGCTTATGATAAAACTGTTCATTTTTTAAAAAATGAAACTAAAAAAAGAGGAGACATTCCTATAAATAAATATAACCTGTTAAGTAATTTTTGCACTAGATGGAGAAGTTTTATGGTACCTTCCACTGCAGGTTGGTTGGTAACAAAGCATCAGAAAAGATGATAGATAATTGTCTTGTTTTCTTTTGCTTTCTGAAGCTTCCTGGAGCATTAGAGAGGGTAGTCTGGATTGAAAAATAAAAGTTAAAAATTTTATCCCAGAGATATTCCACATTATTAGTTAATTTGATTCTTTTTTTTTAAAACAACATGATTCACCAAATGTGATGAGGGGATATCAGTGGTGTAAAGAGGGTTAGATATAATATACTCAAAGTCATCTATTCTTCCATAAGGGGAAAAGCACTGAGGAATATAAGTATATGGGATTGAAAATAATCATGAAACAACAACTATATAGAATCAAACTTTCAATATGAAAGGATATTTTTATAGGATTCATAAATGAAAAACTAGCCTAGTGAGTATGATCTTCAATTCCCAGGAGTCATTTAATTTCAGAGTGAGAAGGAACCTCATAAAAACCCAATTTAGGAACCTCAGTTGTAATGTCCCTTCCCTATGGCATTTCACCTTTATTTGAAGAACTTAAGTAAAGGGTAATCTATTGCCTTCTAAAGCAACCCATTCTACTTTGTGGCAGCTCTAGGTATTTGGAAGTTTCTCCTTATATCTGGACTACATATTACCACCTTGATCTTAGACCTGTTCTTTGGGGCCAAGCAAAAAAAGCCTCATATATCGTTCACATATCAATCCTTTGAAGCTTGAATATAGCTTTCACACAACACTTAATTTTCCTTTCAGCTATCATTAATTTCACCCATTGATCTGTAAAAGGCATTGTTTCCTGTCCTCTTGCCATGTGATTTCCTTCCTCTGATACTGTCCAGTTTATTAATATTCTTCCTAAAATGTGGCACATCATCAAATACAATGCTACACCTATGGTCTAACAGGGGAAGAATACAATGGTACCTTTCCTGGATGTCATTTCTCTTGTCTTTGAAGCATTGCTTTTTGATCATCACATGACACTGACTTATATTGAGCTCCAAGTCTTTTTCATGTATCTTGTCTAGGTATATCTCCCGAATCCCATATTTTCCAGTTGATTTTTTAAAGCCTGGTATAGGACTGTGCATTGTTTCCAACAATGTCATCCAACATATCTGCTATCTTTTTCTACTTTGTGCCATTCAAAAATCTCATGTATTTCATCTATGCTTTAATCTAAGTTATTGGTCAAATTATTCATCAGAAGGGTCAAAGGCTAGAGACCTGTATTACCTCTTTAAGCATTTTCCAAGTTGACTCATCTATTAATCCTCATTTTGGGGTTTTGAAACTCACTTGTAAATCTGTTGAACAATAGCATCATCTATCCCTCATATCTCCATATAATTCACAAAGGTTTTTTGAGAGACTTTATGTTTAGCCTGGAAAATGTCTATTGCATTCCCCTAGCCTACTATTCTCATAACTGTGTTTGTCTATTATAATTTATTCCTCATGAACCCTTGCTTTCTTATAGATATCACCAATTTTCTTTCTTTGTATTCACAAATCATCCCCTGTAGAATATTGCTTATTGTCAAATTTAATGGCCTCAGGTTCCCAAGTTTAAAAATCTACTCCTTTTTTTATAAATTAGACCAACACTTGCCAATCTCCAAGGTTCCCTGTGACAGCTCTTATTTTATCCACAATTTTCAAAGATTATTTATCAAAATTCCAGAATTTTACTCATTTTTAAAAAATTTAGAACTATGGAATAGGTATTAACCTGCATCTATTGTCTTAAACTCATTGAATACTCACTGTCTCCTTAAATAGAAGAAATCAAAGATGAGGATTATTGAGGCATCAGTAATCCTCTATAATACAAAAGAACTTTGGCACTTATTTTAAGACTAGATCTTCACATTGTACTAGAGAGAGTTGTCAGTAATCAAAGTGTGAATTGCCATATTTACCTGGCTAATGGTGAGTGGCATCTGTATGCTGGTCAGTACTCCCTAACCCTAAAGGCCACTAAAATAAGGGAAACTCTCCTTACATGGGATAAACAACCCTTGTAAGACGATTGACAGTAGGGCAAAGGGCAATTCATTCACTAAAGAACCCAGGATCTTACATGGGCTTGGGGAGCTCTCAGATCCTTTTATTCCCATAAATGTCAGACCAAGGTCTTCTCACAAGAGATCAAAATGGTTTGTGTTTGCCCTTAAAGTAAGTTTCAGCTTTTGTTTGGATATTCCATGAAAATACTGACTACCTCTGAAGGGTGTAGGAACATATCCACGTTTGCTGTCTGAATTATCCCTTAAGACAAACTTACTGGGAAAATATGTGACTGAGGTGCCGAGATAAGGCAGATGGTACTTGCTGAGAAAAGTTTATTATGGTTAAATGCAAGCATGATCCAGAGAAATTATATAATGAAATAATGGCTATTATGAGACACCCGGAAAATCTTGCCTACAAAGGAACCAAACTGATGCTATAAACTTGTTTAGCCACCAGGCAGCACTGTTTACCAGAGGTTTATTATCCAAGATGCCTAGGCTCTGGAAAGTTCATATTTACCCTAGCAGTTAGTCATATACTCTATCTCACTCTTGAACAGTACTAAAGGGAGTACCAAGCTCTCTCCACTTCACAGAGAATGGATGATTGTCTGTTTAATAAAGCCATCTCTCTCTGGGTCCCTCCTTCTCTAGTTACAGAGAAAGTTAATGTGGATTTACCCACATGAGTCCCTACATCCTGGGAAGTGTTTCCTCCCTGAGATTGTTGTATTTCACTGAACTCTTGGCCTGTGAAATTTGACATAATAGAGTTGGGCACTCAAACAGCTCAAAGTGCTGTATGCGATATTTTAAACTGGAATTTTAACATGGAATTAACAATAGCAATAAATTAATATATAACACTACATCTACTTAGGAACCCACAGTTTTTCCTAGACTTTATCACTATGGCTTAGATGCACAAATTTTAGAGTCCAGATGCACTAACAGTGTGATGCAATTTAGATAAAGAGAACATGGGTTCCAAACCTGATCCTAGCACTTTTTTTTTGTGATCTTGGGAAAGTCACTTAACTAACTCTGAGCCAGTTTCCTAATATATAAAATTAAGGATTGGAATAGATGACCTCTGAAATCTCTTCTAGTGTTCAATTTATGATCTCGATCTCTTCCTGATTAAGGGGAACCCATAATTCAGTTTTTTTTTTTTGCTTTCTTTTGACTTCTCCTGGAAATGAGAAAAACCATGTAGGAAATAAAGCATTATTTTAAACTAATTTTGACTTCTGGTTTGTAGAAGAGTTAGCTCTTTAAGGAAAGACTAAGGAACAGTAGATCAAAGATTTTTCTGCTCTTCTTGGTATGGGTATGTGTGTTTATGATTACCCCTGATATAGAAAGAAACTTATAAAGTTGCTTTTTTCATTTTATTTTTTGCTTTTCACTGGCCATTGTTGCTGTTCTCCTTCTAAGTTGGCCCCATCCCCAAAATGTCATGATTTCATGAGGGGGACCTGACTTCAGAACCAGAAGAGACTTTTTCTCTCCAATTTCCATCTTGTTCCCTATGCCCATCCCCCTGATCTTCATCATATCCTTTTCATTCACTCTATCTCCTTAAATTCAGGTTTCTTGTGGACCAAAATTAGGTTACTTCCCCCTCAGTCTCATTAAATAGGCATCTGAACTTGGCTGTCCCCCACCAGGGAGAAAGGACAAAAGAGCAAGAATCAGGTACTGTACTTATCTCCAATAGGACAGAAGTAGATCTAAAAGTCAGTTTGGTACTTTTCTTCAGTGTTGATGTGCCCTGGTTAGATTACCTTAACCTATATGTAAGGCATAGTATAGGGAATGAGAGAGTGTAGAAGTGGAGGACAGATCAGAGTTGGAGAAACTTCAATACCCCAGCTCTGATGGTCTCAGATTTTTCTTTCTTTATTTCGTGGCTTTTAGATAACTGTGGCTGTCATGTCTGAGGAAGGTAGTGGGTCAGGAGCATGGGTGAAGTGAATATTTCTTAGGGATTTTATATGGTCTAATCAATCCTCTGTCACTGGAGAAGGCTGAGCTGTGATAAATAACTTCACTATAGCCCAAGACAGGTTCCAATTGCCCATTTGGTTTGGTAAACAACTTAAAGTCCTACCCTTCATGGTAATTCTTATGAGTGCTCCATTATCTAATTTTTGGGCAAATCTAGTTGTGCCAATTTTTTTTGGCTAAATTTTTGTAGATTTCCTTTTTTTTTTTGATAGGTTTCCAAAGGCTTCTCATCTATCAGGATCAGAGATGGAGAAGAATAGCTAATGGTTTGCTGTGACTTACTTAGGTCTTTATGTCTAGCTCTTTAGTACCCCTTGCTCATTTTTAGAAAACCCTTACCTTCCATCTTGGAATTAATATTTCTAAGGCAGAAGAGCTGTAAGGGCAATGGGGGTTAAATGACATGCTCAGGGTCATACAGCCAGGAAGTGTCTGAGATCAGATTTGAACCTGGGACTTCCCATTTCCATGCCTGGCTTTCAATCCACTGAGCCACCTAGCTGCCCCTACCCCTTGCTCATTAAATATTTATTTATCTCTTAGGGCATTCTTTGTTCTATCTTGATAAGCTGGACTTTCCAGAACTGCTAGCCCTATTTTTTTTTTGTTCTCTCTTTGAATAACAATTCCCTTTACCAGATTGCCAATCTTTCTAGTGCATCTTAATTATGATTGAGTTATTGTCTCAATTTCCTTCTTTGAGTTTTGGTCATCTAAGTTTCTATTATATCAAATTAGAGTTCAAACCATTTCTGCCAGAACTCTTTGGTAAGCTGTGTTAGAATATATGCAATCATAGTACTAGTAAAATCTCTTAGTGAACAACTAAATGTTTTCCCTAATTATAAAAACATGTATTAGATTATTCATGGGAAAAGATTACTTGTCTCTGTAATACCTCAAATTCCTGAGACAGCATTAGTTTACTTTCCTGTAAATCTTTGTTTAGAAAAATCTTCTCTCTTATAAGCATATTTCTTCAATCAGCTCAAATTGAACTGACCTCTTTGACATCATCTTGACAAATCTGTAGCTTTTTTAGTTTAAAAAGATCTTTGACTCGTTTATTTTCATCCACTGGCTTAAGGGGATCAGTTGTATAAGACATTTAATTCAACTTTAAATGATGAGAAGAGAAAATGTATTTCTAAGTATCGCCCTTTAAGTGCCCTTTAAAATTGGACCCTGGTTGCTCTCTTTACAGCTTTATTCATATTATAAGATAACTTATGCAAAAGCAAAACAGAAAATGGGATAGACTTTATTAGACAAAATTATGTGATTGTTTGTCAAATGGTAAGGTTAAGTAAGTATAACCTTAAAAAAGTCTTTAAAATGTCACACAAATAACAGAATTCTCAGTGCTTAAAGATTTCTGCATTGAATAATTTTATTTCCCTCAAATATTGAATAGCATATACATAAGTCTGCAAATTGCTTAAAACACTTCAATATTCGGAAGTTTAATATTTATCATTTAATACTATATATGCCAGGAAAAATGGAGATGCAACAAAACAGAGTCCTTATGCATTGATATTCATTATACCAGAAAACCTTTTTTCCCTTCTTCCTTGTTTCTATAACTAAATGGGTATTTCATTCTTTAGTAGCTATCATAAATATATAGAGATATAGATATATTTAAACCTTTATTTTTCATAAAAAGGTAAATTTTGTTTTTGAACTTTATGGAAGTGAAAATTATCCTTCTTTATAAGTTGATACAAGTGTGTTGCCTGTTTAGCATTGATAAAACTTTAGAATTAGAAGGCATCTCAAAGTTTGTCTAGTCCAAACTCTTTATTTTACCTAAGAGGAAACTAAGGCCTAGAAAAGACCTTGACAAAGTTAAATGCAGCCAGTGAATGGTAGAACTGAGTCTAGAACATAGGTTTCCTGATTTCTTCTCTAATGCTTTTTTTACCTTTCCATTAAACCTTTCAACTAGACTGCATGGAAATTGCAATCTTCATTTACCCTTGGAAGATGGTACTATTTAATTAAATTTATGTAATAATTTATATGTATAAATAAATAAATATATATATATATATATATATATATATATATATATATATATATATATATATATATATAGAGAGAGAGAGAGAGAGAGAGAGAGAGAGAGAAGGGGAGGCGGGGGGGTAAATGTCTTTTCTATTCAGTTCCTACTATATGTAAGTTTTGCTGCCTGTTACTTTTTTTTTTTTACCAAACCTCAACTAAAGCTTTAATTTTTCCCTGATCCACAAAAGTATTTAGTTTTCTTTTTTTTTTTTTTAGTTTTTCTTTTTGTTGAGAATTCAAAGAATTTGGTGTAACCAAGAGACTATGTTAGAGGAAGAAAGAAGTAAGCAAAACCCACATTCCTTTCTCATTGATACGTTTCAGAGAGAAACAAAGAGTAGGAATTATAAGATTTCTTCTTAAAATGTTAGAATGTGCAGAAATCTTTAGAGGCTAGTCATATTAACTCTTTGTCTTAGTTCCAATATATCTGGAAAGTATTAGAGTTGGAACTGACCTCAGAGACAATCTAGTTCAATTTAGTTATTGGAATTCCTGACACAATATGAAAATCTGAAATGATAGGGAACTCCCTACCTCCTGAGGTAACCCATTACTTATTTTCACTACTTAAATTGTTAGAAAGTTTTTTCTAATTTAGGAACCCTATGGATACCCTAGGGAGTCTGTGAATAGATGTCAGGGTGTCCCTGAACTTGGATGAAAAAATTTACATCCTTTTTTCACGAACCTCTAATCACTATTTAGTATTTCTTTCAATTATTTAAAAACACAATTCTGAGAAGTGGTCCATAGACTTCATCAGATAGCCAGAGGGGTCCCAGCACGCAAAAATATTAATGTGCCTTTTTCTAGATTGACAAATATCTATCTCATCCAGCACTGAAGTGTGTGGAATTCAAAAGGATGATACAGTGGTCCCAGTAAGCATGAAGTGATAATGAAACTTGGTATCTATTTTATTTCTGCCAATGGCTTTTTGGGTTACTTTGGGCAAACCCTTGGTGCTTACTTTCTCCATTAATAAAAGTAGCACTAAAAGAACCTTGCTGATATATCAAGAAGATTCATGTACCTTGAAGTCCTTGGGAAAAAACCATCTCTGAAAATGAAAAATTCAGCCCATTTGTTATCAATCAATATTTGCCACATCCACATATTGCATGGCCAGGAAATGATTGAGTGAATTTGTTGACCTCAGAATTTGGCACAGAGGGCTGCAGGTAGGGGAGTGCAAGTTTGAAAAATGATCATAGTTTTAACAACTTGCCATATCCCATACTTTAGGAAAATATACAAAGTACACAGTGCCATCATCTAGCATTTGCTGATCACTTTGGGCAAATGCATAAGCAGCTATTTGCAGTGTTGAGTAAGTGTGAAATAAAGGGTTTGACTAGGGGAAGGAGAAATGTAAAATGTTCTCAATGGGGTTGGTGAAAATATATTTTGAAGAAAATGCTCATGAGCAGCCCTTTTGGGTAACAATATTAACATGCTAAAATGACATCTCAGAGTCTCTTTCCTCTAGGCTATCTTAACTTTAGCACTAATTTTGAAGAACTGTTTTTCTCTTCCTTAGAACAAGGTTAGGTTAGGAGTCATTTCTGAAGCTACAGTAATTTCTTTTCTGGTTTTATTACTGCCTCGGCATAAGGATCAAGTAAGGCAGACTCACTAGAATTGTCAAAATCAATAAAACAAAAGTATTTTTGTAACTGAAGGCAAATCATTAAAAGATATACTAAATGTGGGATGGGGTAAATGAAAAGAGGAGACAGACAGACAGAGACAGGAGAGAGGAGAGAAGAAAGAGGAGAGATACAGAGAGAGAATCAATGTATTTTTAAACTTTTTCACCAATACACTTATTCCTTTACATTAAAGGGTTATGTTTCCAGATCATTCATTAAATTGTAGACCTTATGTTAAAAGAATAACAGAATCTTCTTATTGGAAAGACCACTAGATGCCATTTACTCCAAACCATATCTGAGCAAGGAACTCCAAGAAATATCACATGGTTATTTCTGATCAAACCTTTGCTTCAACAACTCCTATGAGGAAGAACTTATAACCTCCCATATCAACCTGTCCAACATTTGGATAACTCTAAAATTTCTTTATGAAATAGAATACATATTACTAAGGGTGAGGTTTTTTAAGTTAGCACAATGAGAAAACCTGATTACCCTTGAAAAGACCTTCAGTCCTTCATATGTTGTATTATAGTATCTTTAAACAGTTGTATCAAAAAAAGGAGTTAGGCTCTCTTTCAGATATTCAATCAATAAATATTTATTAAATTTCTACTGTATGTTAGGCACAGTGCTAAGGCATGGAATGCTAAAGAGGGAAAAAAAGTCTCTCAAGGTGCTCACAATCTGCTAAGGCAGTCTATGCCAGGGAGCAGAAGGAACTAAGATGACTGTATGAAAATTATGAATTTACATTTTATTTTTCATTATACTTAGCTAAACTACTTATCAGATAAGATGTAGAAACCAAAATTCAGCTTCATATAGAAGAAAAGAAAACATGTAAAGACCTAGCTGACAGGAAAATCTTAGGGGACAATCCTCTAGAAAAGACTTTACACAGAAAAATTTGAAGAGCATGTACACCACAAAACTGGTTTTTCTTTCTGCTTCACCAGGAGGCTCTAGAAGACAGAAGGTACCCAAAAAGAACATAACAGGGACCTTCTAGCTAATGAAGAGTACTAGTATGGCCAGCAGAAGCTGTCCCTTTTATTAGCTAGATCCCATTTTTCTCTTTAGCTCTGTCATTCTAAACAGAATGAATAGACTGTCTATAGGTACAGTGAAGAGAAGATAATAGAATCTCACTCAGGGCTGCACAATGCTCCTACTCTGAGAGATACTGTGGACCTGAGACAGACTGAGGAAACAGTAGTTTCATTTCTTTCATTTCTTGCTCCCTCCAGGGCATATACTTCATTGAATTAAATGGTCAGGAGCACCATTTAACTTGTTATATTTCTTTAACTCTTCTCTCTCTTCCAATCCCCATCCCTGTCCAGCACATTTAGTTGAAGTAGCATCATTTAAATGGGAGTATGACATCATTCTTTTGTATTTGATTCCATAGCTTCCAGCTATTACTCATTTTTAGTGAACATACCAACTTGGTTTTGCAAATTAGATGAGCTATTTTTCACTTCGGAAAGAGTAGGTCTGGGGGCTGTGGATGGGTGGGAATGATGACAGAAGAGAAAAGTTGAGAAAGATGTGACAGGTGAGAGCCTACAGAGTTCAGGTATAATCAGGAATTGGGCAGCAGAAGGGAAATAAGGACTCCAGTGCCTGTGCTTTGGATGGGTAAGGTGGGCTCTCTTATTCAACAAACATTTATTCATGTTTTTATGAATAGGAGAGGTTCAAGGTACAAGAAAGTAAAAAAAGGGGATGATAGTGGGTGTAGGAACTACAACATATATAGATAAGTATATTACAAGATAGAAAGTGATTGGAAGAAAAAGGAGATGATTGGACAAAGTTTTCTAGGAAATCATCCTTTTAGCTGAGAATATCAGGGTAGGCTTTTTATAGAAGAGGACCTCTGAGATGGTGTGGAATGTGTGTACACACACACACACACACACTCTTACACTCACACATATATAAAGTAAATTGCCAAATTAAGATGTAATGATATTGACTTTCTTTCCTACAATATTTTTTGAACTTCTTTTGTCCTCTGCTACATTAAGATATCTTATTCTTTGGTCTTCCTCTCTTATTTCCCACTGTCAGTGAGATAGGGCATCCTATGCCACTGTTTCTTTCATCTTCCCTTTTTTGTGTACCCCCTAGATCTTGGCACAATGCAAATGCACTCCCTTAATAAATGTTTGCTGAATTGGAATGTGAATAAAATATTTGTTGAAAGAAAGGATTTATGATTGTTCTCTGTGGGAGCTCAAGTAGCTGTCATTGCTGTTGTATACCGAAAAGATACACTTACTACCATGCATATATAGTATATATCTATATATAGTGTACTTTTTCCTTAGCAAATCCCCTTGGGGAAGAATCCTCTAGTGAATTTTCCAGGGATAATGAAAAGGGCATTAGATGGATATAGAACACACAGACTCCCATCTTAGCTCTGCCGGTGACTAAGCTGGGTAACCTTAGCAAACTCCTCATGTATAAAAGGAGGAAAGGAGTATATGATCTCAAGGTCCCTTCCAGTGCTATTCTAAGTCTCCTTAGAATCTACAGCAATTCAGGTTTTGTGCTCTTTTTAAAAGGATAACTTTTTAAACTTCTTCTTTTCTTAATATTTCTTTCCAAAAGACTTTTGAAGAATACTTTATAGGGATTCTAGCTAGTATACTCATGAAATACAGATTTAAAGATGTCTTATGGGCAGGCTTAGTGTGCAGGCACTTGTCTTTGATTAATGGTAAAGCTCCTTTGAGGAATTCTTCTCCACCATGGTTCTTGTCTCAGTCCGTTTTCTGGGTCTATCCAAAGAAGGTCTTGAATTCTGTTCTAGATTCTTCCAAAAGAAAATATTGATCACATAATGAACAGTCTCACCAGAACTGTTTTCCAGGCAGACCATATTTTTTTTTCATATTATTGTAAAGACTTTCAAAATCTGTATTTACTTTCATTGGGACAAAAGCAAAATTAAAAACATTTAATAATGAATATGTTAATGGCAAATAGAGGTCAATGTAGTCAGTAATAGAACTCTCCTCTTCCATTTCCTTAGCTGGTGGTTAAAAGTCATTTGGCTAGGGGCAGCTAGGTGGCTCAGTGAATAGAGAGCTAGGCCTTGGAGACCAGAGATCCTGGGTTCAAATGTGGCCTCAGACTAGCTGTGTGACCCTGGGCAACTCATGTAACCCCCTTGCTTAGCCCTTACTGCTCTTCTGCCTTGGAACCAATACACCGTACTGATTCTAAGACAGAAAGTAAGGTTTATTTCTTTTAAAATCAGTTGGCTCCCTTGTTGGACATATTCATCCTTCATCTTTATTGCTTAACCTTGGAAACATCAATAGAGTTAAATAATTTGTTGCCATTACAGGAAAGATAAGATTATAGATTATTAAATGTTTTTTTAATGTGATGGAATAGGATTATTATTTAAAAAATTAGTTTTTGACTTAAACAACTTACTGATACAAGTATGAAAGTTAATAAGGCATTATTCTGGCACATGTTGTTTTATAATGCTAATATTGGTAGCTGAGACAAGACTTTTTCAAATATAATGAAAATCAGACATTGATTCATGGGATTATTTGGGGGGGGTGTAGCTAGGTAGAATTCAAGTTAATGATCTAATCAATATGAGTAACATCTGATGAGAAAATTCCTTCACTTATCCAGATCTGAAAGTCCTTCATACTTTATTATAAATTATATTACATATATAATATAATATATGTTTATCTAGGATATTGAGAGGTTCAATGATTTGCTGATGATCACAAGCTAATATGCATCAGGGGTGATACTTAAGATATTTCTTATTTGAAGCCTGGCTCTATGTCATTGTCATGGATCATTAGATGATGGGCTAATAAGATTTTAGCTTTTTAGGTTTGAAAGGGACCTTTAATATCATCTTGTCCAGTTTCTTCATTTTTCCATATGAAGAAACTAAGGACCAAGTACATCAAATGAATTGACTGTGGTTATACAGGTAAAGCTGAAATTTGATCCCAAGTCCTCTGATACCAAATTCCATCAATTAGCATTTATTAGGTGGCTACTATGTGCCAAGCATTGTGCTAAGTGCTGAGGACACAAGGAAAGGCAAATGACAAATGCCTGCTCTCAAGGATTTCACAGGTCGGTGATGTAGAAAATATGTAAACAACTACGAACAAGCAAGTTATATAAGAGGAATCTAACAGGAAAAGCTCTAAGATTAAGGAAGGCTGGAATTGTCTTCTTGAAAATGATTGGAATTTAACTGAGAACCAAAGGAAGCCAGGGAATTCAGGAGACAATAAAGAGGGTAAAATTGCCAGGAATAGAGAACAGGCAATGAAAATGGTGAACCAAAAGATAAATTATCTACTTCAGAAAAAAGCAAGAAAGCCAGTGTCATTGAATCTCAGGACAGTAGAAGGAAATAAGGTATAAGAAAACTGGAAAGGTAGGAAAGAGCTAGGTTAAGAAGGCCTTTAAAAGCTAAAGAGGATTGTATATTTGGTCCTGGAGGTAATTCAGTCTTCCTTTTGTCCTTTAATAGGATTATTTTTATTCTTTTATTCATTTGTTTCTTCTATTTAAAATTAAAAAAAAATTACTTTGTGGGGAAATTATTCTAAGACAAGGTAAATTGGGTCATTAACAGAAACATCATTTCACAGAATGTCACCTTTCAACTTCATTTGCTAAGAAGACTTTAGATTGTCATTTATTTTCCCCAAATACAGAAACCAATGAATATTCTGGTTTTGGTTCCTCTAAGGCCTTTCCATATTGATTTTCTCTCCTATTTTCATTTTGGCACACTTTTCCCCACTCATAATTCTTTCTCTTAAAATAGTCAAATCTCTCCTGGATAACTTGTCTCTCATTCATTTACCTACAACAGTTAGTTTGGAGTCAATCTCCTCTAACATATTCTAGATATCGACTTATTGGGACTCTGGTTGTGAAAATCTGTTTTCACATTAAAAGATTTAATGCTTTTGAAAGAGGTTCTATCCATATTATTCCAGGGATAGGAAAGAGAGGGGTAATCAGTGGCTCCTGGGGGTTGACAATTTGTAGATTAGGTTTTTTTTTAAACTTCTGGCTAGGGGAAAATGAAAGTCAGTGGATTAAAAAAAATTCAGAAATGAGCCTGTCAGTTAAATGTTGGAATGAAATATTCCTGAAAAGAAAATAGGAACACATACATATGCTAAAGTTTTATTTTCTTTCAGACCTGGGGGGTGTTATCACCACCTTTCCTCCCCCTTTGTCCACTTAAATCTCTATGTCACTCAGCAAACTAACTTCTCTGTACTATAAAAACATTTACAATGAATACATCATTAAATCAAACTGAAATGGTATAGACTATGAAGTTGCAATTATTTGCCAAGAATAGAGTAATGGAACTGTTTGAGAACATCAATAATATCAATATAGATTCAATATCTCTCCTTAACAATTTTTTAAATGTAGACTCAGCATGGGAATTTATGCTATGGAGTGAACATTAATATTACAAGCAAATTTTTTCTTGTGAAAAATATACTCATAATTTCCAGGAATGGTCAGTTTATTACTGTGCAGGAATGGTTTGATAATGACAGCCATAACGTAACATTGCTCTATTACAGTTCTAGAAATTGTGCTGTAGAGATCTTACATTTATTCTGGGTCATTATTCCTGTGTCATTGCCATTTATAGGTCTGTCTTTGGAGATTGCTATAGACACAGTTTGCATATTAATGCTTTGTTTCATCAGCTCATAATTCAGAAGACATAAAACTGAAATAATCTTAATATCTGACATTTACATAGTGCTGTAAAGTTTGCTGAATGATTTATATTTTTTCTCATTTGAACTTCACAACAATCCCATATTATTTTCATTAAGCAAGTAGGTGGCAAAAGGAGTAGCACACTGGACCTGAAGTCAGAAAGACCTACATTTAATCTTGCTTCACATACTTACTTAACATTATGTCCCTGGGCCAATCACTTAATCTCCCTCAGTTTCAATCAATCAGTCAACATTTATTAAGTACCTACTATATGCCAGGCACTTAGAAGATGCTGGGGATATAAAAAGAAACAGAAGATTTCATTTCTCTCACAGAATTTAGAATCTTGCATTCTCTAAAAAAATGGGGATAATTTGCACCAGCCTCATAGGGTTTTATGAGGACAATATAGAATTACAGATGCCAAGTAGTTTACAAATCTTAAAGCAGATTTGTACAGATGCTCCCTATTATTATTGCTCCTCCTTTTACAGATGAGGAAATAGACTCAGAGAAGTCAATCGACTGATTTACCTATAATTACACTGCTATTAAGTATCAGAGATGAGACAATCCCAGATCATCTTAATTTCAAATTCTGAACTCCCTTCACTATGTCCTACTGCATTTTCAGGGGATAAGATTTTAGAATAGAAGGAAACTTGAGAAATTATCTAGTTTAAACTTTTCATTTTTCATATCAATGTTTGGATGACTAAAAAGAAGGATAAGAGTATTTTCTATAATTAACATTCAAAGGCATTATGTTAAGTTCATTTTAGGTTTTATTTCCAAAAGATGTTGAAGTGATTGTCCCGTTAATTTGCTTTTAGATTAACATAACCAATTATCTATTATTTTAGCATCTACTTATCTGTTTTGTGGGGTTTCATGGACCCCTTGCCTTTCTTCTGTCTTCATTTTTCTTACTACTTTTTGTCTAGTACTTAGCAAAGTACCTGGTGTAGGGTATATGTTTAATAAATGCTTGCTGAGTGAGTAACCAACTGACCATTTCACCTTTTTTCAGTACTTTCAACAGAAATGGAAGTAATCCATTTTTCTTTGTGTTAGCAGCTCTGGGGAAAAATGATTTAGTGGAGGAAATTAATACTAATGGCTAAAATAAAAACTTTGGATCATCTTCAGATTTCAATTATCCATCTTAACTCTGTTCCCTGTTACAATGAATAATTGAAGAATTAACCATACATCTAAATTTTGCCATTTCTGTTCCTCTCAACTAAATAAAATTACCCATTTCCTCTGGGTATGAATATAATATGAGAAACTTGTATTCTGTATTATCTAAATTGAATGCTCTAACCTTATACAGAAAGGGATGAAATCATTTTTAGTGATATGAGTAATGAGAAATAGTTCATAATCAGAGACTTTAGTTAATTTGGCTTTCTCCTTAAAGTTTATCCATCCATCCATGAATAAGGGACCAGGCCTGAAGATGAGAGGTCCCGGGTTTAAATGTGGCCTCAGACACTTCCTAACTGTGTGACTCTGGGCAAATTACTTAACTCTTACTGCCTAGCCCTTATGGCTCTTCTGCATTGGAAGAAAGAAATGAAGAAAGAAAAATGTAGATCAAAAAATGTAGTTAACTTTTAGACTCCATGCTTACTTAGTATTATGAGGATTGAAGGTCCTTGATTTGATTTTCATTCCCTTAGCAAAAAGTCAGAAATCAGGAGACAAAACTTATAGTATAGATTTAAATTAATATTTTTGCAGATTTACCACCATTGGAGGTATTCATATCTTCAGGAAGGGCAAAAAAGTAAGCCTATAACTTTATTATTACAAAATGACTTCCTTAAGAAATAAGGCAAACATCATGTCTGCTTTGTCCTTTGTCTGCAATGTAATTTTATAAAATTCTGGGAAAAAATTCACAACATCTCATTTCTAGCACTGAAATGAAAACCATACTTTGGGAGCTGACAGCCTAAAATTTATAGTAGTAGTTTCATCTCATTTGTATGCTTCGAGATCAGTAGCTATGAAGGATGGCCAATATACAAGTTCTTGACTTTAATTTAGAAACCTCTTTTTATTAGACTAATTAGGGCTTTCAGTTTTAATACTGTTGTATTGTCTTTGATACTCCTAAATTATACAACCACCCTAAACTAACACAGTAGAGGGAAGGGGGGGATTTCATTAAAAACCACGATTTTAAAATATGTGCTATGTTGGTATTTTCACTTCTTTTATTTTTGAATTAATGGTTCTAGGCACAGAGTGCTTGATAATGGATTTTTTGAGCTGCAAATGAAATCATTTTTTTCTGTACCACCTAGCATACTGCCAAGAAATTTGTAGGCACTAAATACTTGTTCATTTAGGTTAATGATTATGATGTCTAAAAATATAGGTAACTAGATGTATAGCTTAGGAATTTGGCAAGGTCAGGCTATTTGTAAAAATGTTGTTAGCAAATAGATGAGCTTAGATACCCCAAATACCTTTGTGGGCTTAATTAAAATTCTATAAATTATTAGGGAATAACAAAAATAAGTGAATTTTTATTAATGAATTCTTTATTTATACAGACCTCCAAAGTACAAAAAGTTTCTAGTAAAGATTTGTTTGAGGGTTGGAGAGGGTTTGGCCATTATTTCATCCCATTGGAGATACTCTCTTCTTTAATGCAAATCTACAACTCACTTGTAACTTACATCTTAGAGAGTTGCCAGGACAAAGAAAGATTTAGTGACTTGCCCATGGCCACACAGCTAGTATATGGCAGATGTAGGACTTGAAACCAGGTTTTTCTGAATCCAAGGTCAATTTACTCCCAATGTACAATACTGCTTTTTCAAAAAAATATTTTATGCATGTATTTTTCATCTAGAAGCTTCTAGATGGCAGGTCTATTTTGGTGACATGGTTTCACAAGTCACTTTCCCCCCTTAATCATTCATAATGGGTCAGGGACACAAAACAAAAAAAAAAATTGAAACAGGTCCTGACCTTAAGTAGTTACATTTTTAGATTCCTGGTTTTTGAATTTACTTGCATAAATGGCACAATGGCATAAACATTTATAACCTTAATGGGTTGCTTAATTTAAAGATAATAAAACTGTATGAAAAATAATTTAGAATTCATGATGTGGTACCCAGTAGTTCCAGATTTTGTCTTAAATTTACTCGTTGTATGTAGCTATGGACTCACACATTTTAGGTTAGTATACACTTACGTTAATCTTTCTTAGTATTTATATACCCCAAATCTAGCACAGTTTTAGTCATGTAGCAGGAGCTTCATAGAAGTTTGTCATTTGATTTATTCTTATATACCCATTGTTTTCAGTCCAGGAGAGATCTTCTATCTTTCATTACTCTTTTATTTTGGTATTTTTTCACAATGATTGTGATTTTTCCCAATGCACCAATAAATGACAATTTTGTTTACCATAACTATTTACCAAAGTAATTTGAATGTATAGAATATTTTAATAGTTCATGAGAACAGAGCTGAGGATTTGAAATGTGGATAGTCCTTGGAAAATATATGATGTAGGTTTACTCTATTGATAGGTACACATTGTTTTTGAGTCTATCCTTACCACTGATAAAATAATCATTTTTCTTACCCTAATTTAAGATTATAGATTTGTGGCACTCTTTGGGGAAAAAGGAATCATTTAGATCTTTTGTGAAAATCCGATGACAGATAGAGACATGTGACAATCAATGAATGGTTTAATGAGTCTTGTCTAAGTCTTTCATCTAATTCATGTCAGAAACAGTGTAACAACTTAAGCCCTTAGAGAGTATTTGTGAAATTTGAAATTTTTAAATCTTTGCTGAGATGATTTTGAAAAAGAGAGAGGCAACAGAACTAGTCCATACTTGTGTTGACATTAAATTTGGAAGGACAATAGACATATGTCAAAGTGTGGACATAAATGATAATTGCAATTAAATAGTTGAGATAATAACAGCTGACTTTGAGTCAAGGACCTCTGGCCAGTCAAATAGAGGTCATAAGATTTTAGATGTAGAGCTAGAAGAAAATCCTAGAGGAAATTTAATTATAGGACATTTAATAATATCTTCTCATTTTGCAAAAGTAAAAACCTGACTTGTCACATAGGTAGCATTGAAGAGCCCAGATTTGAACCAGAATCTTCTAATTGCAAATACAGAACTTATCCCACAAAATTCTACTGCCATCCTTATGAGTTCCCTAGAAATAGGTACTTCTCTTCAAGTGAACTTAAATTACTAACCCACAGAACCTTTTGATTGTTTTATATCGTTTTGCTTTGAGCAGGGCTAATTTGAGGTCAATAATGATTTCAAAACTCTAGTGATATATAAGAACACCAGTACTCCTAATGCTTGTTTTTCCAGTAGTTGGCAATGCTATTCTTGTCAGTGGGGCATTTCACTCTTTTGTGATCCTGATTTGAAATTCCAACTTGTGTCTAAGAAATTCCTCATTTTTAAGATTATTTTCTAGCCTCAGGGGAGATCAAGAATGTGAAATCTGTCAGGAAGTATCCCTCACTAAGTTGTTATTGGCTATTATGTCTATTAAATGAAATATTCTACCTGAGCAGATTGAAAATTACCCCCTTTCAATGCACCCCCAAAAGCTAGTTATCCCATAATTCAAAGAAAATTGAAATAGTGTCAGCTGTGATATGTCTGTAATTATATTTCCTAAATCCTTCCTTCATTCTGGTGTGTTCTTTCAGATAGATGCAATAAGATGAAACTGAGATTGTATGAAACCTAATAAATATGCGATGTTAACAACCCCTCTCAAGGCTGACCTTTAAAAATACTGGTTACAAATGCTTTTATCTATGCATTTTGACACTTTGATGGATGTATGCAGGATTTATTAACCTGTCAGGTATAACAGTTTTCCTACTGAATTCATTCTATTTAAATTTTGTCAAAAGAGTAAGACAGTCCGTAAAATATTACACATGTAGGAACAAATAGCAAAGTCTTCACTAACTTTGACACATTGAAGTTATCTCTGAACTCTGGGTATTACTAGGTGGGAGAGAAGATGGTCACATTCATTCCTCACCCATGACTTCTTAAATACTTCCTTAAAATTTGATTTTGGATTCTCCCCTCATTTCTGGATGACTCATAGAGCTAGGAAAAATAACTCTTACTAGTGTAATCTGGTAAAGTCATTGGAGGTAGCTTCCTATCAAGACTGAGGTACAGAAATATTTCTCATTCCTTTGAGTAATACCTGTTGTTTGATTAATTTGAAAGGAATTAGGGAGGATAAAAACAGGATATAACTCAATGCCCTAAATCAAGTTAGCCATAAAACACACGTGTATTAACAACACAAATTATGTGAGAGTGACAGGAGAGAATGAGCTAGATTGTTTTTGGGAAAGAAAAATTGCACATTTAGTGATTCCAAGCTTTCCCCTAAAATGAAGGCTCTCCCTCTTGAATGTTATTGTTCCAGAGATGCTCTGTGGCTAATGTTGCACTATCACTCAGCTAAAGCTTGCCAGACTTAAGTTGTGGCTTACCAAAAAAGAGTAGAGTAGTACATGAAAGGCATGAGTTAAAATTGAATTGGATGATTCCAGTTCATAAAGGACATCTTTATGGAGATATAAAGGGTATTGAGAGAAGGCTGTTGGGTAGACCCTTTGGCGAAAAGTTTTTTTTAAGAACACTGACCTGAGTTCCATATGATAGGAATATAAGGATTGGCTGTGATCTTGATTAATCATAACAATAATTTTTCCATAGCTTCCCTTTGTAGAGATCTCAGAATTTTTCAGCTAGCTTAATTCTCCATCAGCTATTTGGCTTTGACTCCACAAAAATCATGCCCTTGTGCTAGCTATATTAAATTATGAACTCCTTGAGGGTAGGGACTATTTTTTCTCATTATTTTTGTATCCAAGCTCATAGCATAGTACCTGGCATATGGTAGCTGCTCAATAAATATGTATTGACTATTGGAAGGAGTATCCATTTCAGTGCAATCAAATATTTACTGAAGTATGAATATTATGCTTTTCTGGTAGTGTTGATTTATTCTACATAGGTTATATTTTACTCCTCAAAAGTATTTGATGTGGATTCTGTGTAAGAGTGCTGGAAGAATCACCATATCTAGATCTATTCTTGATCCAAAGGACCAGGAAAACTTCAAGGTCCTTAATAAATATGGTCATTATAGTTAGTAGCTTCATGGATTAAAAAAAATTACAGACAATTTTTGCATATTTACTATGGAAAGGCTTAATGATCATAGAAACTTCTATATGGTAACATATTATAATTATTGCTAGTGTCCCATTACTAGTAGTATGACGGGATTCCTTTGATTACCCTCAAATAGAGATGGCTACAAAGAAAGTTATTCATTATCACATACAGTCAACTGTAAAGAACTACAGATCATTGTAGGTTCCTAAGACCATTATTCTCTTCCACCTAGGAATCAAATTAAAATTCTCAAATATTCTATCCTAGGTTTTGAAAAAAACCCTTACCCTCCATCTTAGAATCAGTGCTACCTGTTGTTTACAATAAGGCTGAAGAGCAATAAAGGCTGGGCAATGGGGGGTTAAATGACTTGTCCAGGATCACACAACTAGGAGGTAACTGAGGCTAGATTTGAACCAGGACCTCTTGCCTCCATGCCTGTCACTCTATCCAGTGAGCCACCTAACTGCCCTCTGTGCAATTTGCTTTTGTTAAGAAACCTGGTAATCATGGTCTGTACAGATCCCATTTAGTTTCAGAAACCACTTATTTGCTAAATTTTCCATCTGGGACATTCTCCCATATTTCTCTCTCCAAATGTAGTTTGTTCCTTAAAGGACTGCTCAAGCCCATTTATCAAGGAAATTTTCTTACACCAGATCCCCACTTAGCATTCCAATCAATCCAGAAATTCCTAGCAATCGTAAAAAGATCTTATTAATTATATGTTTTGTTGAATGGATTTTTATATACCTTTGTTTTAAACCTCATTTCATCCTTGACTGTACTTCCTTAGAAAAAGGTATTTGTATAAATACCTCTTTGTATAAACCCTCACTGCTCTTAATACTTTTCTTTTCATCTTGTCACTCAATAAATGTTTATGAACTGAACAAGGATAATATTTGGACACTTATTATGCATTGTAAATATGGAGGATCCACAGAGGGTTCAATGATTTAAATGTCTTACTGGCATTTTTTCAAGGCTATTTTAACTCTCCTACTTGCTAATGCTGAGAGAGCATTGGGATTTAAATTTTAGCTGTTCTAGGGAAAAGAGAATGCCAATGGAAAGTAAATGAATAAAGGCATCATCCAAATGTTTATTGTTATTAAGAATAATGATAATAGTAGTAGTAATATTAGTTGAAATTTCTATAATCCTTTAGGGTTTATAAAGCACATTACACACATCATCTTATTTGATTCTTAAATCTCTAGGAAGTACTAAAGCTGACATCATCTTCATTTTATAGATAATGAGACTGAGATTCAGAGAGTTTAAATGACTTGTCTATCTAAGGTCACAGAGATACTAAGTTTCAGGTGGGGGGATTTGATCTCAGGTTATTTAGTCTGAAACTAGCTTTCCAGCCACTATGGCATACTGTCTCTTACAAGACATTACTGAGTTATCATTTATTTTAATAGCATTTATTTTAATTTCTATTGAATGCATCCATGTGAATTTTAGTAGACTATTATTGTGAAAAGCAAAGAAAGAAAAACTACAAATTTCTTAACAAGTGTTCAACATTTTAGATAAGATTTAATTAAGTTTGCATTTTGGTCACAAATAACCATAAAAAAATGTAATGAAGCATAAAACCTAAGGGTTCTAAGACTTGAGGGAAAGATTTAAGTAGAGAATATTGAGAAACATGTTTAAAATTTCAGGTAATATCAAAAATTTTTAAATATAACATATATTTAAAACTGAGTTGCAAATTACTACTAAGATGACTTTGTAACAATCAGAAGGAATCTTAGTATGGTTTGTTATTTTATTAAATAAGCCTATAGAAGTCTTCTATTTCTTGATCTCATTTATTTTTTATTTTTTTAATTATATTTTATTTGATCATTTCCAAGCATTATTCATTAAAGACATAGATCATTTTCTTTTCCTCCCCCCACCCCCCATAGCCAACGCGTAAATCCACTGGGCATTACATGTTTTCTTGATTTGAACCCATTGCTATGTTGATAATATTTGCATTAGAGTGTTCATTTAGAGTCTCTCCTCTGTCATGTCCCCTCAACCGCTGTAGTCAGGCAGTTGCTTTTCCTTGGTGTTTCCACTCCCATAGTTTATCCTTTGCTTATGAATAGTGTTTTTTTCTCCTAGATCCCTGCAAATTGTTCAGGGACATTACACCGCCACTAATGGAGAAGTCCATTACGTTCGATTATACCACAGTGTATTAGTCTCTGTGTACAATGTTCTCCTGGTTCTGCTCCTCTCGCTCTGCATCACTTCCTGGAGGTTGTTCCAGTCTCCATGGAACTCCTCCACTTTATTATTCCTTTGAGCACAATAGTATTCCATCATCAACATATACCACAATTTGCTCAGCCATTCCCCAATTGATGGGCATCCCCTCGTTTTCCAATTTTTGGCCACCACAAAGAGCACAGCTATGAATATTTTTGTACAAGTCTTTTTGTCCATTATCTCTTTGGGGTACAGACCCAGCTGTACTATGGCTGGACTTGATCTCATTTATTAAAGCAGGTAAGAGTTAAAAAGTGAAGAAATGTTTACTTGATATTTTAAAAATGTTTCTTCAAATCCATAGATTGCTATATTTCTCACTTTAAAAAATTAAATTCAATTTCTTAATTAACAAAAATCTATACCACAGCCCTTTTCTGTCAATCAGACATGCTATTCTGTGAGCTGTGTCATTATTATGACCATATTGTAGGATGAACAGAAAAAACTCCAAATCATCTACAGTTGATACATAAGGTGGCACTGATGGAAGGAGGGAGAGATGATGCTTGGTTATGAACTATAGCCATACTGCTCTGTTGTGGAAATGACAAATTTATAAACTTTTTTCATTTTTCATGACTTATCAAATTTGAATCTTCAAATTGAAGCTGAGAGGCATCATGATATATGATGTGACAGAGGAGGAATTGTAGATGATACTGTTTTTTAAGCAACCTCAACCTTTTTCTTGTTGGTCTGGTCAAACAAGAGCATATTGCTGAGCTAGGAAGACATCATGCTATAGCTGAAAGAAAGCTAGACTTGCAACAGGATCTCAGTGCTAATCCTGGATTAGCATCTATTATCTGTGGTGATCTTGGGCACATGATTTAATTACTCTGGGCCTGTTTCCTCATCTGTAAAGCAAAATTACCTTTATAATCTCTTATCTTTATATTTATGATCCAAGACCTTTTTATGGTGTTAATTATAGAAACCCTTCTTTTCTAGTGGTTTCTTAGTCAACTGTATCTGAGAAGTATCTATGTTGCTGAAAATTTTTATTCAAGTTTGTAGTTCTTAATGATGACTAGAATGTAAGTAGACCCTTATTCTACTTTGGATATCATGAAAAATTCTTTTTGTGAGATATATATATATATATTCATATATATATACCTGATTTAGGATTTTAGTATTTAGGGGTGCCAGCTTCTCAAATAACTCATATTTCTCCTTACATATTCTTGTGAAATACTGAAGATCACGATAGAATATTTTCAAGATAATAGCAAGTTGCTTAGGAGTATCTCAAGGGCAGAGTTTGATTCAGTGTTCCTCCTGCATGTTATTGTTTTTCAAGAACAAGGAAGATGTTTAATGTTTGCTCTTAGACATGCATTAGAACTGATAATACTTTTTCCTTAGTAATTTAAATGAGAATTTTAAATATTCTGATATTTCTTTCATTTATTTGCTTATGTAATGAACATTTGTTAAGCACCTACTATGTGCAGAGTACTGGGTTTGGGGAGAGAAAAAGTTTAGACATGGTATAGTTACTGCCCTTATGTAATTAATAAAGCCCTTAAGATGAATTCCCTGAAAATGGTTCATTGTGTGTGACTGACTAGGATAAGCCACTAACATTTCAGATGTCAGTTATCTGGTCATCAAACATTTATTAAGTGTATATACCAGGAACTGTACATTCAGAGAGCTTACATTCTAATGCAGGAAGACAAAACATAAAATTAGAACTGAAAAGGAGTAGTGAGTTGTACATGTTCTGTTTGCATGTCAGTGGGGACCACAGAGGCAGAGGAAGAAGGCAGCTGAGTCACTGGGGTGAATTCAGGAGAAGGATGGGAGGGATGGTTGCTCTGGGTCATTCCTCACAATGGAGATTCTGGCAAGAATTCATCAACTGGAGCTGAAAAAAACCCACTCCTGCCATGAAGTAGATTTTGGACACAGAAGCCATAAGTTGTCTTCTACTATTTTATTCAGTTTCTTTAGGTATCATTTGGGTGATAATCTCCTAGATTTTGGTATATTTTGTCCATTAAAATTGAGTCAAATAAATAAAATAGCTATCTCCATATTGCCTATTCTCTATCCTTCCTAATATTCTTTGCTTTAAATGTGATTAAACTGAGATATCTATTACTGAAGTCCAAATGACTGTATCACTATTATGCAGAGATTATTTTCTCATTTCTGTGATCAGACAACCACTCAGATGAAGAGTAGGTGTTACCAACAAGAAAATAAAAAAAGATGAACCCATTCTTATTTGTGTACTGAATCATAGAGGATTCCTCTCATTGATGGGAAACATTAACACAAGATTGACTTGCCTAGTTTTCCTGTGAATTTTATTAATCAGGTAGTTCATTTTTCCCAAGGAGTCATTGCATTCATTGACTTCAAATATGGAATTGTTACCCAAGATCAATAAGCACTATGTTGTAAATTAACTTAAAAATTAGCCAGTGATGCTTTGATTAGCCTATTAATCATATTTGATCATCACTGGTTAGAAATAGTCTCTATTGAATAATGGGCCAAATCAAGGTTTCTTTTAATTCTTCTTAGCCTGGGTTAGTATGAATTGATCATGTTTGAAATTTTGTCAGTGTTAGAATAAGAAGATGGAAAGTGCCTCTGTGATGCTTAATGATGGCCTTGTGGCTCTGGGGAAAGATTTTGTAATATTATGACTATAGTTGAAGTGCCAACTGACATTCTTATTAACCTGTTGACTATCTCATTTCTCACTAGCATCTGGAATTTAATAATGTTCCTCTTGAGACCTGGATTCTTTTCCCTTTCTTTGTTACATTTTAATTTTTCCTTAAGAATTTTATTTCCTGACTTTACACATTTTTCAACTCCACATGTTTGTTAATTGGCAATGGGTCATAACTACTAATCCCCAGAGGGCATTCATGTAGTTTAACACAAATGCACTAAATCAGAAAGTCAAAGAAATGCAGAAGGCACAACAAGACAGTTTGGATGAAAAAGATCTTATTGTTTGAATGGGCTTAATGCAGAATAAGTAGGGGCATCTAAGTGGCTCAGTGAATAGAGAGCCAGGAATAGAGATTAGAGGTTCTGGGTTCAAATGTAGCCAAACTGGACAGTGGACAAATCACTTAACCCCAATTTCTGAGCTCTTCCTGCTCCTCTGTCTTGGAACTAATACTTGATATTGACTGTAGATGGAAGGCAAGGTTTTAACAGAAAAAAGCATAATATGTAACCAAAGTGCAATATAGTTATCATAAACATGAATGTGATTTGTAGAGATGTAATATCTAGAAACTGGGAGCTAATACCCTCTGTTCAGATCACATTTTGAGTTCTGTGTTTAGTTTAAATGCTGTGTTTGGGAAGGACAGACAAGCGGATGTGCATTCATTGGGAAATGACCAGGATGCTTTGTGGTCTGGATTCCATATCATATAAGAATTCTTTGAAGAAATTAGCCAAGAATTTTCCTTGAGTAAGACTTGGTGTATGTAGCTTTTATTAAAGTAATGGCTTTCTTCAAATATTTGAAAGTTTGTCTTGAGGAAGAGGCATTAGGTATATTTTATTTGTCCATGGCTTACCAGTTCAGATGCTAACTTCTTCTCAATATAATAGTAAGGAGGGGGAGTGTCTACCCTCACCACAAAAAGTAGCCCAGACAAAAACTTGATTGAATTGGTCAGACAGAGGTGTAAATTAGGTGTGAACAATTGTTAGATAAAATCTTTTGATAGGAAAAGGAATTAAAAGCTTTGATCATTGGATAAGATCAGATTCTTTCATATGGAAAATTGTCTTGTGATTGACTGAATCAGATACACCACCATTGGGCATTTGTATAACATGGCATGCCAGTCTGGGATCATGAACTGAAGTAACAGACCAATCAAGTGGTAAAAGACTCTGAAAAGGAAATTTAGTAGGTTTAATTCAAGTCAGTCACAAGAGATCTCCTGTGTGTGGTCATCTTCTGCCCTTCCTCACTGATTGAAGCAGTCTATTGCTTTCATATTGATGAAGAACTCCTTCATACCTAATTTACAGATTTAGTCCAAGTGTCTGGACCTTCTGTAATTCCTTGGGGAGTATTCCCTGACACTTTGTATATGTATACATTAAAATATGTATGTGTACGCCTTTATAAATGTGTATGTATTTTGTATGTGTATCAGCTTCTTCCACTCTTATTTATATAAAACTAGAATGGGCTGTTTTAAGTCTTCAAGAGACTCAAGAGAGCATTCTGCCCCAAGTGCAGGTTAGACCTCATGACTTTCTGAGATAGCCTTTAACAAGGAGAGACTGTGGTTCTTGATAGTCACACCTTTGCCATTAGGACCATGGACTTAACCTTCTTAGATTTGGAGAATTTCAGTTGGTATCTCAGACTTATCTAGTACAAATCCATATCTGACCAACAATCCCTCTTCTGATAAAACTGAGAAGTAATCATCCAGCCTTTATTTAAATGCCTCAAGCACAAGGAACCTGACAAATTTTCCAAGGCTACCCCTTTCATTTTAGGGTAACTAATTGTTAGGAAGATTTTCCTTGCATTAAGGTTACATTTGCTGATTTGTAGCTACCAATCTTTGCTAGATATGCCCTCTAGGGCCAAACAAAACAAATCAAATTCCTTTCCCTGGAAACTACCTTTGAGAAAAATGTGACTCAGTTCCCCATCTGTAAAATGTCTACATTGCCTCCCTTATAGGACTGTAAAGATTAAATTAAGTAATGTTTGCAAAAGTGCTTTATAGACTATAAAGAAGTATATGAATACTCTGTCTTTTCATCTTATAAAGTTTACTGAAATCAACAGCACTTAATTAGGTAAGAAATAATTCCATACACTGAAAAGAAAGCTGTGGCACTCAAAGTCATTTATAGACCTAACAAAGTATTATATAAGCCAAATACTTCTGGTGGATAGTTTAATTCAATAAACTACAATCCATTCTAGGTGATGGGAGTTATTTAATAGTGCATTAACATTGCACATTAGAGGATATAAAGAAATAAAAAGAAAACTGCTCACATAAATATGCCAAGGATGAAGCCCTGGGCAGTAGCAGGTACAGCTTAGAAATAAGAAATCAATACTATTATTTCTTAGGAGACACTACCTAACAAGAACTCCAGTAACAAAACTCAGCCTTACATACCTATGCATAAATGCATCAAATATCTTTATCAAAAAGGGCAAATAGATCTTAATTTGAAAAGAAAAATTCAAGGCTATCAAAATCTCAAGACTATCAATGAAATAATGGAATGGAATTCATTACTGGAATAGGGCTATAGTAACAGCATTCAAAAGAATAGATTCACAAAATTGTGAGGTAGCCAAGTTTATTTAAAAAGATATTAATATTATTAATATAAAGAAGTCTAGGAAACGGAGCAGGAAAGATGATGGAGAACTTCTGGTAGGGATCAATGGAGGCAGTAAAAGTATTGATATTTTCATGGGAGTCTATTATAGTTACCTGGACAGAAGGGATAAATAATGATGAATTTAGGAAATAAATCATAAACCTAGCTATATGGCTAACATAATAAAAATGAAGTACTGCAATTATCTGGATATCTGCTGGGACACTTATTGCCAAAAGTAAAACAACTCATAACTTTCTGACTTTCCTTAGTGAAAACTTATTTCTTGAAAAGATAAAGGGGGCAAGTAGAGGAAATGCTATTCTAGACCAGATATTCTGATCAATAAGGAGAAAATGAATGCTGAAATGGAAAATATGGGAACTAACAGGGGACTGACAGTTCCATTTAAAAATTTATGATAGTAGGAGGAAAACTGGGCAGAACCTGAAACAAATTCTAGATTTTGGGAAAGCTCATTTATGAGAGTTCAATGAAAGAGGTAGGATTTTCATAGCATAAGTGTCTTCAGGGGAAGTTGGTTTAGGAGGGAAGGAAAACATTCCAGAGTTTCAGGCAAATAGCAGATACAAATGATTCTGATAAGAAAAAAAAGGGAGATATGTCTAAAGAAACTGATGTGGATGTATAAAGGATTTACTGACCAAGTAAGATTTTAAAAGACACAAATTCTCTATAGAAGCAAGAATAGGCAATGGGGAAGAAATAGAAATGGTTGGCATGGTTTGATAAGAATGTCAGGAGTGGAAGAGGTGCTAAAAGACAGGAAGTCAAATACACTTTTTGGGAAAAAAGAAAAAAGAAAACTCTGTACTCAATAGCTAAAGAGTTTGACTTCAACTCCTGGAAAAAATTTAGATTATATTTTTAAAAAAAGAATAGGAAAAATGCCAGAGTACTGTATTATAGAAGGTGCTTTAATAAATACTTTTAAATTTGATTTGCTGATAAAAGAAGCTTACATTCAGATATGGCCTTCTCTTTCCATTCTATTGTATCCAAATATAATCACACATAAGTTAGTCTTAGCAAAGATTGTGAGAATTGGACTCTGGGTATGGCAGAAACATACAAAACCTCATATGTACATAGATCATAAGTAATTTAAAATGCTATTTATATATGTATTTAAATTAGTTCATTGCTTAGGAAAAAAGCACTGTTATGTAGAAGAGGGGTTATTTTGCTTGATGCCAAAAGACAGACCTAAGAGCAGTGAGCAAAAGTTGTAGTTAGGGAGATACAGTAAAGCAAAAAAGAAAAAAAAAACAATGACAGCAACGAAAACTTCTAATGGTTAAAATTGTCTATATGTTGTAAGGACCTCCTTGAGAAATCATAAACTCCTTATGACTGGAACTCTCAGAAGTAAAAGCTAGAGGACCACACATTAGGGAGATTATAAAAGGGCTTCCATTTTGAGCTTGGGACTTAGCTGCAGTGACAGCAGATGTTCCTTCTAACTAAGATTCTGTAAATCCATCTTATAGCTCTTCAACATTGTATTTATTGTGTAGATGAACCCTAGGATAAATATTTTAAATATGAATATTCAAACCTCAAACAAAATTATCATGATATATATATATCACCCAAGGAGAACTTCTAAAAAGAAAGCAATGAAGAACTTAAATATTTCATTTATCCTGGAAGACATGCTATATTTCAATTTATCTTAAAACTGAGACAAAGAAAGTAGCACCTTATTGAGAGCACTTTGAGAAATAAAAGTCATTCTTGGTGGCTCTGTCATTAATACTGCCCTATGAATCACAAATAAGCATGACTTGTTTTTCTATGTCTAATCATTAGAGTAGTTTTCCTAGTTAGGAGACAGCCTTATAACTAAACTATAATGAAACCCAAGACCAGCAATCAGATCAAATTAGCAGTCAGATTTTTCCAATTTGCACTACTTGCCCTTTGTAAATTGGAGCTTCCTCATCCCTTAACTTTTATTTTTTCCCCCTGTCTCCTTCTTCCTTACCTTCACACATAGCCCTGGAAAAATTGGTATTGAATGCACTAGGTGAAAAAAAATCAAGGCTTCCTCTTAAACAAATGTAGTAACTTGCTTGGATCCAAGGAGTATAGATAACATTCTTATTATTATTATTCATGCCATGAAAACAAAAAAAATACTTTATATGAATGCTTATTTTTCCCAGATAAAGCCTTAACCAACCAACTGAGGAACTACTGTGGCCACATGGGAACAAGGTTGGGGTTAAGTGGAAGCTAATTCCTATTTTATCATTAGAGACCATTTATTCCTTCATATTTTTATTACCAGGTAGATTTCATTTCCTCAGGAATCAGTCCAGAGTCCCTTCTGATGAGAAATTTCCTTATGTCTCCTTCTCTTACTCCCATTTTTCTTTTCTTGTGATGGACACATTCTTGGAAAGGAACTGGATTTTGACATTTTTCTATCTCCCCAACCCAAGAGTATGAAATCTGTGTTCTACTAAGAGGGTGGGTCACACACAGTAAGGAAAAAACTATTGCTTAGACATCTTTGCAACAAAGCTGTTTTGCTATTAATCATTAGTAGTCTATGTATTTTCTTTCTTGAGAAACTTCAAGGTCACTAATGAGTATACAGCTGGACTGAGGAATAAGAAAATAAGTCTCTTAAAGTAGAGAGACCATTTAACTTTTTATAGAAACAAAGTGAGTTTTTTGGCTTGTGTCAAAAGGGTCTGATCTGAAATCCTGTTTCAGAGAGGTGCCATAACTTGCTTAAGATTTCAGAGATAACTAGTGGCACATCCAACAAAATAACCTAGGAATCATTACTCCCATTATAGTGTTCTTTCCATTAAACTAGTCTTATTATCTTTAATAGATCAAAAATGTTCTGTACTGTATTTTTACCAGCCGTATTCTTTACAAACTCCTAAAGAGTGTGTGTCTATGTAACATGGCCAGAACTCATCACCATAATTATGTCATTTAAATTTGTGATTATTCATAAATGTTATCTCGTGATGCTTAGCTTAGCAGTCTCATTTTAAATTCAATTTATGCCTGTTTCCCTAGTCCTGGGATGATGTTAGAAGAGAAATATGTCCTCTATGTATTACTTAGTCAGAAATTCTTCAAGCGTAAGTTTTGAACTAAAGTTAGCTTTTGCAGCTATTAATAGTGTGGAAATAAGTATGCACCTAGATAAGCATGTACTGCACTGCCCATGGAAGACCAGTCTCCCTGACACCAGACACTCATTGTACTTTCCAAAGCAATTGGTAGGATGAAAGAATCATTTTACCTTATTTTACCTTAGAGTTTTCCTATAAAAGCCAAAGGTAGGGCCCTGAAAGTCCATAGGTGGATGTGGTTCCAAACACCTAGCACTGAGTATTTCTATTTTTTTTTTAATATAAGCCACCCTTCTTTTAATGTACAATTCTACTTACCATCAAACCTAAGTGGGTTAGAGCTACTCTGTTACTTGCTACTTTTGTGACATTGGGCAGGTCACAACCTCTTTGAACATTCTCAAGTGTAAAATGAGGGAGTTTGATTCTGTATTAAATTAGGATAATGTATATCCCAGGCACAGCTAGTTGGCATGATGGATAGAGTGCTGGGCCTGGAGTCAGGAAAACTTATCTTACTAAATTCAAATATGGCCTTAGACATTTAGTAACTGTGTGACTGTAGGCAAGTCACTTAACCATTTTTGCATCCATTTCCTCATCTGCAAAATGAACTGAAGAAAGAAATGGCAAACTATCTCAGTATCTTTACAAAGAAAATCCCCAAAATGGGTTCATGAAGGATCAAACATAAATGAAATGACTGAACAACAACAACAAAATATGTCCACCCCTGCCTTGGTATCTTTTAGTCCAACTTGGCATAAATTTGAATGTCTTTAATATGGAAAATAAAATGAAACATTGGAGTAAAAATGATGTGGATAACAATAATAATTGCTAGCATTTATGTAATGCTTTTAGATTTACAAAGCATTTTTACAAATATAAAAATACAAATATAAAAATTACAAATATAAAATATTTACAAAATTTACAAAAATTATAAAATTTACAAAAAAATTTACAAAAATAAAAAATTACAAAATTTACAAAAATTACAAAAAAATTTACAAAAATAAAAAATTATTATTGTTACAAATATCTCATTTGAAACTCACAACAATCCTCCAACCTGAGAGGTAGAACTTACTATTATTCCTATCTTACAGTTGAATAATTTGAAGCAGAAAGATTAAGTGACTTGTCCTATATCACACAATTAGTAATTATCTGAGGCAAGATGCAAACTAAAGCCTTCTTTGCTTTTTGTTCTGTGCTTTTTTCACTGCATCACCAACCTAACTCTAGTAGGACTATAGTTAAGGAATATGCAGTAAATTTATTTCAGAATTCATTCGTTGAGATAGGTACACCCTTCAATAATACAAATTGGAATCCTTAATAGGAGACAATAGCTAGGAACTGGACCTGTGAATTCATTGCTATAAGAAACTCCCTAAATAAGAAAAAACATCATTGTACCACAATGGAGGCTAACAATTTCTTATCAAATTATGGTCATAAAAAAGTTTTCTAGAACATTGTGAAGTTAAATGATTTTAAAAGAGCCACATAGCCAGTTGGGGTTGGAGATAGAACTTGAATTGAGATATTCGAACTTGAATTGAGATCTTCTTGTTTCCAAGTTTAGCTCTACATCCTCTATACTACACAATCTCTTTATATCTTAGTAAAACATATCCACAAGTTACCATAACAAAGAAAGTTGCTCACTTGTTAACCAGGCTTTCAGCAATGAGCTTTTCTGCCCTTACCTTGTTTGGTCCTTGGCCAGTAGACATAGAATTTTCCCCTGGAATATACACAAAATCTTTTCAACTTGATATAGGACTTATAGAGATACCAAGGTTACATCAATATCATGACAGGCATTGGAATGGGTATTTAGTAGATGAATATATGCTAGGTATACTTTCAACATTTAACATAACATTTTAGAGTCACTGTAGACAGATTTCTTAATAACAGGTATGATAATTCTCAATATCTTGTGTTAAACATTGGCAGCAAAACTCAAACACCCAAGCTTCTTAGCTTTTCATGGTGTAACATCACATTTTCTTGCAACTTTTATTATCCTGAAACTCTAATTAAAATGAATACCTCCCATCACTGTGATGCGGGCTATTGATGATGTTATGTTTAATTTCTTTGTAGCTCCTTTTCCACATCCATGGTCTTTGTTATCACTAAGGAGAAAGACAGCTACAGAAGGCTGCCTGCTGCTGAATAGTGGTTACATGTGAATTGACTTGTCATCAAATTTATGGTTGCAGGAAGTTGCTTTCTACAGCATACATGAGACAGGTCTCAGAGATTTCCTCTCTGCGGGAAGCCCAAGTTTACTCATTTCTGACAAAGTACATTGACATATTGAGACATACTCCTGTTTGTAAATCATTTCTTCTTTTGATGTGAGTCGGCAACTGGTAGATATGGGGATGGTGTTCCTTTAGTCTTATAGAATAAAAAGGAAGTTAGTGGCCTGGGGTTCCTGCATAATGAAAAAGAAGCAAGGGGGTAAGTAAGGATTTTATATTCAAGAATCTAGCAGAATTTAGGTTCATGGGAGCAGTGAAATGCATCTATGCTTCCCCAGGTATTTATCTTCTTAGAAGACCCAGTGCAGGGAGTATTTGGTATATGAACACTCAAATAAATCATACACAGAAATGACTTCTCTTGCAGCTGGTGCATCTGCCCAACTGCCATCTCCCTCTTCATAGTTACTGACACAGGATCACACTTCATTTCTATCTCCTCATGCCTCCTCTGTCCAACAACAATGTTTCCTTGTTGGGGGAGCCTTTCTGGAAAGGCTATTCTGTTCCCTTTCAGGTGAGCTGAGTTTGGAACTCCAAGAGACTCAAAGTCCAGGGAGTCTTGGGTTTCATGGGATGGATAAAGCTCTGTGAGACAGTTATTTTTTTTCATTAGATGAGTTTTTCATGGGCTAGACTGATAATCTAAATAATTTAGATATAAATATTTGAACTTAAATTGAAAAACTAGAGGATAATTGGTCATATTGAAAAAAATTTGCTAGAGTTCCAATACATTTAAATTAGTTTTAATTTAATACATAAATATACTTATTTTCATTCAGTTTTCATGAACATTTCTTTTGCATAATGTGAGGTACACAATTTTACTTTATTCTGAACCTATGTTGGAAGATTGATGTTTATGTTATTTCTTTTCATCTCCCTGCTTCTTCCCTCTCTGTCTGTCTGTCTCTTCTCTCTTGTAGACATATATGTATATATATATATACATATATATACGGCTATATGTACACACATATATTTATATGTAACTTTGAATTAAACAACTTTTTAGCCATTGACTATATAGAAATAGTTTTGCATCAAGATAAGTAATAGAAAAAGAAAAGGCTAATCTAAATGACATATGCCAATCATTGTATGGGACATATGCATACACAAAAGGTATAGATAAATTGGGATCTGGAAGGAGTACATACAAAGTCATTCAAGTATCAAAGTATCTGACTTTATTCCCAGAAATTATTTATTTCTGGATGTGATTGAGAATTTCTTTTGTCTACAACTCTGAAGTCACAACCACTGCCACAGAGTGCTTACTACTAGTCTGTGATCCTCTGCCATCTCTGCTCTCACCATTCAGTCATCTACTCTCAGAAATATTGAGTTAGAGACATATAGCATTTACAAATTGGGACAATTTAATACTGATTGTATCACTAGATAATATGCAAATTTGGAACTATGCCCCAAGGGCGCTAAAAGTCTGTATGCCCTTTGATCCAGCCATAGCACTGCTGGGTTTGTACCCCAAGGAGATAATAAGGACAAAAGACATGTACAAGAATATAGCTATGCTCTTTGTGGTGGAAAAAAATTGGAAAATGAGGGAATGCCCTTTAATTGGGGAATGGCTGAACAAACTGTGGTATGTGTTGGTGATGGAATACTATTGTGCTCAAAGGAATAATAAAGTAGAGGAATTCCATGTGAACTGGAATGACCTCCAGGAATTGATGCAGAGTGAAAAGAGCAGAACCAGGAGAACCTTATACACAGAGACTGATACACTGTGGCGCAATTGAATGTAATGGACTTTTCTACTAGCAGCAATGCAATGATCCAGGACAATTCTGAGGGACTTATGAGAAAGAACGCTATCCACACCCAGAGAAAGAACTGTGGGAATAGAAACACAGAAGAAAAAAACAACTGCTTGACCACATGGGTCGATGGGGATATGATTGGGGATGTAGACTCGAAATGATCACCCTAATACAAACATCAACAATATGGAAATAGGTTTTGATCAAAGACACATGTAAAACCCAGTGGAATTGCACATTGGTGGGGAAGGGGAAGGGTAGGGAAAGAACATGATTCTTATAACCAAGGAAAAATATTCTAAATTGACTAATTAAATAAAAAAATTTAAAAAGGTAATATGCAAAATTGTCTTTATTACAGGTGGAAAAACTGAGAGAGAATTAGGTTTAGATACCAGAATAAGTGATCTAGAGAATCTGGAAAGAATATTCAGGTCTCCTGATTGTTAGAAGTGCCATGGAAATTTATGAACATTAGGACCATAGATCTGGAACCAGAGGGGGGAACTCTTCTTTCTTTCTGTCTAGGTCCAACCTCCTTATTTTACAAGTGAGAAATTCCTAACATCCCACAGGTAAATAGTCACTGGAGGCAGAATTTGAGTTTAGATTATCTTACTCAAGAACTAGGGCTCTTTCCATTGCATCTTCTTATCTAAGGGATATAATTTTATTTTTAATTCTATGATTTTTCTAGCCTAGAAATCGTCAAAGCATTATGAGTAATCAAGAGTGGGGCAAGTAAGAAAGTTAGTGCTAGAATGGCAATAGGACTTTTTTTAAAGCTTAGAGTTGAAATGTCAAATTATAATAGTAACAGCTCCTAGCTTCATAAGATCAGAGAATGGTAGAACTGGAAGGGAAACTAGAAATAATCTAGTCTGATCCCCTCATTTTAGTAAGACTTGCCAGATATCAAGCTGTACTATAAAGTACTTCAAAGTTCCAGGATTACTTTCAAATTAATGGAATCACAACTTCAGGACTAACAGGACCTCTGAGACTTATATTTTGTAATTGAAAAAAATTAGGTAGGGGAAGATGAAGGGCTTTGCCAAAGATCACATAGGCAAGTTTAAAAAAAGATCTGAACTCAGTTCCCTGACTACAAAGTCAATATTTTTCCTTCTCTACCACATTCCCATAGAAGCCTTAAAGAAGAAATTAAGTAAACTACTTTAATGCTTGATCTCAAAATGCATGAGTTTGTTAATAATGGAACCAAGACTAGAATTCGGATCTTTTAACTTTTTCAGTGTAGTAGTCTTTATATTTTTGTTGTTGTTTTTGTAAAGATATTACTATGTCATTTTCTTCACAATTTTTTTTTGCCAGTTCCTTCACCTAATTTTACAGATGAGGAAGGTACAGCAAATAGGATTATTTCTTGCCCAAGATCATACAGGTAGTAAATGTCTGAGGCCAGATTTGAAATCAGGAAGATGATCTTTGCCAAGAAAACTGGAGATGGGGTCAGGAAGAGCTGGGCACAACTGAAAATGACTGAACAACAACAAAAAAAGGAAAGATTACTATACTAAAGAAGTAAAAAGATATGCATTCTAGTCTTCTTTAATGGCAGTGTGTCAGGAGGAAGAAAAACACTGACTTTGTAATCAGCATTTTGAAGAATTTTATGCTAGCTTTAAAAAATTGACATTAATTAGCCAAATGAAAGAAAAACATTTGATGAGCTTCTGCTATGTGCCAGGTACTATACAAATCTGGGGATACACGCACAAATATGAGTTAATTCCAGCCTCAAAAATCCTAAATTCTAATAGGGTGAACAAGACTTTTATGAGAGTGGAAGCCAGGAAAGTCCATATAGGATATATATGATATAATATAGATATGTACCTAAATATCAGTTCTAGGTCAGAAGAGTGGTAAAGGCTAGGCAATTGGAGTTTTAAATAATTTGTCTGGGGACATACACCTAGGAAGTGTCTGTGATCAGATTTGAACTCACGTCCACCAGACTCCAGGCCTGACACTCTGTATTACCTACTTGCCCTCTTATTATATATTAAAATGTGTGACCTTGGAATATTTTTTTCTGAAGAGGTCTTTAAAAATAGGATGGTTTATATTCCCTTGAAACTTAATCAATGGTGTGGGAGATATGGGAATCACACATAATCAAATCCAAAAGTTTTTTAGCTTGCCTATGATTTAAAATTCCTTTCTCACCAGACCCCTGATTCAGTTTCTGTCAAGTAACTAATATATATGTATGTATATGCATATATATATGTATATATATAGTTATATGTTTCACTGATTTTTCCTCTATGGCCATTCAGTGGGAATAAGTCTATAATAGACCAATTTATTCATCTGAGGGGTTGCCTCTGGAGTTAATTGTTTGGTTTAGTTGTATAGAAAAATGAAGTATTCATTACTGTTGATAGATGACTGACCTATTTATTTGAGAGACAACTTATTAACAGCTCAAATTTCTATAGAACTTTAGAAAAAATTTCAATTTAAGTTGCAATTTACAAAACATTTTCCTCTTTGACCTTGTATCAGAGTAGGAAATATGTTCCTATTTTTCAGAGGTTCTCTGTCTTTTAGGTATAGGAGGGCAATGTGTCTTGTGTTGAATCATTTTCATTTGTATCGGATTCTTAGTAATGCTATTTGGGGTTTTCTTGGCAAAGATACTGTAGTGGTTTGCCATTTCCTTTTCCAGTTCCTTTTATAGACAAGGAAACATGTATCATCATGTAACCAGTAAGTGACAAGGAAAAACTCAAGCCAGGTCTTCAGATTTTAAAATTTAGTGGTTTTTTTCCCTTTCATCACTTGCATAGGATATGAAACCAAAAGAACGAGGAGGGGCTATCCAGGTGAACATTAACTTGTCATTGACACTAATATTATTTCCCTATTCACTTAGTCATTTTATACTGTACGACTTTAAAATTCAAACATGGAGAATGGGCAGATGACTAAGCAGCAGATTGATTTCCTTTATTGTTTCTAGATTTATGGTTTCATTGGAATTCTAGGTGAGGAGCTCCCTCTACCAATGGAGACCTGCAACTGTTGTATAATTTATCATTTTAGAGTGCTTCCTAAGGTAGTAGGAAGTTAATTGACTTATTCATTGGGCACATCCAATATGTGTCAATCTGTTCATGTCCTATAGGATAAAAGGGATGAATTGCATTTTTACTGTACATATACATGCACACAAAAACACAAATATTATAATAATCCATGAAAACATGCTAGTTTTTAAATTCTGTGCTCTGACTTTCCAGGGACTGTGAAGAACTTAGCAGGTGTTAATAGCTAGCATGTTAGGAAATCATTCAGCAATGCACCAGAAGCCACCTTCCTTTTTCTGGGTCAGCCATTTCTGATGCAATCTGTTATGGACTAATGGACTCCTTTGTATTTTCTTCAAGCTTTTACTATTAGGAAGGACTCTTGAGAAATAATTTAAAATTAAGAATTCCTGGCAATATGACAATGGGAAGTTTATCCAACAAATACTTTTCCCCTTTCCTTTTCCTATGGTTGTATTATTATAAGAAATTTGCATATACTCATCAAGAATTAAGTCACTTATTAGTTACTTGGTTTTGCCTAATTGGCAGTCTATTGTTTAAATTACTCAGTATCTTGAGAGACTTTATCTCAGATCATTCAAACTCACTCAAGGGTTCCCTGTCTGGGTATTGTTGTTATCTTCCTTCACTCAGGCAATTTAGTTCATTTATATTCTATCTTTGTCTAGTGTCTCATAATATGATTCTGAAATACTCTAGCAATTATGCTATCCTGTTATTCCTATTTCCTCTATAAAGGTACAAAGCACTTAAGAATATAAGATCCCTGACTGGTTTGTGCAGAAAAATTGGAAGCCTTCAGAATATTGAGTGTTAATTGAGATAGAGCCAGTGATGGATAATTTACATCAGGCTTGGAATCAGGAAAGAATTGGCTCTGATATTTACTAGTTATGCGACCTAAGACAAAGCTTTTTATCTCTTTGAGTCTCAGTTTCCTCATCTCTAAAATGGGGACAATAATGTCTTGTGATACCTACCTTATACTTTTTGTTCTAAAGAAAGTCCTTTGCAAAACTTGAAGCCCTATGTAAACATGAGTGGTTATTATTTTTATTGTCGTTATCTTTAGGGATGGAAAAGCCCAAAAAACTCAGTTGTATTATTTGCTAATCCACCTACCCTTTTATAAGATAAAAAGCATCCAGGCTATGGAAGGCCTTGTTAGATTAATCCACTGGAGATGTTTTATTAGAAAATGGGCAAGAATAATATTGGATGAGAAGACATGGCGGCAGTATAATCTGAATCAAAAGGGAGAGTATTCAAAGTGATAAATCATAGTTCCTCTCCAAAATAGTCAAGTGATTATGATGTTATAGTTTTCCAGATATCAACCACTTGTACAGTTGTAGGTTTTATAGAAGTGGTATGTGGTGATTGTGTTTGGGGAAAGCAATGACTGTTGAAATTTGGCTGTAGTAGTCATGACCTGGATGGTTGTAGATGCAGTAGAATGGCCATAGTCATCTAAGGTAATGGTATCAAACCAGTAATAGCAGGGATTCAAATAAAAATCCCTGTGGCACATATTGACTTAGAAAACCACATATTAACATTTTCTATATTCTATTATGTTTCTTATTTCTTTTTTCAAATATTTCTGAGTTACATTTTAATCAGATTCAATCACAGTAGGGAGTGTTTGGGACCAGCTATGTGTTTGGCAATTCTAATCTAGGAGAATAACAGAAAGTATAGTCTTAGAATCATTCTCACTTTTGACTTTTTTCTAGCACTCACCTTCCTCTTTCTATTTTTTCCTTTCTCCTCTCTGATAATCAAATCTCAAGGGTAAGACATTGAAGGTGTGGGCTAGGGAAAAGTATAATTCTTTAAAGATTATGTTAAACACATTTTGAAAGCTGCTTTAATTATTAGTAAGATGAAGAATTTGTCATAAGATTATACATTTTGAGGTGAAAGGTATCTTAAAGGCCATCAAGTCCAACTCTTTCATTTTACAGATGAAGAAACTTAGTTAGCAGAAGTTATAGAATTTGCCCAGAGTCACAGAGTAAGTAAGTATCTGAGATCAGATTTGAACTCATTGTCTCCTCAACTTCTAAGCTGTTTTTCCTCACTTTCCTGACCCTATCCTTCACCCAATCCCAATTATTAAATTCCTTTAAGAGGTCACATCACTTTTATTTTGAAATTAGCTTTTTAAAAATTCATTGTCACCTTTCGTTTTATTTTGAATATCTTTGGTTGCTTATATTGCTTAACATATCATAAATATTAGGTGAACTCATTACAGTGGGCTTGCTGAAACTATGTAAATTAGGAAGTAACTTCCAGCCTACAGGACAGGATTATTGCATCCATCTAACATCCCCTATCATTAAAAGCAAGAACTAAGAGACTACACCCAATGTTGAGGAAATGCAACCTGACTTCAAAAATCTTTGGTAACAATCCTGAAAGGGCTACCAAGTCAGAGATATTATAATGCAAAAATAGATGACCATTTTTTGCAGAAAATTAAATTTTCCAGCTCCCATTTCAGAGCAAATATGTTTTTACCCCATTAGAAAAGAGGAAAAATATTGATTTCATATACTTTTGTTAGAAACTAAAACTTTTTTATAACAAGTTCTAGGCATAATTTCTCTCTTTTCATGTCTCTATTTCTCTTTGTGTGTTTGTGTGTTCATATTTGTGCACCCTTGTCTCTTTATTTGATGTCTCCCTGATTCTCTGTCTTCTTTCTCTTCTTCCCTTTCCCACATCCCACTCTTTTTCCCCCTTTCTCTGTCTTTCACTAACATAGCTACCATATTTTCTTCATATCTGTTAAGTTGTTCTTTGTTCCTTGTTTTTAATAAAAAACAAATACATATAATTTAAATATTTTTCTTTCTTGCCAAACAAAACAAAGCAACTACAATGAAAAATAATGCCAACTAAATTAAGCAGAACAGCTTTCCAGGATGTTAGATATAGGATTCTTTATCTTTGTTTGTGCTCAGATGTCCCTGAATTTATTTTCCTATGTACCAATAGCCGTGGATAAAGAATAGAATGTGTCCTTCTTAAATAAAATGATATTATTAATAACAAGAGTAGCAACAATACAATCCCACTATGTTGGCATGGAATCTTATACTTTTCAGAACACTTTCAAACACTTTATCACATTTGATCCATTAGAAAGGGGGGGAGAGAAATAGAATGAAATAAATGCCTTAGTGAATGCCAAGAATTCATTATCAGATGAAAGTCTACTGGTATGAAAGAAGGTCAACATCTTTAATTAGAATCCTAGCTTCTTTACATGCTAGCAACAGTAAGGTCTTAGGGGCTATCACTATCATCAAAACATAATTTGAGCATCTTGGCTTCTTTTCTGGCCAAACCAAACAGATACTATGTGGCAGAAACCAAGAATGTGCTTACAAAATGATATAGCAATTCAGTGTTGGAAATTGGCAGGCAACACTTTTATTTTTTAATTATTCATGTGTGTAAACAAAGTATTTGGGGCTTGTATTGTATTTAAATATTTTCTAATGGAGAACAGAACACATTTTCTTTTATTACTCATGACTTTGTTGTACTTAGTAGGTGTTCATTAAATATTTATTGAATAAAGGGTAAAGATAAAAGACACAATTCCATGTTTTAGTAATCTGAGTACAAATTTTCTGAAATATTCAGAAAAGAACCTTTATAAAAATCAGAGCCTAGAAGATCTAACCATAGACAAACCATTTCACTTCTTGGGGCTTCCTTCTTGTGTAAAATGAATGGGTGGGCTGGACTAGCAGAGCTCTAAAACATCTTCTGGATCTATCATTCTATGGTTCTGGAGAAAGTGGCATAAATGAAAAAAAATTGTTTTGCTTTGTACTTAATGGGTTGGAACTTACATATTTGGTAATTGTTACTCCTCCCATATAGTATAAGCACATTGATGTATTATCCTCTGAATCTAATTTTTAATTCCCTTATGATATAAAATAATAATGCTTACTGTTAGTATAGGCAGAACCCCAAATGCATCATTTTGTGATACTGCCAATAATGTAACCAAGCTCCACTCTAAAGGTTTTTCTAGTGGACCATCACACCATTCAGCTAATTATCTGGACACCATCTGAACTGAGCATTATTGCACAGTTAGAATCTCTGTTCTTCAATTGAGTTGCTAAATGTCATATCAAGATGTTTATGTACTTTATGAAGTTGACTTATAAGAGTCGTGCATATATAAACAATAACTCTATTCAATTAAGGAGTTTTCCCACTAATTTCTCTACCTAACTACTTCAGGAACATAAAAGAACATTCAAAAAGAATTCCAAGAAATAGTTACTCTGCTCCTATAATTTCTTTAAAATAGAGTTCTGATATATTTGTTTCCTCAACCCCCAAATCCCCAAACCCCAAATCTGGCCCAGATCAATTGCTTTTCTTCTTCCACATACTCATCCAGGATTCAATATTTTTCTAATACTCTGTGCCTTTGGGGGAGATGGATTATACCTTTTCCAATATATACAATGTATAAAACAATATATGTTTTATATTACTACTACTACTACTACTACTACTACTACTACTACTACTACTACTACTACTACTACTACTACTACTACTACTACTACCACCTAACATTTATAATAATGCTTATTATGTGTCAGGTACTATACTCAATGTTTAATAATTATTACCCTGTTTGGTGCTGTTATTATCCTCATTTACGAATGAGAGAACTGAGGCGATGAGAGGACTAAGTTAGTAGAGGTTAGCAGAGGTCAATATAATATTATTCTTCACACTATAATTTATAAGGTATATTTTATTTATTTAAAAAAAAAACATTGTTCAGAGGCATGAGGGGTTATTTTCTTGGTCTAGAGGTCCAAGAATTTTTGAAGTTTACTTCTTCCCCCTTCTCCCTTACACAATGTTGTGTTCTTTGCATTTTATTCTAAAGCTAACTTCCTCATTACCTGTCTTTGACCTTCCTTTTTGTTGGTCTCTTCTCTTTCCTTCCTTCCCTCTTTAGGGAAGGACTGACCACCACAGGGTTCAGTCTAATGATTTAACTTGTGAAGGATTGACACTAAGGTGTCCTGGTGAATCTAGGGCTATGTAAATGTAAAATGTAAAAAAAATGTAGTTTAAGTTTTTGGAGTTTGCATTTTGGAGACTCAGACTTAATTCATCTTCCTTTTAAAATATTGTTGCTATGGCCCTTACTGTCATCTTTGTGATATTTTAAAACTTCTAGCTATTCTTTCATTTAATCAGTAATGTTAGACAATGAGCTATAAAAATATATTTGAAGACATTTGGAGTCATTGGAGGGGGAAAAAACGCATTTCCCCACCTTTTTATATCATTCTGACTATTCCAAATTTATTTAAAATATCAAGTCCTGACTATGAAATGAACAACTTAAAACCAAATATCATTTGATGACTTGGCAGAGCTTTTCTGTTCAAGACATGCCAACCTACTAGAGTCTGATACTCAGAATATGTCTTTCAGCATACAAATTCCCTAGATGCTGCAGTGAAATGAAGCATTAAGAGTAGGAAAAATGAGTTTTCTTATGGTGTCAGAATGGACAGGGTAAAATCAGCATCAGTGGTCAGCATCATTCTTTCACTTGCAGCTACTCTGTGGGAAATCTCATATTTCCATTACAGTGGTTTTATTTTTCAAGTTTTGTGAATTTGGAGTTCTAGTGTGATTAATTAATATATGGGTGATACTCATAAAGTATAGGATATGCCCATATAATAATAGAGGAAAAATAACATGGAGTTGTGGATAGAAGAGTAGCATTAGCATTAGAAAGTCATGGGTTCAAATCTCAGCTCTGACAGAATATTGGTGATGTGATCCCCAATAAGTAATTTGAATTCTCAGTGTCCCAGGCACTTTTCCAAGATTCTAAGTTACTGATCTGTGACAACCTTTGTTGGGAGAGGGACTTTTCTTACAGGGAATTCTAAACACCAACAAAAAAATGTCTACCTAGTGGAATTGTGCGTGGGTTATGGGAGGGTGGTGGGAGGAGGGAAGGAAAAGAATATGAATCCTGGAATCATGGAAAATTTTTCTTAATTAATCAATAAAATTAAAATAAATTAAAAATAAAATAAAATTTCTAAACAATAATAGAACCATACATTTATATATTAATATTTTAGTTACAGTATGCTTATGCATATATGATCTCATTTTTCTTTTCACAACAAACCTATAATATAACCAGTAAATATGATTATTCTCTTTTCACAGACTAGAAATGGAGGCATAGAGAGTTAAATGATTTACTCCCTGGTAACAGAGAGAAGAGTATCTGTTCACCTTCTTGTGACTATTTACCCATGATGAGGCTCTTTACCTGACTCCAGGAAGTTACATTCTGACAATCATTTTGAAAAATCTTCATGTCTCATCAGGAGTCAGTGGGTTCATTGTCTTATTTTAATTAGTATTTATTATTATTATATGATATGACAATAATGATTTATTTAATTTTCATTATCATTTAAGTGATTAATTAATATTAATAACTAATGGAATTATTATACTTGGTTTTATATCAGTGGCAATTTGACTGTTTTTTTTTTAAATTATAATCAGCTTTTTTCAAAGTATATAATTTTGTTTTGTATGACCTCTTAGAATCTGGGTAGGATACCCCTCTCCCACAATCAATTAGGAGTTTTCCGTACATTGGCTATAGTTCAATTATTCATTATTACTTGCCTCTATGCTAACTTCTCTTAAATACCATAATTAGCATCAGTACTAAATGTGCTTATAGTTCCCATTTTAGCTGGTTTTACTCATGAATTCTGCACTAAAGTAGAAATGATACATAGGAAACCTTCCCATCAATAGCAAAGCTGAAGAAAACCTAATATAAAATGATTAGATCATGGCAGTATGGTATCATTCATGTTTATTATATGGTTTTAATAACAGCTATCTTCTAAAGGAAGTATTTTCTCTTTTAGTTTCAATTGAGGCTTCATTATACAGTTTAGTGATGAATTTGAGCTGTATATTTATAAAATTTTGAATGGAAAATATCATGGTGGTAGCATTATGTGTCTTGGGATGCCATGTTACAAATGTCTATTTTGTGAATTATTTCCAGAGGAAAGAATTAAATAGATTACTTTCTACCCTTTTTTTTGTTTTTCTTCATTCTCCTTACTCTCCATACTCTCATGCCAAACCCTTGGGCTTAGAAGAAGTTCTTTATTGAATGAAAAACTTTGAATCAATCAATCAATCAATCAATTAATAATATTTATTAAACTATTGACATGTGCAGAGAATTATGGGACAGGAATAGGAATTTTTCTCATTCAATAGTAAAAAAATGTTAAGTAGGCCATATAACTTTAATAATTCCACAATTATCCGATTCCCCTTACTTTTTATGAGTCTGAAACAGAGTAAAAGGAGAAGGAACCCACAAAAGTATTTAATAACACAGTAAAATCAATTTGAATCTGAAAATAGAATAGAACTCAATAAAACAAAAGGGACTGATGGCCACAAGGACTCCCTTAGTAAAATGCACCCGAGACAATTCTGTTAAAACTAGCCCTTTTCTCAACATTACAAATATGTTTGTGATTTCTTCACAATATCATCCCTTAAATTATGTTAGCTCCCATAGTGAGAGTGTTCCTTTTAACTGCTATGTAGTACTTCTTTTTCCTTGAAAGGATCAAGAGTAATCTTAAGTAGAAGAGGTAGAAAGGTTAGTTACTATTTTAGGAAGGAAGCATAAAAAAAAAACACCTCACTCAGTCATTAGAAACCTTAAGCTTCCCAGTGGCTTGAAAGCTTTCTCAGGTTCAACTTTAACAAGTAATCTTTTCTTTATGTAGCCAATGAAGAGAAAGAGATAAAATGACAATTTAATAAGCTGTCCTGGCTAGCTGGCCATTGTTGTGCAGTCAGAAGTGTCTGGCACTACAGGAAGAATATGTACAGAAGAAAGATAGAGGGGAACAAAGGCAGTCCTACAGGAGAAAAGTAGAATAGAACCAAAGGGGCAATGAAGGGCAGGGATGATGTGGAGAGAGAAATTCACTCTTGGGAAAACAGAAAATAAAGTCTTGAAGCAGAAGGGATGGGAGTAAGGAAACTGGAAAACACAAACAGCAAATTACTATCCATAAAGATAGGGAGGGGCAGATTAAAGCCCACAACTTTATGTAGATTTGGACACCAAGCTTTAAGACTCATCATGGATAGATTATACTATTGGGTAGTTTGTCTGTTGAAATCTGATTCAAAGTAATATATAAAGTATATAATTTTTAATTATATCATTCATTTTTCCAGAATAACACTCTTTTTTCAATAGCTGCCTGAATAATTTATTTCTTGCCAGACCATCTTGAATGTTAATAGAACATTTTCTGTTTATTCATTTTCTTTCTAAAACCTGATTTGCCTGAAGATCCCTAGTTTCTTCAATTAAATAAAATTTGTTTCCTACTAATATGAAGGCATTCACTTTTTGTTCTTCTTCACTTGTTTTTGTTTACTTGGTTATTAAGTTGCCACCAAAGAAATGTTAGAAAGAATTATTTTTAGTTGCATGCATGCAGGAAGTGTTTAAAAGTCAAGGAAGAGAATTTACTTTGTCTTACAGAATTATAGCAAATTGATTTGTTATAGCAATACTGAGATTCCCCCCCCCCCAAATTCCCATTTGGTAGAATTGGTGGTGGCACATAATAGGCACTTATTAATTTTTTGATTGGATTGGATTGTAAAGAACTGTGCTGATCAGCCCCTAGTTGGTAAGAGTTGGAAGGCCTTTGATTTGGAATACTTCCTCACCTAAAGATTTAATGAAAAACAAGACATAGATTCATTTATGTTTTCAGAATCCTTGGTTTGGTATTACATGTGACTAAATTTTACACTAGTAAAATTTAAATACTAAATCATCTGATAAGGGAGTTTTGAGCTGATTGGTATTTTTTTTCCTGTCTCACATGAGGTTTCTAATATTAACTGCATACCTATTTGTGCCCTTTTGCCAATTCCACGGTATCATTTTGCCATATGGCTGCTTTGTAGGACTCCTCTGAATCATAGAATAATAGGTGTTAGAGCAGGGAAGGACATAGGGATCATCTGTTACAATTGCTTCATTTTGTAGAAGTCAAAGCTAAGGCTCAAAATGATCAAGTTGCTTGCCTGAAGTCATATAAGTAAATTAATTAATGGAAGACACCTGGGACTAGAACTTGGGTCCTTGAACTAAAATCCATGGATTTTTTGATAACATACTATATTTCTACCATACCATACTGGAAACTTCCATCATTCACACAAATTGAGACCCATGGAACTTTTGTGTTGAAGAATTGCTACAATCTAGGATTTCACTGATAAATCTCTTTTATCTTTCCTTTTGGTTTTAAGTATGGCATATTAGTGATGAAGATGAAATTGCTTAAGGTGCTAGTAATGAAGGCTATTGCTGATTTAAGTTTAAAAGCTATCCAGAAAACATTTGAATATTACATCAAAGTTTTTTCTTGGCAATGCAGTTAACACAGTTCTGAGCAGACAATGTATTCCAAAGATGAAATGGGAAGTTTCACTATTTAGTTGATATATAAAAATATTATGGTAAGATTAAACTTGGAATCAGAAGATTTCGGTTTGAATCCTACCTCAGGCACTTACTACTACTTGAGTGACCATGGACAAATCACTTATCTCTTAAAAACTCAGTTTCCTCATCTATAAAATGGAAATAATAATTCTATCACTATCAGCCTTACAATGTTGTTTTGAAGAAATTGCACTCTAACATTGTGAGTTACTATACAAATGCAAGTTTCATTTACCATGAAGCACAAGAAATAGCAAATACCATCTGACCCTTTGTCTTTGGTGAGTAAATTGACTACTTATTCCTATCTTTTCTATACTAATGTCTTTATTTTAGAGAAAATTTGATGTAAAGTGAATATTTTCATATACAGTGAGTTGCCAATTCCACCATTAGATTCTCAAGAAAACCTTTTCAGCAATTTCGAGCTTGTGAGGGTTCTTCAGCATGTGTCACACTCTCCCTTAACCAGTTTTGAGTAGTACAGACATGAATTAAGTGGAGTGCAGTTAGTCTATTTAGGGGATGGGAACCGTGCCAAAGCAGTCTTTTAGATTTAAAAGCTAGGATGCTTGGTGAATAACACTTGAGACCTCAGCAGGGAAATAGGGATCAACTGTGAACCTGGTGGTGATGAATGGATGGACTCTTTACAAGGTCAGTGTCTCAGAATGCCCTCAGGGATTTGACAAGTGATTATCTATTTTGCTTTGTAGGAGTGGAACAATATATTAAAATCAGCCTCTATCTGAGACTTTTATATTACCAATCATGTTGCTGATGTCCCTTGCTGATACTGTCATTTTGGGCTCCCTATACAGTCATTGCTACTCACTATTCTCTTCTTAGCCCACATGGTTGAGAAATCCTGGATGTGTTTTGGGATGGGATAGAGAGCTTATTCAATCAAGTCTCCGTGATGCCTCTTTCAAACCATTGTGGTGTTATAAGAAATGTTTTTGGGGGCAGGTAGGTTGCTCAATGGTTAGAGTGCTAGGTTTGGAGTTAGGAAGACCTTTGTTCAAATTCAGTCTCAAACATTTACCAACTGTGATGCTGGGCATGACACTTAACCTCTGTTTTTTTTTTTTTTAGTTTTAAATTTAATTAAAATATTTTTTCATATTTACACGATACATTTTCTTTTCCTCCCCTTTTCCCTCCACCCTCCCAGAACCAACAAGCAATTCCACTGGGCTATACAAATGTTATAACTTGATACCTATTTCCATATTATTCATGTTTGCAATAGAGCAATATTTTGAAATGAAAACCCCAAATATAATGTATCCCCACACACAAGTGATGTCATATGTTTTTCTTCTGTGTTTCTACTCCCACAGTTCTTTCTCTCAATGTGGATAGTGTTCTTTCTCTCAAGTCCCTCAGGATTGTCCTGGATCATTGCATTGCTACTAGTAGCATAGTCCCTTACATTCAATCATTACACAATGTTTCACTTTCTGTGAATGTTCTCTTGGTTCTGCTCATTTCACTCTGCATCAGTTCATGGAAGTTCTTCCAGTTCATATAGAAATCTTCAATTTTATCATTTGTTACAGCATAATAGTATTCCATCATCATCATATACCACAACTTGTTCAACCATTCCCCAGTTGAGGGACACCCCTTCATTTTCCAATTTTTTTGCCAACACATAAAGTGAAGCTATGAATATCTTTGTACAACCTTTTATATTATCTCTTTTGCATACAAACTTAGTAGTGGTATTACTGGATCAAAGAGCAGGCATTCTTTTAAAGAAAGTCCTTTGGTCATAGTTCCAAATTGCCTTCCAGAATTTAACTTTTGCTTGCCTTAATCCACTGAAGAAGGAAATGGCAAACTACTCCAGTATCTTTGCCAAGAAAATCCCATTAACAGCATTTACGTGCTATGGTCTATGGGATCATACAGAAGTGGACGTGCCTGAACAACAAGAAAAAGTTTTCCATATCTGAGTTTGAGCAATGAAAGAAAGAAATAATAAGTATGCCTGTGTGTTGTCTTAAGAAGATGTATGGGATTCTTTATTTTTCTTTCTGAGTTTGCTGTATGTGTGCACGGATATACTCCTTTTCCTAAACCGTTTTAGCACTGTAAAATCTTGAAGTTGAAAGATACGTTAAGAATAATCTGGCCTAATCTGGCCTTCCATGCTATAATACTCTTTATGAGATCCTTGAAGAGTGGTTATCCATCCTGTGTTCAAACACTTTAAGTGATAAAGAATTAATTATCTCATAAATCAACTTATGCCATTTTTGGAGAACTGTAATTGGAAAACTCTTGCTTATTGCAAGCTGAAATGCCTTTCTGAAATTTTCAACCATTGGTCCAATTTGTGCCAGCTGGCACTAGTAAGAGTACATCCTAATAATCCATTCTCGATATATCTTTCTAAACGTTGTAGGACATTTCATAGCTCCCCTAAGTCTTTTTCTTTCAGGATAAACATCTCAAGTTTCTTCAACTGTTTATCCTCTTACTATCCTGACTACTTTCCTATTTATGTAGTCTTTTTTTCTCAGTAATCTGAAAATATGGAACCTAGAATTTGATATAATACTCCAGATCTGGTCTGACTAGCAGAGAGGTCATAGAAATAGTTATTTTCTTTGTTCTGAATATGATGTAGTCCAAGATTACATTAAGGTTTCTTTTTTTTTTTTACAACTATGTCAAATTGTTGACTTATTTTCAGGTTGGCTTCAAAGTTATTCTATTTATTCAATAAACAAATATCCTATTTATTAATTACTTATTATTTACCCATATTTTTCCAATCCTATGTTTAAGGCTGATAATTTTTTAAATATGAGTTTTTACATTAAGTAAATGATATATTTCTTCTTTTTTTCCTTTTTGAAATTAATGGCTCTTTAATGTTGCCTTTTGCCTTTACATATCCTAGATTTCTTACTATATATACTTTCCCATATCCATCTCAGAGGGATATCCCTTATAACACTGTACATTTATTTCCATCAGTTTTCATTTTTTAATTTCAAACCATTGTTATATAGCCTGTAAAAATATTTTGGTATCTTTAGTCTATCATGCAGTGGATTGACTATTACTCCAAATTTTGTGTTATCCATGTGTAAAGCATAAGATATGTATGTATTTATCAAGGATCAGGATGAATCCCAGAGGGAAGAGATAATCACTTATTGGAAATGTAAGTGAATGATATTTGTGATTTAGCCAAGGGTTGTACTAAATGGTGTCTGAATTCCCTTATAACTCTAGGATTCTATTATTCTGTAGTTCTCTATAATTCTTCCAGGTCATAGTTTTTATTCTTCATATTGTTTATTATCTATTTTTAGCTGATTTTTCTCCCCTTCAATTTTGAAAGTTATCTTGTTTAGATCAGCAAATATATTACCTGTAAGGAGAAAAAGGGGTATATTTTTTAAAAGGTCTGGACTTATATTTTATGAGTGTGGTCACCAGGAATTTAATTAATTCCAAAGAGATTTTATTTGTAATTTATTACAAAATGTAGAAAAAGTGAAGCAAGAAATCAGAGGATAATGTAAGATATCTAGCCTAAACACTAAGTAATTTATCTCCACCCCACATACCCCCAGCAGGGAAAGTTAGTTTCAGCTGGCCTCAGCAGAGGGGAGGACCTGGGAAAGCCTCTCTCAAGAGTAGGTCTTTCCTGAGGCTGCTCTGTTCAGAGAGAAACCAGCAGTTAAGAGTCAGCCTTTCACTCAGCACATGTCAGTCCAGTCAGCAGATTCTTTATCAGCCTCACCAGGAAACAGGGTCTCAGGTCCAGTCAGCACTCCAAGGAATGAAGAATTTTTTTTTTCTCACAGGAAGTAACAGCTCCTTTTAAAGATGCTTCCTTTGCATCACTTCCTGTGTCTTCCCCTAATTTTACATCTACCAGTCACAATTGATGCTCTGTTCTAGGAATGCCCACAAGGCAGTCAGTCAATTCTGATTCGTCACCCACTATCTCACAGGTGGGTCACAGACCTCTTCCACTCAAGTGTGAATGGGGTGTTTACACCTTTGGTGATTAATCTAAAATGGGCAGATCTTCATACTCAACTTTAAGTAAAGTGTTCTAAAAATAGACAGGGGTTACAATTTAATCTTCACAATCAGGGGAGAGTTAAGTATTTTCATTGTTATAATCAGGGGAGAGTTAATTTTAAACTTCACATACCATACATATTTTTTTCAGGCCTCCTATCAATTTCTTTCTCTAGTCAGGAACCCATCATTTAAACATTTTACCTACTGGTATAGAAATATAACAAGATCATAGAATTTTAAAGCTAGAAAGGACTTGAGAGATCATCCAGGCTAGCTTCCTATTTAACAAGTGAAGAAACTGTGGTTCAGAGAATTGGAGTTCCTTATGCAAGAACACACCAATAGTAAGTTATAGAGCTAGGATTTGAAAAGAGTTTTTTTTTTTTAATCCAAATCCAGTGCTATTTTCATTATATCATTATACCATGTTGCCTTTTCTGACAAAATCTTAGCCTTTAAATGTTTGAAAAGATGAAAATACCCCTACAAAAACATTTTCACTTTTCAGGATTTCAAGCCACTACAGATATAATCCAGATTTCTCATGAAATTATTCCTACACCAATCAGCAGAAGTGAATCTCTGTTTACAGATTAAAAAATTTTTTTTAGTTGACTCTTAGTCATATCCTGAAGACAGCCCCTAGGAAGTATACTTTCTCATTTGATTAGCCAATTCATATTTACATATGTCTGTCTCCCTAATCCTCAAAAGGAATCACATGTACCATAATGCATCTTTTCTTTCCTGGACTAGTAATAGAATTCTATGAACTAGCCTGTAAATATTTATTCCTGACTTATTCTACATGGAATGTTGATGTTTCTTTGAGAGGTTTAGATTCAGGACCTTACAAGGAGAACCTCTCAATTATTGGAGAGCTTTTCATAAGTATCAGAATTTTATATCCTCTTTCTTTTGTCACATTCCCTCATGCACAAATCTCATGACACTGGTTTTGAATCTACTATTTTATGAGAAATATTTTTTTTCTGACTTTTTTCATGAATGAGTCAATTCATCATGTCTAGGAAGAAATTGTCAAATAAGCTTACTAAGCATTATTTGCATAGCATTTTGCATGCTCATTTGAATACAATAGGAATAATTCAGTGTTTAATCTTATCCCCCTTCCTATGAATTACTAGTTATTTCTTTCATTATGATTTGCTGATTTGCTTATTTTTCCAGTCATAAGACGTGATATAGTCCTTTGTAAACACTTCTCCTGGGAGAGAATCTACAATGTGCCTATTATCTGGAATTATTTATTATGTAAATATAATTTATTAGAGCTAGAGATTTTTTTCTATCTTAATTTATTAGTAGCAATATTTTTTTTTGCAATTTACTGAAAGTTAATGAAAATATGTGGGTTGCAGTGCCCAGCATATTGGATACTCTCTGTATTTTATTTGAGGGATTACACTTATGTCATAATTAGCAAGTACAGAATTAAAAAGATTTGCCAACAGCAACATAAAGAGCTAAAGGAAAAAAATGCAAGCTAATGTTTCATCATGCTGGATTTTTTAAAAATAAATTTTTGTATCCATGGAGCAATATCCAATCCCCATCTTTTAATGTTCAGAGCTCTGCGATCTCAGTATAAACATTCAAGTGTACAGGTATGATGGGAAAAATTCCAGAAGTAAGATAAAAATAAAATTTGATGAATAATATTCCATCATGCACAAAAATGTGTTACTGAAAACATACTGCAGTAAAACTCCCAGGGTCTGTTCTCCCTCACATTCTGTACTTGGTGTCTATCCAGAAAAGTGAAGCATTTTTCATGGCAGAAAGTGGCCTAGACTGGAAAAAATCTCTGTGCTTTGGTCATTCAAAAAAAAAAAGGAAAATGAAGAAAGGAAGGAAGGAAAATGGGAAAGTAGAAAGGATGGAAGGAGAGATGGAGTAAAGGAAAGAAAAGATGCTATTGGAGGTAATATAGTATGAAACATAAGATTGGCAGCTTTTCTGATCCCAAATTGCTATCTGTTACACTAAGAGTGATCTTAGAAGTTGATCTGAAAAGTTCTATTTATCTTGACCCATGTAGCAGTTTGGTCTGTAGGAGGAAGAAAATTTTTTTAGTATTCCTCTCTCACTCAAATACAGCAATGAATTGACCTGGCAATATGTTCGTGTGGCTACACCATGGAAGGCAATTGCTTTCCTCCCAGGATATTTAAGTGTTTTATGCATCTAGTTAAGGTGGTCTATACCTTATATTCTTATTCCTAGTGTATTCCAGCAAGAAAGACTGTTGTCAGTAATATAAAATGTTTATGTACAAAAGTTCTCTTTCCCTCCCATTCCTACACAAGACTCACATGTATGCAAGTGATTTCTGTGACAGAGATATAATGTATTTTAAAATACTATAGGCAAAATATTTTATCTTGCTAAAAATGGAATACCTTAGAGATGTCAATGAGATAGATTCAAAACGTCTTTAAATTTTTCTTTATATTTGTTTAGCCTGGTCTTTTTTGTAGTCTTTTCTTAGTCAAAATCCTTATTTTTCCTTTCCATATGTTTATTTTCCTCTTTTCCACAAAGATGGAATAAAGTATGAGTGATATAATTTCAAAATTTTTCATTCCCTTATGGCTTTAAAAAACACACACACTTACCTCCTGTTTTATAATTGATAATAAGGCAGAGGAGTAGTGGGGGTTAGGCAGTTGGGATTAAGGGATTTTCCCAGTGTCATATAGCTAAGAAATGTTTGAGGCTAGATTTGATCTCAAGACCCTCTATCTTCAGTCCTGGCTCTCTAACCATTGAGAAACCTGCTTGTCCCATTCATTAGTCTTCTTGCTTCTCTCTCCTACTAGTTCTAATATTTCTATTCCATCATATCCCTTATGTTAATAATTTAATGCCTAATCAGATATCAGTATCCATTCAAAGAAACTTCCCATTCCCCATCTTTATGGAATGCTTTATTTTCATATTTGTAAAGGGTCAATAATGAAATGGTGCCTGTTTTCAGTAAGTTTTTGGTGATGTTGATGACATTTGCAATCTGCTCCTATCTTGGTTTTTGAAATAAAATGTCCTTATAGAATGAATGAGGGCACATCACATCATGCTATGAAAGTTTGTGTTTTTACAGAAATGTTTCTGGGGTTAATGCCAGTGATGTTGTGAGATAGAATCTGGGCTTATAAACAGTGGCCTATTCTTATAGTATAGTAAAGCACTTTTAGCCTTCCTCTCATGAATATTTCAATTTCCTAGACTTTAAGGACTTAGAAAAATGAATTGAATTGGGGAATCACAGGGACATAGAATCTGAAAGTTGGAAAGGAACTCAGAGGTCTTCTAATCCAGCCTATAATTTATTTATGTTTAAAATCTTTACCTTCTGTCTTAGCATCAATACTTTATATTGGTTCTAAGGCAGAAGAGTGGTATGATTTGCACAGGGTCACATAGCTAGGAAGTGTCCATTTGAACTCAGGACCTCCTATCTCTAGGCAAAGCTCTCTATGCACTGAGCTACTATGCTGCCTCCCATCCCAACCAGTAATTTAATAAAACTCCTCCATAAAACATTTCCCCATTTCAATTATCCAGCTTAAAGATTTACAGCAAAGGGGAACAGTGATAGCTCATTTTCTTTTGGGTAATTCTAATTTTAAAGAAAATTTTCAATAAATCAAAGCCAAGATTTCCTCTTTTAACTTCCATTCATTATTGCTAATTCTGTTATTCAGGGTAAATCAGGACAAGTTTAATCCCTTTCCCATATGATTGCCCTTCAACTATTTAAAGGATGCCATTATGTCCTCCTCCCTCGAAGTCTTCTCTTCTCCAGACTAAACATCCCCTGTTCTTTCACCTCATCCTTAAATGGCATAATATTGAAGTTTTTTTTTACCATTTTCCATAATGGAAGTATTTGTATTGTATATTTGTATATATTTTTATCATGGAAGTATTTCCATAATGGAAATATCATAAAGTATTTTTCATTCTAGTATGTTGTGTTTTAATAGCATCTTTTCCCCATATTTTTATACAAGTAAAAATTATACAAAATTTATACAAGACCTGAATTAAAGGAAGTAAGGAATCAAGCATTTATGAAGTACCTAGGAAATGCTAGGCATTATAATAAAGCATTTCACAAATGTTATCTAATGTAATCCTCACAACAACCCTGGAGATAAGTGTTATTATTATTCCATTTTATCATTGAAAGAAACTGGGCAGATTTTCCCAATGTTACACAGCTAGTTAAGTATCTGAAACTGGATTTGATTTCAGGTTTTTCTCACTCCAGACTCAATGGTATCTACTGTGTCACCCACATGTCTTCTGGCACTATGTATATTCAGTTCAGTTGTTTTACAGTTGTGTCTGATTCTTTATGTCCCTGTTTGAGATTTTCTTGGCAAAGATTCTGGACTGGTTTGTCATTCATTCTCTAGCTCATTTGACAGATGAGGAACTGAGGCAAATATGGTTAAGTGACTTGCCCAGGATCACACAGCTTATAAGTGTTTAAATGTAGAAAGATGAATTTTATTGACTCTAAGCCTGGCACTCTGTCCATTGTGTCACCAAGCTGCCTTTACTACGCCTCTACTTTATTATTATTACTAATTGTGTGACCTTTGCCTTGGTGGGTTGAGACTCACTGTCTTTATCTGCTAATTAAGGGGATTGAACTTAATGATCTATACAATTCCTTCCAGCTCTAACATTCTCTAATTCTTTGATGAAGTATCAGCTGTGCCCAGCTAATATCTGAGGCTGAATTTGAATTCAAATCTTTCCTACTCCAGGCCTAGTGTTTTATTTTTCTGCACCTCTTACCTGCCTCCAATTGTTGTATATCTTTATTAGTAATTTGTCAAGCTGATTTAGTGCTAGTAAATGGAATTCTTCATTTAATGGCACAATCGATGTAATAAAAAGAGTTCAATTCTGATAGACATATTTAATTATTAAACTAGAAGCAGAGAAATATATTATATTATATTTATTATATGTAACATGCATATTATATATATATGAATATCCTCCCTGTTGCATTGTATTTGGATAATTACTACATGAAAAAGATTTCCAAATTGTATTAGAAACTAGAAGGTTAGGCTTCAAATCCTGAAATTTTAAAAAATATATTCTATTAAAGTTATTTTAACAACTATTTAAGTACCTAATGTTTTCAAAACACTATAGTCAGTACTGAGGGAAATACATATATGTAGATAAAACATGGTCCTTGCTCTAAAAAAGGTGTCATTAAACTTCTTTGTCACAAATCTAATTTGGAAATCAGGATAAGACTATGGACTCCTTTTCAGAATAGTTTTTAAACAAATAAAATAAAATACATAGAATTACAAAGGAAAACAATTATAATGAAATAAAGTTATACATTTTTTAAATTCCCAGAACTCATTCAAGAACTAATACTCTAAAGGAACTTAAATTGTAGTAGAGAGAATAGTACACTTACATAAATGAATATAAAATAGAATTTTATAGGGCATAAAAGATGTACAAAGGAAGTACTACATGAATTGTGTGAAGAGACTAGAATATAAGCACCTTGAAGGCAGGGACTATCTTGCCTTTGCATTTGTATCCCCAGTATTTAACAGTGCTCAGAACATAGTACATGTTTAATAAATGCTAGTTAATTAAGAAATCACATGATCTTGAGGAAGACAGAAGACTTCATTGGAGTGGTGGTATGTGACCTAATATAAGTCTCTTTAAAGGTAGGGTGACAATCTAGGTAGAGGGGGAAAGTATGATATGAAAAAAAGCAAATGTTTGGGAAATGTAAATATATATTTGATGGAAATTAAATAGTTTAATTTGGTTAGAAGATAGAGATGGCTACATAAAGCAACTTTGGGAGTTAAGGATCTTTGGGCTTTTTGTCAATCCCATACTGATTATGAAATGGTCCATGACTTTAATCCATTATTATCATCTATATGCTCTCCCATAGGGCAATATTTATTTCATAAGAAAAAATTATTATCCCACAAAGAGAATTATTTTCAGGACCTGCTCATTAATAGAGAATATCTTTTCCATCTGGCCTCTTCATTAGACATTCTCCATGATACTGTTGGACAAGAATACATCTTCCAACTTTATGGTTTGCTTTGACAGTTGTTTAAAAGAGTTATCTGTAGCTGGACCACTGTTGCTACAGATTTATTGTTGGAAGGGACTACAGAAATCATCTAGTCCAACTTCCTTACTTTATGGATGAGGAAATTAATATTCAGAGAAGTGAGAAGTCTAAACTATATCCACAAAGGTTGTAAGTAACAGGCTTAAGAATTCTGATCCAAATCTTCTGCCTCTTTCCTTAGCCTTCTTTACACTGCATGTCTAAGTCCTTTCTAGTCCTACCAGTCTATGGGTCTATATTTCACTGAAATAAGATTTCTTTCCTATTTGTATAAACACTTTTAGTGAGTCCCCAAAGGATAAAATGTAAGTTTCTTGAGGGTGGTGGCTGTCTTATTTTTTTATTGATATCCCTAGTCTATAAATGTATCTGTTGGAAACAAGTCCTTAATCAATAGCTGCTGATTAGTTCATTACAATTCTCTATATGTTGAATGGAAGAAATCACAAAGTACCTGTGTAATATAATCCTGATTTGATAGGATTACTCTAAGATCCTTTCCAGTCCTAAAAATCTATAATCTTATAGGGACACCAACCATTATATCAACACATATTTTGGGGCACCCATAAAATAAAATGCATTGGGAGAAAAAGCTGCATCACTTTTGTATTTATTTCTCTAGCTTAGTGTCTGGAGTAACAGTGCCTGGGGATATGATGCTTCAGTCATTTTTCAGTCATATCTGACTCTCATGATCTCATTTGGCTTTTTCTTGGCAAAAGTACTAGAGTGGTTTGCCATTTCTTTTTCCCAGTCATTTTGTTGATTTGTAAACTGAGGCAAAAAGGGTTAAATGACTTTCCTAGGGTCATACAACTACTAAATGACTGACACTGAATATAAACTTACGAAGATGAATCTTCCTGATTTCAAGCCTGATGTTTTGTCCATTGCACCAACTAGCTGCCCTGGTATAGTAGAAGGTTAATAAATGTTTATTGATTAGATTTAGATAGTATATTTTAGATTAGTATTTAGATTAGCATATTTTAAAAGAAACTTATGAGCTTTCAAAGCATATTTCAAAGTATAACCTCATTTAATTAATGGAAATCACACTTAAGTGATAACTTTTAATTAATCTGTTTAACTTGACAGACGATTATTACATTCAGATTTAAACTATTGATTCAGAAATATAGAGAAGAAACTACATAATGGAATTTGAGATTTCATTTGGGATGATATAATTGAGATCCAATCAAAGATACATTTATTAAGCATCTGTAACATTCCAGGTACTGTGCAAAGCGCTGATGATACAATTAATAAGAAAGACAAACCTGCCTGTAAAGATTTTATAATCTAAAGGCAGAGACAATACATAAAAGTGGAGAAAGTGATAGAGGGGGCTAGGGAGAAACAAGAGATGAATTTCTTACAGCACAATAATATTACATCATCATTATATGCCACAATTTGTTCAGCCATTTCCTAACTGAGAGACATGCCATCATTTTCCAAATTTTTGCCACCACAAAGAGTTCAGCTATGAATATTTTTTACAGTCTTTTTTTAAAAAATTATCTCTGGGGTACAAACCTAGTAATGATATTGCTGGATCAAAGGGTATGAATTATTTTAAAGTTGTTCTTTGGGCATAATTCCAAATTGCCTTCTGGAATGGTTGGACCAATTCACAACTACCATCAGTGTATTAGTGTCCCAATTTTGCCACATGATTTCCAACATTTATTATTTTCCTTTATTACCATATCTCCAATCTGCTAGGTGTAAAGTAGTACCTCGGAGTTGTTTTGATTTGCATTTCTCTAATCAGGAAGGATTTTTTCATGTGATTATTGATAGTTTTGATTTATTTTTTTATCTGAAAACTGACTATTCATATCCTTTGATCAGCTGTCAGTTGGGGAATGGCTTGATTTCTTATCCATTTTACTTATTTCTTTATATATTTGGGAAATTAGGTCTTTGTCAGAGAATTTTGTTATAAAATTTTCCCCAGTTTGTTGCTTCCTTTCTAATTTTAGTTGCATTGGTTTTGTTTTACAAAACCTTAATTTAACATAATCAAAATTATTCATTTTATGTATTGTAATATTCTCTACCTTTTGCTTAGTCTTAAATTCCTTCCTTTCCCATAGATCTGACAGATATATTATTCTACATTCCCCTAATTTAGGATTTTGCTCTTTATACTTAAGTCATTTGCCCATTTTGAATTTTATTTTGGTATAGGGTGGAAGATGTTGACCTAAATCTAATTTTTCCCACAGTGTTTTTCAATTTTCCCAGCAGTTTTTATCAAATAGTGAGTTCTTGTTCCAAAAGCTAGGATCTTTGGGCTTATAAAGCACTGGCTTTCTGAAGTCATTTACTCCAAGTCTATTCCATTGATACACCCTTCTATCTCTTAGCCAGTATCATATTTTTTTGATGGTGACTGCTTTGTAGTACAGTTTAAGATCTAGTACTGGTAGGCCCCCATCCTTCCCATCTTTTTTTTTCTTCATTATTTTCCTTGATATCCTTGATCTTTTGTTCTTCCAAATGAACTTTGTTATATTTTTTCCTAATCCTATAAAAAAGTTTTTTGGCAGTTTGATAGGTATGGCACTGAATAAGTAAATTAGTTTATGTAGGATTGTCTATGCATTCTTTTTTAAAAGAACAAAATTTCAGTTCTTTGTGCTTCCAAAAATTTTCTACTAAAATTAAGAAGTCAGGATTATGAATCCACTCAAATATTTCAAGGAAAAACCATCATATTAATATTGAAGTAAAGCTATATTTTCTGTTCTTTGTCATATAATTTAATATTTAGCCAGTAAAATTAAACTTTAAGAATAATAATCAATTTTTATATTTATTAATTGCCAAAAGGGATTAATTTCTTTATACTCTTGATAGTTTGATAGTTTCTGGTTGCCAAACCATAATATCCTATTCAATAATGACTTGAATCCAAATATCCTTTCTTAAGAAAATTAAGAGAAACATAGGATCAAAGGATAAAGGAACTGGGAGCTGAATTTTTATGTGGCTTTAATTTTTTTTTTTTACTTTTTAAGGTAGAGAATGGTGATGTATATACTTCCAGACATATCTTCATGTACTTGATTTCTAATCAAATTGTCCTAATACTTTCCCCTGTACATGTAATATTTTCTCTTTCCTTTTACTCTCATACTGTTTACCAGTATGAGTGTAAATAGCCTTGAATAGTCTTCTTTCTCATTTCTTACTCTTAGAATCTGTATATTCTTTAAAATATTCAACCCAGTTAGCAACCCCTACAGGAGGTATTTTCTCATTTCTGTCTCTATCCTCAGTTGTTAGCATTTACCCTCCAAATTTATTTATTTTATATGTGATTTTCTGCACATGTTTTACCATACACATTACAGTAGAATTTGAATTCCTTGAGGGAAAAGGGACTCGTCTTGTGTGTGTGTGTGTGTGTGTGTGTGTGTGTATTTGCTTTTCACATCTTCAATGTCTATTGAAATGCTTTGAACATGGTATACATGCTCATTGAATTGAATGGAATATGCCTTAAAGAATTCAAGGTTAGAGTTAAAAAAATTGACATCAGAAGAATCCCAGAAAATGTTAGCAGTGAGGCAGACAAAAGGAAAAAATTTAAGGCAATATAGAATTTACTTGTATGGACACCAGAAACCTGAACCCCAGGGCCTAGATAGTGAAGATAAATTCATAAGAAATCTTAAGATTTGGAAATCTAAGAGCCATAGTTACTGGCCACAGCACTTTCATAAGCAAACATCCAATAAATATTGTTGATTTTAATTGAACTCTTCTGGGTCATAGTTTTTTTAGCCTATGTTATTTCTTTAGTCAAAAGTTGAAAGCAATCTTTAGTTTTAGCATAGAAATAAAATTTAGGGAGTCTGTTGGCATACATGGTTATTTTAATAGTATGACATCTTATGCAACTATTTTATTTTTAGAAAACAAAAAACAAGCAAGAACATTTAACAAAATTCTCTCAAAAACCATGACAGACATGGTCACAAATAATAGAATGATGGCTTAATTACAAACATAGGAGGTAGATTTTAGTATTTCTTTTGGTCATGGAACATCGAGATATATTTAGTTTCTGGATATATTTAGCCTGGATATATTTCATTCAATAAGTCACCATGAAATGAAAAATAAAATCCTCTGGTTCATTAATAGAAGCTAATTGACTTTGTCACAGTAAGCTATATCATTAAGTTTGTATCTGTGTCTTCCTCCACCCTTTATTTGTAATAGCAGGATCCTACTCTAAATTCCAGCAAGAAATGTAATGAATCTCTTTGATTCTTTTCTCTTCTTCTTTCCCCTTTCTTCCCCTCTTTTATTTTCTTTTATTCATGAATCATATTTATTTTCCTTTGGCAAATTTTTATTGAAAATATTACCCTTAAATTTAAGAAAGGTCTAACAAACTACATCATCTTCAAAATTATTGCATTGTTTTAATTTGTTCATTATGATAATGCATTTTATATCTACAAGTTCATTAAATGAAAATATATTACATGCCTTCCTTATAATAAGTGCTATAATAAAGGTAGATGAGTCTATGTTCTGATTTCCTCTTCAAACCATAATCTTCCCAGACTGTGTCTATTGAGCCAACTCAGAGGTGGGATGCTCTAGATCCTCTTGCTACATTTCTTCCTTTTGAGTGAAAATGGAAAAATTTAGCTATGGCTTGACAACTATAGGGAGGTCTTTGTCACTTCTCATGCCAGAACTTTGGGGTCCTAGTATAAATAGTCTATAAAATACAGAGTTTTTCAGCGATATTCCCCTTATATATACTCTGATCTCAAATAATGGCATGATTACAGACAAGGGAAATAAACTAACTTATAAAAGGAAAATTGGTCTTACAAACTACCATCAGCAATGAGGGATATCAAAGTGGGAAATGGTATTATTTCCCAGCTTTCCACAGATTGATGCAAGGAAGAGAGAAAAGGTAGAAAAGAGATTTTCCTATCTTTTGCAAGGGATCATAGTCAAGGGAGGGAGAGTTCACTTTTAATTAAACTGTTCTTAGATTTGGTTTTTTGTGGTTCCATCTATCAGTTATGGATAATGACACCAACTACCACAGAGGGAGATAACTAGATTGCTACCCCCTCATCAGCCATCTTGGTGGCTGAATTTCCTGGTTTTCTTTTGCATCTCTGCCCTTCAAGGCCTAACCTTTCTCCTATTGGTTAGCCAATTAGTCAAGAAATATTTAATAAAAACAGGCATTGTGCCTTGTAAGTATTGGGGATGCCAAAAAGGAGGAAAAACCCGAGTATCTAAGATTTCATCTCTAATCCCCAAATCCAGATTAATGTTTCCTCTCTCATAGTCAGGGCTAAATTATGTGCTCATGCATACTTGAGCTAATGGGGGAGACTTTGTTTCCTAAGATACACAGCTATTATGGTTCACAGCATTTGGCAATTGAAAATTTTAGCAAGCTGTTGCACAAGTTGATATAAAAAATCATAAAATAATAATAACTGAAAATTTATCAGAAATTAACGCTTTTCAAAGGCCAGATAGTGAAATGATATACAATGAATTTGACTATGCCCAAGTCTAAAACTGTTTAATCATTTTACATTGTTTTCTACCTAAATAATATAAAAACAAACTAGGAGATGTGCTATTGTTTTCCATAGCATAATATATTGATTCTTGGTAATAAAGAATCATATTTTTAGGTTTACCAGGAAACATTGTGCTTATTAAGGCTGGTTACATCTTACCGTTTCTATAAGATATTTCATGTTTTCCTCTGTTTTTTCATTCCCTTCATTCTGCTTTATTGTTTCTTGATTTCTTATGAAATCATTAGTTTGTAGACCGTCAATTCTGATTTTAAGACCTGATTTTCCCTCTGTCAGTTTTTGGTTCTCATTTTTCAATCGGCCTATTTATCCTTGTATTACTTTCATTTCTTCTTGCATCTCTTTAATGTCTTTCCCCCATTTTTCCTCTGCCTCTCTTAATTGGTTTTTGAAGTCTTTTTTAACTCTTCCAGACTCTGTGTCTAATCCATATTTTTCTTTTGGACTTTGCAAGTTTTTTTGTTTGCTTTCTCTGTTCCCTTCTGTGTTGGTACCTTGTTCTTTGTCTCCATAAACATTATTTAGAGTTAGGTGTATTTTTTTGTTTGCTCATTTTTTCCCTATCTAATTATAGGTAATTTCTGTTTTCTGGGAAGTTGAGGTACCCTCTTAAACTTCAGTCCTTCCTTAATGCTATTTTCAGCTTATTTTCTAGATTGTTACTTGTTTACCAGATGATCTGAGAATTGAGAGCTCTTAGAGTCCCCTCCTCCTGCTGATTCAAATGACCCTTGAGATGGTGATAGCTTTAAGTATTTCCTTAGGCTTGGGTGTAAGCTTTTGATTTTACTCTGTACTTGATTAGGTCAGGGATTGATCAAATTCTAGATTAGGCTCAAGCTTTTGGTCTAACTGTATTCTTGATTCAATCAGGCACACCCTTGATTGCCCTGTCCTTGAGCTCTGCCCTAGTTGTAGGCAAAAAGTTCAGGGGGGGTCCCCTGAGAACTGTTTCCTCACCCCAAACCATGGATTATGTCTTCATCCCAAATCCAGACTGAGATTCCTGACTTTGCTTTGGGCCCACACAGATTGGCCCCCTTCAGCCCTGATTACCCTTGGCTGGGACTCAGGACTTCTCCAAAAGTTTGAAATTTCAAGGGGTGTTAGTTGTCTCAGACCACTATTTGCCTAGGCAGGATCTAAGGGTCTGAATATTAGGTAAGGATTAAGTTTTGGAACCTGAGACAGCAGATGGGGGAGAGATGGAGGGAGTTGTGTTTTGCTCTTGGCTTGTTCTTCACTCCCTGCTATGCCCCCTGCTAGTTCGGCTCCCCTCTCACCCCAGTTTCCAGATGGTCTCTGCCTACCTTTGGGATTTTTCTTTTCTTGAAGGTTATTTCACTCTGTCTTTTTGTTGATTCTTTCACTCCTTTATTTGTTTTGTGGCTATATTTTAATCTTGGTCAAAAAGGATTTTCGTGGTGAAATGGAGCTGCTGCTCTAGTTACTCTTCCATCTTGGCTCTACCCCTGGAAGTGATCATATCTCACCATTTCTAGAAGCATGTGTTTGTTTACTTTTATCGCTTCTTTTACTTAAAAATAGTTAAGAACATATCTTTGTGTCATCTGATTTCATATATTTTTCTTTTGAACCCTCACAGTAAAATGTCAGAATGAAAATACTTGCAGTTTCTAAGTTTTCATTATTGATGGCACTGAGTAATCTAATTGTGTCATAGAGTGAACTCTGGACAATCGGAATCTGGAAACCTAAGTATTAGCCCCAAACTACCATTTAATAGTTTTGTGTCCTTGATGAAAGTCATTTGGACTCTTCATGCTTTAGTTTCTTGTTTTGTAAAATGGAGATAATATCAAGGGCTATGACTTACTTGTGGAGATGTAGGAATAGGATGTGATAATATATAAATGCTTTATAAAAATACATATATAGATGGCACTACCAATCCTACTGATGGTGGTAACAAAAGACAGTGCAATCTTCTTCCTCCTCTACTACCATGTTTCATTAATCTTTGGGGAATCCATTTTTTATTTCACTTGTGATGGTATGAAATAGTTGAGGAATATATCTATTTAAATTTGCTTTATGTATGCATTAAAGAAAATGTTCCTCTTAATCTGTTGTTGTTGTTGGTTTTTGAGGGTATTATATTTATAGTGATGCATCTGCCTGACCATAGACTCCATTCAACTGTGGTGATATTTGTTGTTAAGGAGATATAGGACACATTTTCTTGGTAATGCTATTTTAATCATGTTTAAAAAACCTTAGTTTGAGGTATAATTTTCTTAGTTTTGTTTTCCCCTGAGAAGAAATGGGGATCATCTGAGAAAAGATAAATGTCTTAGTATGGCAAAAACCTACATCTAATTAGCTTTCTTACAATGAATAAATAAAGTATTGGGAATTGCTTTTGTTGTGTTCTTGCTGCTGCTTTTAACTCAGAATTTTAAAATGCATCTAAGTTGCATCCTTCCAAATCTGATCTGGAATACACAAGTCACGTCCAACTTAACATTTGCCACTTGTTTCTTCTTTTTGGCAGGATGATGAAGTGGTTTTACAATGTACTGCGACCATCCACAAAGAACAACAGAAACTATGTTTGGCAGCCGAAGGATTTGGCAACAGGCTCTGTTTCTTGGAGTCCACTTCCAATTCCAAGGTAGGCAGATGAATTTGGCTTAATTTCAGTAATGAACTTCACTGGCTATGGTAATATTTTCTGTCATTTACCAACTTCCCCTCCTTTGCTCCCCAGATCCCACAAAATGCAAACGTGTTTGCAGTCCTCTTCTATGATTATTCTATAATATTGTGACATTAAAGCTATCTTAAGATTATTTGTGTTTGTCTCTTATTATCCTATTGGATTTATGTAAGTTCCATAAGTCCAAAGAGCAATAACTTCCTTTGTGTATGACTTAGAGGTCTTCTGTGGAGTTAGTTACATTAAATTCTAGCGAGTTAATTATTGGCATAATTCATTCCCTTTAGAAATAATGAACAAAACTGATCAAGAGGGAAAAAAATGATCAGTTTCTCTGGAAGGAGCTAGATGAAATAGTGGGTAGTGGTTTTAATGATAAAAACAAGATTTTTAGCATCTTAATACTTTGTTGTTAATATATACATATACACATATATATAATACGATTTAAGCATTGATAGTTATAAGAATTACATTCTCTCCTAAACATGAATATATGAAACTTTTTACAAATGCTTATGGAATCCTAGATCAATTGTCTGAAGGGAGCTTAGAGGTCATATACTTCATCTTCTTATTTTATAGATGAGGAATCTGAGATCTTGGAAGGGTAAGCAATTTGTCCAAGATCACAAAGGTAGTAATGTCTGAATTGGGATTTGAACCTAAGCCCTTTGATTCTAGACACAATGTTCTTTCCACTGTAATACAATGTGATGTCATTTCCCCTCTACTTTTTTCTCCATTTTTAATTTTGTAACTATTAAGCACACAGGCACTTGACCCTTTCTTTTACTTAGGAAGCACCATTTATTAACTCTCTCCTAGACATAGACTTCTTTATTAACTTTTTTTTTAGCATGTGATTATATGATAAAGGAACTATCTTAGTAGTTTACTTTATAAAAATTCTAGGTAGTTTAGAAAGCAATATAGTGTGGATTAGTTGTCAGCAGACTAAACAATGAAGTAGATGCAGGTATCACGCTTTAAATTGGCCAACTATGACTCATATTCCCAGTGGGTGATGATGTCCTAGTTATTGGCAATTTATAGCTCTCTTTATTATTGTCTTGCCATCTTTTATGCTAAAAAACTACATTTTGACAAAGCTTTGGACACCTGTTATTGAGAATAGAATACAAAAGAAATTTCATTGGTACACTTCCAGTTAGTTCTGATTCCTTAATCTCTTAATAATAAATATTAAAATAACCCAAGAACCAATGAGTAATCTATTAAAACAATAAAATATTAGTTATTGATATCATGGTTATAGTGAATAGAACACTAGACTAGGAGCCAGGGAGCCTGGATCCTGATCCCATTTCAACTACTTACTAGCTTAGGTAAGAAAGTTACTGTTTTGGGCTTAATTTTCCTTATTTGCAAATTTGAGAGTTGGATTTAAATATTATTTCCAAGGGTCCTTCAAGCTCCAATAAATAAATAAATGTTTCCTTTTTCTTTGTTATCTGGCAGTGGTAAAAAAAGGAGTATATTTCAATACAATAGTGAAATGAAATTATGGGATTCAATATATAAATTCAATATTCTTTCATAGATACTTTGACATTGACCTGCCCTTGAACTTGGTGAAAAACTCAGAACTCCATGACCATTTTTTTTGGTATTTGACTTATTCTGAATTTGTTATATATGTAGGAAAAGTAGAATGATTGTTTATATATATATAGTTATATATATAATATATCATGATTTTATATATTTATATATAAATACATATATATGTATATATACATATATATATATATAATTTGTTCCTGAATATAATCTCAGAAATGTTTTAAATTCCAGAATATTTTAATCTAATATACGCCCAGGTTTTTCAGGAAGAGCATGTCCCTTGCCTTTTGGATATCTATTAAAAGTCCTCTAGACCTTTCTGTCTGAGGAAATAGCTCACAATTTCTGCATAGAATTGTCCAAAGAAAATGTATGCTTTTTGATCTAATGATATTTTGTATTTCTGAAAACCCATAGATTTATATTTAGTAGTATTCTATTTGTTTCAGTTACAATAAGGAAATTTACCCTTTGACTTTTAGAAGTGATAAACTGAAAATGAATTCTTTTGAATTAGAAATGTCATCTCTTGGTGATACAAATTAGAGATTAGATCATAATTTTAATATTGATCTTGAGTCGCAGTTTTATTAAAAAATAAAATAAAAATAAAAGGTAAGAAATGCTTTTGAAAATACTTAGATGCCTAATTTTGCTTTTACATAAACATTGTATATATATATAATCTATAATATATATATGTATATGGGTGTATAAAAACTCACAGATCATTTGTTTCAAAGACATAATTTCAGCATATTTACCTATTTGCTCCTCTCTAAGAAGCCTTTTCTTATTACTCCCCCCACCCTATTTAGTAATAATTTTTTTCACCCTTGGACCTCACATAACATTATTTACCCTTTTTTCACATAACTACCACATATAAGGTTTACTATTTACTCTATATTAATTATTTTATATATTAGATTACTTACTATATTATTTACTCTATATTATATAATCAATTTTATATAATTATGTATTATTATCTATATCATACATTGTAATATTATATATATTTTACTATAATTATATATTTATATTATTATCTGTAAGTTCCATGTTCTATTAAAATATTCCCTTCCTCAATTCTTTAAAGCATGCTGTATACACAATCAATATTTTAAAAAATTGTTCAATAGAACTAAACTGAATTTTTCCTTGGCTATATTTCTCTTGTTCTCCAATTTTGTAAAGACATTTTCCCCTCTTAATTATATCTTCTCTAGTGGACTATTTGCCCCTTAGAGTTGTTCATTATTTGTCATCCAAGCTGTTTTGAATTTGTGTTTATTATAATGCCATTTATTTTTTAAATCCTACTAAAATTTGACAGAAGGGTATCTAGCTGCAGTTTCCTAAAAGCCCAGGAGATGGAGATGCTTATTCATGAATGCAGATCATTTCGGTTTTAGTTTTGGTTTCAGGATAGAACTGCTGGCTTTCCTGATATAATTAGGATTCATCACAATTTCATATTTGAAATTTTTTCCTGTTTTTCTTTGTAGAAATTTTGAATCTAGATACAGGTAACATGTTGGTAGGATATTTCTTAATGCGCTTCCTCCTATCTTGAAGGAATATGGTTTTACTGTTTATTGTAGATATGAAAATAAATTGAAGAATTCTAGCTGGCTGATAAATTGATATACCTATAGGGTATTTATGTAGCCCAAAGACATTTTTAATAGTAAGTAGTTTTAGATGAAATTACATCTGTTTTAGATAAGAAAGAATATTATTTTAAATATCTGTTTACCAGTTTAAAAAATTCTGGTGAATTAAGCTAGAAAGTAGAATAACTTTTTTGCCACCATTAGCACTTTCATTTTAATGTAAACATAAGTAAGAATTTATCCTGTTTGAATGCTTTTTCATGTCAGATTTTTATTCTTGCATAATTGACTGGTAGTAAAGATAAAATGAAATGATATTTATAAATTACTTTGTAAAACTTAAAGTGATATTTTATTATTATGTGGAAGTAAGCAAAACAGTAAATGGAAAACATCTCTTTATGCTCACTAGTTCCAGTCATCAGTTCTTCTGTTATACTGTTTGTAGAAGATTCATTTTAAAGATGAGAATATTACTGCTTCTAGGCATCCAGTATAGGATATTTGAAATTATATTCCTGACTTCCATAGTTGCCAATTTCCTTTTCTGATAGAGCTATTGCTATATACCATATAATTCCTCATTCCTTCTTTCTATGAACTTTTCATTTCCTTAATAAATTATTTTTGCAGGAAAGGGAAAAAGATGTAAATTGGTATAGGTAATGATTTAATATTCTATTGACCATTGGTGTTTAGTTGTAATCAATTAGGCATGAAATACAAAGGGATTGACCAGATGGATTTTAGATAAATATCCATATACATTTCCATAGATATCAGAGAAGTATTTTAATCTCCTCAAGGTGAGTTGTAACCTGACAAAAAAGGTGGGGTAGCATTTGAGTAAGCTATGAACACCTGAAAAATGCATGATATAAAAGTACTTTTTTGAGAAAGATTTTTGCAGTTTTAGTCTGAAAATTTCATTAACTTCCAGCTAGAGTCTCTCTCACTTTTTAGATTCAGGAGAAGCTATTTTCTTTAATATATTATTAATAATATAATAATAATAATATTTAATTAATAAATAATTACATAATTGCCATCATATAAAGGGATCCTATTTAAACGAGACTATAGGTTTTTACCTTCCACTGTAGTTTCCTCTTCAAAGAATGAGAGACTCTTGTTTTCAGTTCCTTCACACAAAGCCATTGCTGCTGCTCTGTTTGCTTGCTAGGACTGATAGGATATTCACTATGTGTGGATTTATATGTCTTAGACAGAGAAAGTGAAGATGATTTAGAAGATCTCTAAGGTTCTTTTCTGCTCTAATATTCCATAACTCTAAGTCTGGTTGTTCTATAGCTAACCTATGCAGCCTGAGGCAAGACATCTTAGTTTCTTTAACTTAGTTGAAGTTGTTGAATCTTAGTTAATTGAAGAGACTCAGAAGAGTAAACTTCACTAAAGACTATGGAGAGTGGTCAGTTTTTAGTCAATTCTCTTTTGTTTTGTGTCATTTCCCAAATTTCTTGGAAATTCATGATGGTACATTATAAAGTAATCTTTCATCTTCATTGGCTTATCATCTTAAAGTATTTCTTATCCACTCTCATGAAACATGTATTGTAGATTATTAATGATGTATAATCCTTATGATGATCAGGATGAACAATTTTTATTCAAGTGAAACTATTTAGATAATAAAAAATGTTAGTACAAGAGTGACTGCTGGTTGCTAGAATAAAAAACTACCTAAAATGAAATATTATATATAACAATATTTATTCAATTATAATTACAATTGATCAAGGTTTTATAAAGTACCTTGCTCCATAGGTCTTAGGTATCTGAATGAGGTACCTGAACTAGGTACTGAAGGAGATTTAAGGTTTATTTGTATCACAGTGCTTTTTTCATGTCTTACAGTCCAATATGAGGATAAAACATTTATAGATAATTATAATTATGATACATAATAATTGATGAAAACTATAAAGATGATATTTTCTTTTTCTTTTTTCTGCTCACATGCTGTCCCACAAATATTTAGAAAATTCAAATTAATCTTAAAGAGGTCTTTAAAAATAGCTTTACCCAATAAAAACATGATATTTCTATACTGAAAATATATTATATGAATTAAGGGAAATAGCTTTTGCAAAGCAATGCTTGGTACAATTTAGGGCAAAGGTGAAGAGAAAGAAAAGAGGCAATGACAGGGAAAGAGCCTAAATTTTCAGCATTTATCTTGGTGCTTACTAGAAACATGTGCTCTATTTATATAACTATTTTTTTTCTTTTACCTTTTATTAAACAAAAAGTGAGGTAGTTGTTGTCTATGGAGGAAAGGACATTCGTTTATTGTAATTCTCTGAGAACATTCAATCTGCTAAATCATAAGTAAAGCAGAATTCTAGTGTACAAGAATAGTTAAAAGTAAAGCTCTAGGAAATTTTAAAAAATGATTTAATACTGCATTTGGGCAGAAAAGGGGGAACATTGAATCATAATGTGGAAGGAGACTATGAATAAAACAGTAAAATGATTTCCTGAGAAAAAGTATTATCATTAGGGTCTGTCTTAGGGGGAATTTTTTCTTCTTCTTTGTATTAGAGAGCTACTTAACTCCAAGATGTCAGTTTTAGCTATTTTTGAGAATTGTAGTAATTATCATATTTCTTAATTTTTTTCTACTCTGACCAACAAAAGAAGGTATAGCCATCATCTTTCTTTTTCAAGCAATTAATTTTGAATATCTGTAAGTGATGTTTCCAGAGTAAATATTCATATTCAATGAATATAAAATGGCTAATCTTATGTAAATGGAAGGCAGATGTTTTTTTCAAAGGGAATGTTATAGTAATGCTTAATTTAATATTTTAAATAAGAAATCATATTTTGTATGCTAATATATAATCTAAAGATTTTATTCCTTTTTAGGCAAATGGTTTTATATATACATACACATAATTGTAGGTAAACAATGAATGATGAGTCACACATGGGGATTCTGATCTCTTCAAATGATCTCAATCTTAACATAATCAAATATTTTAACAAAGTTATTATATTAAAATAAATTATATGTGATAGACAAAAGTTATCTTTAAATTTTACTGAACTGAAATATTTTATGAGTCAGAGATACAAGAATGTATCAAATTGTTAGTCTATTCAGTATTATGGAACATAGAATAGAAACAAGAAATATTGTTCTGTCAACTAGATTACAAGCTAATTGAGGGGAGCTGTATATAAAAGACCTAGCAGAACAGGAGAAAACAGGTTATTTGTTTGTTTACTGGGACTGAGTCTCCTTATCTTGACCAGGAAGGAAGTTCAATGATCCTTCATGGTCCTAATCTCAATGGTGAATGGCATAGGAACTTTTTATATGCTCCTTTTCTGACTTGGGCTAGTTCACTCCTCTTTAGGCAATCTGGTGGCCCTCTGCTTCCTGGGACTCACAGGATTGGTGGTGAACTTAATGTGGCCACCTGATTGGTTTTATTCATACTATAAATCAGAGCTCCCATACTCAATTGGAATCCACCAGTATCAGCCTTCCTAGCAGCAAGAATACAGGTATGTGCCACTATGCCAGGCAAGAACACAAGTGTATAAACAAGTACTGGGATGTGAAGCCTAGGCTGTAAATGCTATAGAACTTCAAAGAAAGAAAAGTTCATTTTGTATTAGATTAGTTTGGGAAAGTTTCCTGAAGGAGTACCATGAAAGATAAACTTTGAAAGTAATATGGAAAAGGAGAAATGAGGAGGAGATCATTATTATGGTAACTGTGTATGGTGAGAGTGGAGTTTGAGTTGAGTTGTAGAGAAAATGTTTCATAATTCAAATTTGGGTTTGGAATCTTTTGGGCCTGATGATTGCTAGGTTGCCATCAGTGATCTTTAGTAAACTATGGAGAATAGGGGAACTGCCACAATATTAGAGAAGCAAATTATTATTTTCAAAAACTTCAAATAATAGACCAATGACCTTGAGATGTAGACATTGTATCAAGACAATTTTGGTAAATGTTTACATATAGAAGTTTAAGGAGAAAAGAAGTCAAAGACAATATCCAGATTTCAAATATAAGAGAATAGGTCAATATTACTTTTGCAGAATTGCACAATTGCAAAATTGGTCTCAAAAGGAGGAATAGGTCTAAGAGGAAGGATAACAAGCAATATTTTGGACATAAGTTCAAAAGCACTAGTGGGAATTCTAGATAAAAATTTCCTGAAGGCCCTTGAAAATATGATTCTGGAAGTTAGAAGGATATTTAACACTAGAGATATGAGTTTGGGAGCAATTTTCATAGAAGTGATGGTTTTAATTATGGGAACATTTATAGAGGAGACCTGAGTAACAAGGGGAAAACATTTGGGAACATTAAGATATTTTAAGAAGTTGGAAAGAAGACAAAGAGCTAGGAAAGGAGTCAGAACAGGTGTGAAGGAATTGAACCAAGAAAGTATGGTGTCCTTAAAGCTAAAAAAAGTGATATATTAAAATAATTAGCTACATTTAAAAAGAGCAAATAATTTTACAGTAATATTTTCCCCAATTAATGTAAAAACAACTTATTAACATTTATTTAAAATATTGTGTTCCAAATTCTGTATATCCTTTCCCCCTGTCTACCTCCCCCTAGACCCCACCCTTTGAGCAATCTGATATAGATTTTACATGGTCAATCATGTAAAATGTTTTTTTTTCCATATTAGTTATTTTATAGAAGAGTTATCCAACAAAAAAGGAAAAGAAAAAGAAGAAAGCAAGTGAAATAGAATATGTTTTGGTCTGCATTAAGGCTTATTCAGTTCTTTCACTGAAGACAGATGGCATTTTTCATCATGAATCTCTGCAATTGTCTTGAATCATATTGCTGAGAATAATTAGGTCATTCACAATTGTTCATCAAAAATGGTGCTTACTGTGTATAATGTTCTGATTCTGCTCACTTCACTTTGCATCAATTCATGTAAATGTTTCTAGGTTTTTCAAAAATCATCCTGCACACATTTCTTATAGCATAATAGTATTTCAATAAACTTATATGCCACAACTTGTCATTCTCCAACTGATGGATAATCCATTAATTTTTAATTCTTTGCCAAACAGCAAACAATTTAAAAAATCTATTGGGGGAAAAAGTACAATTCAAAAGGATGCCCTGTTTAGTATAAGAAGACAGTGCTAACTGACAATGGAGTGAAGAGAGAGCTACTCAATTGCTATTTTGGATAAGCTTTCTTTCCCAAGAAAAAACAACCATTATACTCAAAAGAACAGAACAAAAAAAAATGGTTATTAGCTCTTTCAAACCTAGCTGATCTTAAGAAGCTCAAATCAGCAGGCCAGATCAGCTAGAATCCAGATCATATATTTTTCTAATGTATTTCCATTTCCACAGTTCTTTCACTGGATGTGGATAGCATTCTTATAAGTTTCTCAGTATTGTACTGGGTTGGAACAATTCACAACTCCACCAGCAGTGTATTTAATTTCCATGTTTTGGATGTGGAATTGTTTTCATGCTCAAGTTGAAGTCCCAGAGAGCTTCAGGTCTCAAATTTACCTAGAGTTTTATACAAAGGACCATCTAGCACCGATAAAAGACTATCTTGCCATTTCTATAGAAAAATAGTTGGGACAAGTGAAATGAAGGTATTTTTCTAAATTTCCTAAGGAATGAGGTATGAGGAGTAGGGAGTGGGAAACTTAACTGTAATTATGCCATCCAGCAAGAAGCTGGGAGGGAGTAACACTTAGTCACTTAAATTCATTATTGTTAGCATATTGAGGTAAAATAATCACAGGAAAGGGGCAGTACTTTAGAAATTCATGTAAGAGTGGCAACAAAATGGTGCAGTGGATAAAGCACTAGAAGAACTGATTCTAGTTAAGACCTCAGACACTTTCTAGCTATTTGTTTATTTAAACTCTGCTTCAGTTTCAACATCAGTAAAATGAGGATAATCAGTCAGTTAGTTAATAAACACTTAATAAGCATGTACTAGGGGCCAAGCAATATGCTAAATACTGGGGGTGCAAAGAAAGGCAAAAGACATTCCCTGCTCTCAAGGATGTTACAGTTTAATAGAGGAGACAAGATGTAAATAATGTAAATAGCTATCTATAAATAAGAGATAGGTATAGATATCTATATAAATATATACAACATACATTATATATGTATATATACATACATCTTATGTATACACACACACACACACACACACACACACACACACACGATAAAATGGAGAAAGAAACAAAGGCAAGGAATTTACATCAAGAAGAAAATGAGATTTTTGCTGGAACTTGAAATCAGGGAATCCAGGAGGCAGAGATGAGAGAGGAGAGAAATCCAGGCTGGGGGAGATCCAATGAAAATGCTCACATTTGGGAAATGGAGTGCTTTATGTAAGAAACATAAGAAATCATAAGAAACATTTTGCTGTAAGAAACAAAATAAAAAGAGTGGTGTCACTGGATTGCAAAGTGTATTTGAAGTATGTAATGTGCATCAAAACTGGAAATAATAGCATCTACTCAGGATTGTTGTTAGGGTAAAATGGAATAATGTTGGTAGAGAGTTTTAAAAGCCTTAAACTGCTATGTAATTGCTAGCTGTTATTATTAAGCAATGGTTACATTGATCGAGCCTGCTTCTGTTGTTTAAATTAGAGTGTGCTTGTCAGGATTCCTGAATGAAATCAAATTCTGGATCATAACTTAAATTTCTGACCTTCTGAAAAAAATCTGAAAAAAAATATTTTGGTTTCCATTTCCATTTGATCTTGGAGCTGACAGCTTATATCAGGTGTCTGCTATTTTTATTTTTTCACAAGGAAAGTAGGAATGAAGTAATATCATGATGTAAACTAAGCTTATCAGTATATGGGATGGTAACTTTAAAAGACTCTTTTCTTCTGTATGCAAATATATTAAATCATGAACTCAGTACCCTACAGATCTTCACAATTAAAGTAACTGTTTCATGTTTATGACTTGAATACATGTAGACCTGACTTCTCATCAGTTCAAGGAAACCAAATGAAAATGTTATGCCTATAACTTACAGGAGTTTTTTGGACTGAGTTTTAGAAGGAGAGGAACAGTATTTGGAGTAAAGAAGGCAAAAACAGACTGTCAGGATTGGAAAGAATTTACAGATAATCTAGTATAAATTTCAATCTGCAACCTCTCTGAGCAACCATTCGGACTCTTCTTGAAGATTTCCAGTGATAGAAAACTCACTATCTCACAAACTACCCTATTCTCTTTTTAGATAACCTTTGTTGCTGTTTTTTTTAAACTTCTCTTGGTAACTTTTACCAATTGATACTAATTCTTATCTTTAGACCTATATAAAATGATACTATCATATGTCTCCTAAATATTTCCCCCTGATACAAAATATCCCATCTCTTTCACCATCTCATACCATATGGCTTCATCTCTAGTTGAGAAAAGAGCAGGAAATAAGATTTTGAAGAAGAAATAAATGAGTGTATCAGAGTTTGTAGTTATAATTTGTATTTTATAAGAGAAACTGAATTGGAGTCTTGGCTTTGTTGCTAATCACTTGTACAACTTTGGGAATGTTTGTTCATGTCTTTGTGCTGAAATATTCTAATGTATAGAATGATTGTGTTGGACTAGATGATCTGGCCTATGATCCTATGAGCACATGTTTAAAGCATGGCAAGCAAGATTATTTGATTAAAGCAATCTCAAATTCATTAGGAAATAATTAAAAATATAATTAGTGAGAGAATATCTATATATCCATGATAATGGTGGGGAGTATACCAGTTGGTGAAGGGAAATAGATATAGAGGGCCAGACAATACTGGAGAAATTATATATTATAAATAACTGTGAGCCATTACAGTTTCTTGAACATGTTATGGGCTTGAAAATGAATAAGAAAGATTATTTTAGAAATGTTTAGAACAAAAACAAGATGAGAAGAACCTGGAGCTATAAATATAGTTGGCAAAGTTCTCCTTAAAGGGGTCCAGATTGATGTTAGTAGAAATAGCAAGAGAAAGGTTTCAGAGACTTTTTGGGAAAAATTGTGGCAGGACTTGTTGATAATATCTATTTTGGTGATGAGAGATCCTTTATAACTGGGGAATGACTAGAGTGGGGATGTAGTTTATTTTTATGATAAGTGTTTCCATCATCATGATTTGAACTTATAAGGATTGCATCAGGTTTAGGAATTTATCTTATCCCCTGAAAAATTGTCATATATAGAAAATACTCCTAACTAAAGAAGATAAAATAAAACTCATTGACATTTAAAATTAGTTAGAAGTAAAAATATATAAATAGGAAATGCTAAGTGATGAGAGCGAGATCGCTTTGAAAAATCTTTCATGGTGAAATGTTTTACCTAAAGTAATAAACATGTTAAATAAGTATACATCTAAGTAGATAAACCAAATGAGATTAAATAGTATAACTGAAAATAATTAAGTTAAAAGAAAAAAAGAATATAAAATGCATAGATTCAAAGACTAATGTTTTCCAGGGATGATATTTAAAAAAGAAATTGTGACTTAGTTGCATTAAAAAAAACCCTTAATTGAAGACATAACAATAACAGTAGTGATAATAATAACTCCTCCTTGTAGAGAATGCTATTTAGAGAGTTTTCAAATTAAAAAAAAATACTTACATAGCATATCAATTCAGTAAGAGTCAAGTTAGCCCCCTAGTTAAATGAAAACCTTCCTGACTAGTTTGTTGTTGCTTTAAGTACTTCTTATTACCCAGAAGAATAAACCAGTGCAAATAATTTTAGAGACCTTAAGTATGATTAAAATTCTTCTCCTGGTTCTGCTTATTTCACTTTGCATCAGTTCACATAGGTCTTTCCAGTTCTTTCTGAAACCATCCTGTTCATCATTGCTTATAGCATAAAAGTATTCTTTCATCATGATATACAATTTGTTCAGCCACTCACCAACTGAGGGACATCCTTTAGTATCCAATTCTTTGCTGCCACAAAAAAGAGCAGTTATAATTAATTTTGTACATTTCTCTAAAGCTCTTTGGTTATAATTTGGGATCAATTCACAACTTCACCAATAATGCATTAATGTCCCAATTTTGCCACATCCCCTCCAAAATTTATTATTTTCCTCTACTGTCATAATGGCCAATCTTCTAGGTGTAACGTGCTACCTCTGACTTGTTTTTATTTGCATTTCTCTAATCAAGAGGGATTTAAAACATTTTTTCATATGATGATTGATAGCTTTCATTCAGAGTTCACCTTTGCTGTGGCTATGTACAGATCAATGTATGTGTAATTGTTAAGAAGCAAGTAGTAGGTATATATTTGAATGTGCACAAAACTATTTTTTTCTTGTTTTAAAAAGTCCTATTTTATGTTTTTGGAATTCGTAACATGCTAGGGTTTTATAGGTAATCAGCTAAACTTTGAATTTTAGAAATGAAGCCATATTTACATATATGCACATGTTTGTCTATATACATATAATTAGAAAAAACTTCTAACATATTATTATGTTTTTCAGTATTGTCAATCTATGTGTAAATGCAGTCCAGGGACTACCTTAAATATTTTCATCCTATGGGTTTTTCTCTTTCCCCATCTTTTTCCTGGTTGTCAAATGTTGAGTGTGATATTAATGAATGTTTTTTGGAGCAGTTTTACCCTTCTAGATTCTTCTTATTTTTATAATAGACAGATGGAAAGTGTACCTCTGAAAGGAAGGAACCAAGAAGAAGTATTTAATACTTTCAGAGGATCAGATGGTAGCAGAAGCCTTGAACTATGCAATTGGGAAACAATAAAGCTAGCTTATGAGACAACCTATAATTTGTTAAATGTGTTCTTTGAATAAAAAAATGAGTATCTTTTTAAAGATTCATAGCAGACTGTCTCAAGTACCACAATGAGTTTCTGAGTAAAGCCAGAGGAAGAACTTTCTGATGGGGTTAAGTGAGGGAAGGGGAGAGAGACAGAGAGACCCAGACAGATAGACAGACAGAAACAGAGACAGAGACAGAGAGAGGTAGAGCTCTTTCTGTACTATTCATCTAAGTCTTTCAAAACCATAAGACAGTAAGTAGTTGCAGGCTCTAACTCCACTCTCCCTGAGCAGTGACTGACTGTCTTAGAACTGCTAATAAAAAAAATTGTATACAATGACATGTTCTGCTAAGTTATTATTCTGGCACTGTGAATGCTTAATGTTCTCTTAGGGACTTTTAGGAGAGTGTGTTTTACCAGCATATGTAGTATCATTATTTTGTAAACGAAACCCATGAGTTTTAATTATGCAGAGGCCTCTGGATACTAGAGCTGCTGACAAATTCATAATGTGTTTTAAATTGCTTTGCTAGGAAGTACAAATTAAAGGTTTGACCTGGAATAAAATGTTTTGGAAAAGAACTTCTTTGGCTGAGGTTTGTTCTGGTGTGTTCATCTAAAGAACATGGTTCAATTTACTCTAATAAGGTATCCATTCATTTGTCAGTCACTCTACTGTTATATAGTGAGAAAAAAAGTAAAACATAGCTAAACTGAAACAGAAACCTGAAATCCTAGGTTCTAAATCTGTCCCTATATTACTAGTCCATGTGAACCACTTTTTTTTGGTAAAAAGTAACAGATAGGTAAACAGACTTCCAGCATTTGTATCTTCTCAATCCAACTCATCTTAAAACTCCCTTCAGTATTCTTACTCCATCTTACATTGATATGATGTCTGATAACTTAGAGGAGGACAATCTGAATGTTTGATACTTCAAAAAGTTAGTCTAGATTCTATCTTTGACTTAATGGGCCACCTTAGATCCATTGTTAGTAATATGAAGATAATGTACTATTCTGACTCACAGCTACAAGGTGAGGGTTGCATAACTTTCATTAATTGTACAATAGGAAAAGCTTTGGCAAATAGTATTTTTAGTATGCAGAAGGAATCCAAGAAGTGAAAATGACTCAGCTTTTCTCTTTGGCATTTTTGACCATGATTTTTTCCATCATAGCTATCCGTTGTCTGGTCACAGAGGAATAACAGCCTTAGAGTCATATATGTAAAGCTTTAAAGGGACACTCCCTGATTTTACAGATTGGGGAACTGAGACCTGGAGAGGTGAAGAGACTTCTTTGAGGTCACACAGAGAGTGAGGAGCAGATACGGAATTTAAACCTAAGTCATCTGACTCCAAACTCAGATTATTTTTTTCTTCTACTATACCTCAAGTAGGTTGACATTGGGATGAACTAGTTTCCATTATGGTCTCCTTGACATCATTATAATGTTGGTGTCATGATGATGTTTCTAAATTAACCCTGCTTCACCCTCCAGGAACAGGGTGTAATTTGTCTTTAGTGTTAAAGAATTAGATTAAATCACTAGATTGTTATTCCAGCTTTTATAGAAAAAACTGTAGGGGGTTATACCTCTGCTTTCATTAAGTCTCTCCTGAAATGTGTAAAAAAAAAAGGTGATTTAAGAACTCTAATTTATTTATTTATTGAGGCAATTAAAGCAGGCCCTGCCATGGTCTGAGCTTTCAATCAGTGGATCTATAATAGATGATTTCATGGTACCAGTGTACCATTCCCTTAGGATTTTTTTAAGTAAGATTTAAAAAATTAAACCCTTACCTTTCATATTAAACTTAATATTGGGTATTGGTTCCACGATAAAAGAGTGGAAGGGGCTAGGCAAAGGGGCCAATTGATTTGTCCAGGGTCATATAGCTAGGAATTCTCTGAGACCAAATTTCAATTCAGGACTTCCTGTCTCAGGCCTGCCTCTCAATCCACTGAGCCACCTAGTTGCCCCCCTACAAAAGCAAAAACAAAAGTTACTCTTTTGTGGTGACAACTGTGGAAAGAAAAACTGAAGCAAGTTTTGGACTTTCTGCCACTCAGATGGAACAAACAGCAGTTGGAATGTTGAAGAGAAGATATTGACAAGAATGACAGTTGGTGGGGGGAGGGGACTGTGAGAGTGACTGTTGGTCTCCTGACCAACAGTTGGTCTCTCTTTCTTGGCCCTTGACTGGAAGGAGCCTCTCTCCCTGTCTCAAGATAGTAGTTCCTCTATTCCTGATTTTCCCAACTGTGTACTCTGCCTGGATTCCTGTGATCATGTCATCAAACAAAAGGATTTAAGGGGAGTGGTTTGAACTATAAGGCTGGTCTTTAGGGGCATCAGCCTGAAATGACAGGCCCAACCAACTCTGAAGGTCAGCACTTTTTCTTCCTCTTGCTGTCTGCCGCTAAGGCTTTGGATTTAAGAAAACTAGGACAGACTAGCATTGACAAGAATTAAAAAAACCCTCCACCAGCCTGTGAGGTCTGGCCTCAGCTCGAAAGCTGAGAAAGACTCAAACCCAATCCAGGGAAATCCCAATTCCCTCTTCCCTGATACCTCACCAATCCAAATTTGTTATTAAATCCATCTTTATTTAAATAACTACAGTCAGGTAAGAGGACTATCAAATCAGGGGGACATAGAGGGAGCTGAAGCTAAGGACAGTCATTCAACCATAACCTAATTGGACCCCTGCCCAGCAACCTTGGTGGGGGAGGAGGCTTGTCCCTGATTGGGAGGGGGTCCATGCTTACCTGCTCTGGGGTATCTTCAACATCAATCAATAGAGAAGATGTCCACTCAGGCTATCATAGGTGGCCCATTTCCTGGGAACCTAACTTTTCAAAGATACCCTCTCAGCAGGGGGTATCTCTCTCCTTTTACCTGACCAGCATCCATATTTCCTCTTCCCCTTCAACTCCTCCATTCCTTGTTACAAAATCTTCCTTATCCCCCATACTTCTTCAATTCCCTACAATATCTCTTTTACTATTACACAACATGTGCATTAAAAAGCACCTTCCAAATAAATACAAGATAAATTTTTTTGTAAGGAGTCCTTAGCAGCTTGGAGAATCAGGGGAGACTTCATGGGGAAGGTGCTCCTTAAGCTGACCTTTGAAAAAAACAAAAGATTCTTCAAGACAGAAGTGATGACTAGGAGGCATAGGAGATAGTTGTTTGCTTGGGCCTAAGAAAGTGAGATCCAATTCTGCTTCAGATACTATCTGTCTGATCTTGGGCAAGTTAACTAACCTATTTTGCCTCAGTTCCCTCAGCAGTAAAATGAGCCAGATTTGGTGACCTCTTGGGTTTCTTTCAACTCTAAATTGATGATCCTATAGAGGGAAACCATTACAACACTGGATTATGAAAGACATATAGGTATTACAGTGCATGAAATGTAGAATAAACATACCTAGATATCTGGGCTTACCCACAGCTATTAAAAGATGCTCTACTGCTCTGTTGCTCTTTGTGGCCAGAGTTGTTTTCTCAGATTTAATTTGTGGCTGTGTTTAGTTTAAATGCTCACCCTGTAACTATTTATTATTTTAAAAATTCCTATTAGGAACACAGGAATCTCAGCAACAGAGCCCTTCTGGGAACTGAGCTTTGTTAACTGATCCACTATCTATAAAGGAAGTCTTCAAATGTGGCAAATTGAAGGACTTGCCTTTGCTCATGTATTGAAGAGAGACATGCACAATTGAGACTAGCAGCTCCTACTGGAATTGAGATAGTGACGTTTTTGGTTGGAAAAAGTCTCTTCAAAAGAGAATGTCTACTTTTTGTGTTTTGATCAATTATTTATACCACTTTTTCTTGAAGAAGTAATTTAATATCATCAGATTTTTAAATTCTTCTTTTCAGAGCTATTCTACAGTGACCTCGGTTTGGTAGGAATCTATCAAGATTACCAAGACCAGGAAATAAATGAGAGAATTAAGCCGGGAGGTGGATTAAAAAATAAATAATGACAATATTTCTTAAAATGCTTTTAATTATTTAACTGTGATCTGATGATTTAAAAAACAATTTTGTAGAATAATCATCTCAAAAGAGAGACAAAGTTAAAAAAAGGCCTTTGTCAGACTAAAGAAAATAGGTTTACAGTGGCTAGGTTTGAAAGTTCTGCTCAAGTTCAATATGAAAAGCTGGCAAACCAGATGAAATTTGTACCTAGTCAAAGTAGAAAATGGGATATTATTGCCTGCAGAGTTTTTAAAGTAACCATTTCACAAGTACAAATGAATAATCAAATTTTTCTCTCTGGTATTCCCAAACTATATAAATGCAAATCTTTCCTTTCCTCCTATTTCTACTGGGAGAATAGTTAATCATGACTCAAATGTTGATTTACTTTCCAATTTCATGTGTATTATACAAAATGAGTTTTATAGTACCTAAAGATGAGTTGGCTTGGGAAGATACAAATGCTGGGAGTTTGTTTACATATCTGTTACTTTCTACTGGAAAAAACATTCTCTTCTGAATCTAGAATTTTGTATAAAAACATTAAATGTTTCTCAAAGAACTGTATTAAATGCTGGTAAGGAAGTGCTTAAGTGTTAACTTGAGGGGAGGTTTCAGTAACACTGTGCACTGTTGTTCGAGCATAGGGATGAAAATATTCACTCCAGCATTATAAATGACAATATGTGGACAACTCAGTGGCACAGTGGATAGAGAAATAGAATGCTGGGCTTAGAGTCAAGAAGATTTGAGTTCAAATTCAGCCTCAAACACTTACTAGCTATGTGACTCAGGGTAAGTTTCTAATCTTGTTTTCTTCAGTGTCCTCATCTGTAAAGTGACCTGGAGAAGGAAATGGAAAAAAAAAACTCTCAGTATCTTTGTGTAGAAACCCTCAAATAGGTTCACAAAGGGTGAGAACATGAATAAAAATTAGTAATTATGGCTAATATATATTCACATATGTATGCATACATGTAAAAATTCTAGAATCATTTCTCCATTAAAAACACATGAACAATATTTTTATAGACATTTAACTTATTAGTTGTTTAGAGAGACCACCCTATTTGAAGGGGGGTATTCCTTATCTTTGCTACAGTCCAAGGTATGGAGAATATACTCTGATACTTTGATGAATTTGTTATCTCAGTGATTTGCGTATACCTCAACTAGTTTAATTTTTAAACTGAGTTATCCTATGCCAAAGAATGCTGTCTGGAATTAGGAAGATCTGAGTTTAAATCAACCTCTGGACTTATTAACAAAATGGCCTCATGAAATATAGAGAATATAGAAAGTTAAGAGGAAAAAAGATTAAAAAAACATTCTCAACTATCTTTATAGCCATGCTTTTTTTGGCACACTGGTAATCTAACAAAAATATGCTTTCATGCTGCCTACCTTGCTTTTCTGATATCCTAGTAATCAAATAAAATATGGTTTAATATCATGAATAAACAAGGATCTAGCGAGTACTATAAAAAGTATTCATCAGTTAATAAATGGTCAAAGAATAACTGGCAGTTCCCAGATGAAGAAATTAAAACTATTAATTGAGATATGAAAAAATACTCCAGATCACTACTGATTAAAACAATTCTGAAATATTACCTCATACCTATCAGGTTTTCAAATATGACCAAAAAGGGAAATGATAAGTGTTGGAGGAGATGTGAGAAAATCAAGAAATTAATACACTGTTGGTGAAAATATGAACTGATACAACCCTTCAGGAGAGCAATATGGAACCAAAGGGTCATAAAATTATGCATACCCTTTGACTCAGGAATACAACTATTGAGTCTCTATCCCCAAAAGATCAGGAAAAGGCCCTACTTGTACAAGAGATTTTTAGAAGCTCTTTTTCTAGTGGCACAGAATTGGAAACTAAAGGGAAATCCATCAATCAGGGAATGGCAGAAGAATTTGGGCTATATGGTTGTAATGGAACACTATTGCTCCAAAAGAAGTGACGAACAAGATAATTACGAAAAAACAGAATACATTCAGAGAAACCTAGAAAGATTTATATAAACTGGTACAAAGTGAAGTGAGTAAAACCAGAACACTGTATACAGTAAAAGAAGTATCACATGAGGATTATCTGTGAAAGGCTATGCTATTATCAGCACAGCAGGGTTCCAGGATAACCCCAAGGGACTCATGATATAGGACGCTAACCACAACCAAAGAAGGAAATGTCAGAGTCTAATTGCAAATAAAAGCATGACATTTTTCATTTTATTTCCTTATTTTTTTGTATGTGCAATTTGTGTCTTCTTTCATGGCATTAGACATTTGGAAATATGTGTTGCATGACAACACTGGTGCAACCCATACTGGACTATTATTACCCAATATGAATTTGCTCAATATGGATCCCAAAATATTAAATAAAAATTGTTGGAAATTGTTTCTACATGTAATTGAAAAAATTAAAGCTTAAAAATATGGTTTCATATTATCTAGCCAATATGTAAGTAAAGTGAAGATTCAGAACTGAAAATATGGAATATTAGATTATTGAGCATACTAACTGATAGTGATCTTAATATAATCATCTGAATGATATACATTGTTTTCCATTCTAGAAATAAACCCAGAGAGGTACCATATGCTATTTTAAAATTGTAAAATCATGTGGGCAACTGGGGGACTCAATGAATTGAGAGCTAGGCCTAGAGACAGGAGGTCCTGGGTTCAAATCTGGCCTCAGACACTTCCTAGCAGTGTGACTCTGGGCAAGTTATTTAACCCCCATTGCCTAGCCCTTACTGCTTTTCTGCCTTGGAACCATATTGATTCTGAGAATGAAGATAAGGGTTTTAAAAAAGTGGAAAATCATTATGACTAATGTAAATAACAAACATTCGTATTTTATAAGCATTAATTAATTGTTTTCCTTATGTCATTATGGGCAGTTCAGCTTTTTCAGATAATTCCAATATGAGAAAAAAATAGAGCCTACACTAGTGAACCAGACTTCAAGATAGTCCTAATTTAGTTCCTTTCTCTCACATCAAAAATTAAATTATCAAAGACAGATTCATTCATGCAACAAATGTTAAGTGAGACCTTCAAGGCAGAAATAAAATGCACTACAGGCAATATAAAGATGATTTATTATATAATTCTTTTCTTTAGAGATCTTATAATATAGTAAGAGGGATATAAAATACAATATGAATAATTATAAAGCAATCAAGGGCAAATTCTCCTATCTTAGGACCAGCCTTGGTATGAAGATCTCACTTCTGAATGCTGATGATTAAACAAATATTTACAGATGATCTAAAGATGACCTTAATGTATTATGGAAATAGATCATAAGAGACTAACCATGGTATATGAATAATCATCTTAAGCTGTTATTTCTTTAGCTGAAATATAAAAATATGTACAATTTTGGCATGAAAATGAAATACAACTGAATAATTACAGCATAAGAGATGTAGCCAAAAGCAAGACAACCATTTTAATCACTCTTAAGCTCAACATGAGGCATTTACATGATATGGCAACCAAAGGAACTAAAGTGATCTTAGACTGTATTCCCAGAAGTTTTAACAATGTAAAACTACTACCATGTTCTCTACCCATTAAAGGGTACATTCTGCTCTGAATACCTTCACTGAATCCTGTCCAGGTTCATGCCTGGAGTATTGTGAGTCTGTAATATGGGCCAGTAGACAATCACTAGGGGCAATTTTAATGTGTGAGGATTTTATGGCAGTTGGCATTAGTTTGATTTACTTTCATCTATAATAGAGCAGATTCTAGGTTTCTTAGAGATAGTATGTGATAGTTGGTAGAGTATTGGACTCAAGTTAGGAAAATCTGAGTCTGAAGCTTGTTTCCAGTAATTCTAGATGTCTGATTCTAGGTAAGGGACTTAACATCTCAGTGTCATCTTGAGGACAAAGATTTGACTGTATCTATAGCACTTAACCTCAGTCTGATGAGTCTGAAATAATGTACAAAAAGTACCTTGCAAGTCTGAAAATATGCTATAAGTACCAGTTTTTATCAGGTTGGCTAGATCTTTCAGAGTTCTTGTAGTATCTCTGAGAGGCTGGGAGTGGAATTTTGTAGTGGAATGTATCACTCATGAATCCCTTCCATTATGCTTCCCACCATAATTATCATTTGACCTAAATGGTTGTTCAGACTTATGTAGCTTTTAGAAAACTGTATTTACTAAGTATTATTATAGAACAATTGGTACAAAACAACTCCTTCCCCACCTTCATTTCTAATAACACAATATAAACCATTACATTCAAATATTGCAATCTATTTGGCCATTTCTCCCATTCATTGCATTTGTATTTCCAGTTATTTTGTCTTAGCAAATCTTCCATTAATATTTTCATACATACATATATTTTTGCCCTCTCACTGATGACTTTAAGAGCTAACTAACCTTAGTAATGGGATCCCTAGTTTAATGAGCATGAACAGCTTTACAGTTCTTAAATGTATATTTCCATCTTGTTTTCTAAAAAAAAAAATGAAATTCACAGCTGCTCTAGCAATGTAAAATTAGGTTTGTTTCTCAATGTTCTTATCAGCATTTAATTTGGTCACTTTAACCCATCTTGTTCCCCACTGAATACATTATTTGGACTATATTTAAATAGATTGGTCTTTAGGTGGCAGAGACTGTCTGTTATTAGGACCATGCTTTTTTCAAAACCAAGATTTTCCAGTTTTGTTAGACCCACTGGAACTTTTGTCCCAGTATCCTAACCTCTCAGGAATGCAGGGTTATCTTCATAGTATGATGAATATTAAAGTAAAACTTTTGCAGAATATTTATGCTCTCTAAACGAATTGTTGTCCCATAAGAAACTATCTTTGGATTATATGTCTTCTCAGGCTTAGATCTAATACTAATCTCACACAGGTGTGTGTGGGCTCTCTAGATATCTTTTGTAGTTATCAGTGTTCTATTCATTTCCTTAATTTCTTTCCTATTTATATTTTGTTAGATTTATTTGGTTTTGAGAGGAGAAAATTAAAGTCCTCTGCTATTATTATTTTTTTTATCTATTTCCATCTTTATCTCATTTAATGTTTCCTTTTAAAAATCTGAATATTATAACACTTGTTGCACAGATCTAATATAGATAATACTTCATTGTCCATTTACTCCCCAACCCCAACATTGCCTAATTGTCCTCTTTATCCACCTCTCACAAATGATTATAAAAGCCAGGGGAATGGGGTAAAGCTTAGAGAGAACAAATGACAAAGAAATAGCTCACAGGCTCTGAAAGTCCTTTTTGCCTTAAGATGTTTCTCTTAGGAACATTGCTATATTTTCCTACCCTTGCTGGATACTGATTGGAAGATGGAAAATCTTAAATCCAGTAGATCTTTCAAAGCTCAAAAGATTCTTTTCCAAACAAGAGGTGTTTAGGGACCCATTGAAAGGAGTATGAGCCTCCTCAATCATTTCCTTTTAAGGAATTTTGTTCTAACACTCTCTCCTGACTATTGCTATGTACTTTTAGTGGCTCACTATTTTATAGATGACCCAAAGGAAATAACCAAGTTTCCTTAGCAAATAAGAATAAATTTCATGTTATGTCTGGGGAGGTGCCCAGAATGGGTTCTCACTAAATAAGTATATCAGGCCAAAGTTGAGGTGATTTAAACCCAGCATTATAAGAAATGATTTGCAAATAAGATCTGATCTGAGATTTTTATATGGTACAGTGGTTCAAATGGAATTTTGTGGCTCTATAAAAATGGGGCTATGTAAAAATAGGTGGCATTTATGTAATACAGTAAGGTTTATGAAGGACTTTCATTATATTATTTCATTCTATCTTCATACCATGTAGAATTGGGTAACTGGATTCTAGGGTAAGTTAATTTGTATTAGAGGAGTTAAGACTTTCAGTATAGAGAGGGGAAAAGAGTAGAGACCCTCCCTTCTCAAAGTGGGGTTCAGGGGAGACAGCTGATGTTTAAGGTTGGTTCAGGGAGAGGAGAAGGGGTTTGAAGATTTTCCTCCTTCTGCCTTCCCTCCTTAGCTAAGGCTGCTCTCCCAGATTCGCTCTTGTCCCTCTTGTCCCCCTCCACTACTGGAGACCAAAGGGTCTCCCCTTGATCTGTTCACTCACTCTCCATTTGGGGAAAAGATTACTATTTTAATGTCAACTCAATTGGGGCAATACAAAGGAATAATTAGCAGGGAAAGAATGGGAAAGGAAGTTGGGAAAAGGGGATCCCTGTCTCTATCTAAAACCCTTTCCCCTTGCTCCTCGAGTTTGCGGGGAACTCAGGCCTTGGAAGCCTGAGTCCCCTAAGAGAAAGTCAGGTTGACTCACCCTGGGTTTGGCCCCTTGCCCATAGTTCAGACTAAGGGCAACAGGGGCTAAAGTAAAGTCTGACAGAGATGTAAAATGCCTTTCTCAGGTTTCCTCCTCAATAGTCTTTTCAATTGGGAAGTGCTGGGGGAATGATTTCCAGTCACCAGAAGGAAAAGTGGGTAACCCTCAGGAGAAAGTCTTTTTCCACCTTCTCTCTTTGACTTCTTAAGACTGAGAGACCAACTCTGCTGCCAGCCAGAGTCTTCTCCTCCAAATTCCAATTTCCTGGGGTCCCTCCCATGTTGAGGTGATCAGTTCCACACACCCTTCAGCCTGTCACTTTTCTTAGTGCCAGATTCTATCATATAACTACTATTATCTGCATTTTATAGATAAGGAATGGGTGACTAGAAAGGTTAAATGGCTTTTTCCCTTTTCACACCATTAAATATTAAAGTTGGATTTTGAATCAAGAACTCTTCTGACTCCAAATCTAGCATTCTTTCTGCTAAACAAAGTTGTCATTGATCTTTGTAATTTTTGCATTAACACTAAGTGAAGCCGTAGGCATTTAAATATCAATACTAAGAGTAGAAATTTTTTCATTCTTTGTATTTTTATCCACAGTGCCTAGCAGAATATCTGGAAACAGCAGGTATTTTATTATTTCATGATTGTTGGAGTTAGGAAAGAATCTGTATGTCCACTTAATTAGAATTTCAGCTAGATTACTATGGACATGTACTAGGTGCAGAATGAATGCTTATTAAATCTTTTGAGACTACATTAATTCATGAGAGGGTTTTCCTGATTATTCCCTAAACTGGCACAGCTGTACCACTTGTGGTAGTGTTGTACTACTAATTACTACTAATTTAGGCCTATTAATAAGTTGCTTTCCTTCTACCATAGTCACTACTCTTGTCAATGCTGTCAGATGCAATGACCTGGGTTTGTTGGACAAGGTTAAAATACTTAGGCAGCTGTATCAGTCTGTCCTATTACTAGTATTTTCAACATTTCAGACATATAATTTGGAAGAATTGCTGGCCACTGGGTTAGACTTTCCATCTCAGAGACATATAAATGTGTTCATACTCAGTATAAATTGGGATGAATTGTAGAAGAAACCAAAAATGGAAGAAAGTACCAGAAATTAGGAGCAAGGATGGGTGGAAATGTTGTGACTCAGGAAGGATACACTTGTTATATTCATTTAAAAATTGGATGGATTTTTAAACCCAATATCAAATGTCTCCTCAGTTCACATTTTGAAAAGATTTTGTCACTGGAATTTTATTTGCTGCTTATCTGCTCACCTTAGAATGCCTAATGTTGTTTACATCTGTTGTGTGATTTGAGGCAAATCATGTAAACCCCTTTGGCTTCAATTTCCTCATCTGTAAAATGGAGAGACTAGATGAGAAAATGCCCCCTTTTAACTTTATGTTTATGATCTATAGTTTTTATTTAATCTTAATGGGTACTCCCTTCCCCAAGATCACATTCTTTCAATACCTTCTATCCTGTGAAATTCTTGACACTGTCTTTATACATGGGGTATAGAGTGGAGCAAGGTCTTACTTAGTTCTAGCATCCAGCTCCGCCTAAAGTCTAAAGAGAAATAACCATTCTAGGTCAAATAATAATCCTAGTCCAAAACTGATATTTCAATTCTCTCAATTTGAGCTGTCTGACTGAGATGTCCCTTCAAAGGTCTTGGGCCTTTATTTCATTCTTTTAATCATGTACAGTGCCACTGTAGTATTTTTTGTGAGCCAATTAAAAAAAATGACTAGTCTTCCTTTTTCTGGTCACATACAATCTTTTGAATGATTTTTATGCTATTTTTTTTGGCATTCAAGTCAATAGGCATTTATTAAAAGCCTACTCTGTACCAGGCATTGTGATAAGGGCTGGAAATACAAAGAAAGGCAAAAACTATCTATTCTCAATGAAATTACAGGCTGATAGGGAAAGACAACATCCAAACAATTATCTTCAAATGACATACAAGATAAATTAAAGATAAGTTCGGAAGGAAGTCACTAAGTTTAAGAAGGACTGGGAAAAGCTTCTTACAGAAGCAGTGGGACTTTAGCTGATGTTCCAAGGAATCCATAAGAGCCTGGAGGCAGCAATGAGTAGGGAGAGGATTACATGCAGGGTAGGATAACAAGAGAAAATTTAGAATAAATGTCAACTTGAAAAAACATAGAACCACTCAAGTAGTCAGTAAAAGCAAATCTTTAATCAAGAAAGAGACAGGTCCTTAAATATCAGTCTCCATACAGAGCCAAGGGCTAAATACCACACAGAGTCAAACACTGGGGCTCTGAGAACAGTGTCTCTGAGAGGATCACCACATTAGATGATTCTCATAAGAATAATAGAAAAATATATCTAAATATTAATCAACAAAAGAGAAAAATCAATCAATTAATTGGATAGAATAGAAATAGAAATAGAAAAGCAAAAAATCAACCCCCCAATTAAAAACAAAAAATTCTTTTTTTTTCCAATTTAAACATTATTTTATTTGGTTATTTCCAAACAATATTCCTTGGAAACAAAGATCCTTTTCTTATCCTTCTCCCCTCCCATTGCCCCTCCCATAGCCAACACACGATTCCAATGGGTATCACATGTGTCCTTGCTTCAAACCCATTTCCATGTTGTTGGTATTTGTATTAGGGTGTTCATTTAGAGTCTCTCCTCATTCCTGTCCCTTCAACCCCTGTAGTCAAGCAGTTGCTTATCTTAGGTGATTTTACTCCCACCATTTGTCCTTTGCTTGTGGATAGTGTTTTTTTCTCCTGGATCCCTGCAGAATGTTCAGGGACGTTGTATTGACACTAATGGAGAAGTCCATTACATTCTCTTGTTCCACAGTGTGTCAGTCTCTGTGTACAATGTTTTCCTGTTTCTGCTCCTCTCACTCTGTATCACTTCCTGGAGGTTGTTCCAGTCACCATGGAATTCCTCCACTTTATTATTCCTTTTAGCACAATAGTATTCCATCACCAACATATACCACAATTTGTTGAGCCATTCCCCAATTGAAGGGCATCCCCTCATTTTCCAATGAACTTTGTTATGTTTTTTCCTAAGTCAGTAAAAAAAATTTTTTTGGAAGTTCAATGGGTATAGCACTAAATAGATAAATAAGCTTAGGTGGATGGTCATTTTTATTATATTGGCTTGTCCTACCCATGAGCAGTTAATATTTTTCCAATTGCTCAAGTCTAGTTTTATTTGCGTGGAGAGTGTTTTGTAGTTGTGTTCATATAGTTTCTGTATTGTCTAGGAGATAGATTCCTAAGTATTTTATTTTGTCTAAGGTGACTTTGAATGGGATTTCTCTTTCTAATTCTTGCTGCTGAGCTGTGTTGGAAATATATAGAAATACTGATGACTTGTGCGGGTTTATTTTGTAACCTGCAACTTTGCTAAAGTTGTTGATTATTTCGACTAGCTTTTTGGTTGATTCTCTAGGATTCTTTAAGTAGACCATCATATCATCTGCAAAGAGTGATAACTTGGTCTCCTCCTTGCCTATTTTGATGCCTTCAATTTCTTTTTCTTCTCTAATTGCTACTCCTAGTGTTTCTAGTATAATGTTAAATAATAGAGGTGATAATGGGTATCCTTGTTTCACTCTTGATCTTATTGGGAATGCATCTAGTTTATCCCCATTGCAGATGATATTAGTTGATGGTTTTAGATATATACTCTTTATTATTTTTAGGAACGACCCTTCTATCCCTATGCTTTCTAGTGTTTTTAATAGGAATGGGTGTTGTATTTTTATCAAAGGCTTTTTCTGCATCTATTGAGATAATCATGTGATTTTTGTCCATTTGTTTGTTGATATGGTCAATTATGTGGATGGTTTTCCTAATATTGAACCAGCCCTGCATTCCTGGTATAAATCCTACTTGATCATAGTGAATGATCCTCCTGATCACTTGTTGGAGTCTTTTTGCTTGTATCCTATTTAAGATTTTTGCATCTATATTCATTAGGGAGATTGGTCTATAGTTTTCTTTCTCTGTTTTTGACCTGCCTGGCTTTTGAATCAGTACCATATTTGTGTCGTAAAAGGAGTTTGGTAGAACTTCCTCTTTGCTTATTATGTCAAATAGTTTGTATAGTATTGGGATTAGCTGTTCTGTGAAAGATTGATAGAATTCACTTGTGAATCCATCATCCCCTGGGGATTTTTTCTTAGGGAGTTCTTTGATGGCCTGTTGGATTTCTTTTTCTGATATGGGATTATTTAGGAAATCTATTTCTTCTTCTGTTAGTCTAGGCAATTTATATTTTTGTAAATATTCATCCATATCTCCTAGGTTGGTATATTTATTGCCATATAGTTGGGCAAAGTAGTTTTTAATGATTGCCTTAATTTCCTCTTCATTGGAGGTGGGGTCCCCCTTTTCATCCTTGATGCTGTTAATTTGCCTGTCTTCATTCCTTTTTTTAATTAGACTGACCTGTACTTTGTCTATTTTGTCTGTTTTTTTTCAAAGTACCAGCTTCTAGTCTTGTTTATTAGTTCAATGGTTCTATCACTTTCGATTTTATTAATTTCTCCCTCAATTTTTAGTATCTCTAGTTTGGTTTTCTTCTGGGGGGTTTTAATTTGTTCGTTCTCAAGTTTTTTGATTTGCATTTCCAATTCATTGATCTCTGCCCTCCCTAATTTGTTAATATATGCACTCATGGATATGAATTTTCCCTTAAGTACTGCTTTGGCTGCATCCCATAAGGTTTGAAAGGATGTCTCACCAATGTCATTTTCTTCAATGAAATTATTAATTATTTCTATGATTTCTTCTCTAACTAACTGATTTTGGATTATCATATTATTTAATTTCCAATTAATTTTTGATTTGGCTTTCCATGTACCCTTACTGATCATTATTTTTATTTCCTCATGATCTAAAAAGGTTGCATTTATTATTTCTGCTTTTCTGCATTGGTTTGCCATGTTTCTGTGACCTAGTATATGATCTATCTTTGTGAATGTGCCATGTGGTGCTGAGAAGAAGGTGTATTCCTTTTTGTCCCTATTTATTTTTCTCCATATGTCTATTAACTCTAATTTTTTAAAGATTTCATTCACCTCTTTTACCTCTTTCTTATTTATTTTTTGGTTTAATTTATCTAAATTTAATAGTGGTTGGTTCACGTCTCCCACTAATATAGTTTTACTGTCTATTTCCTCCTTCAATTTTTCTAGTTTTTCCATTAGAAATTTGGGTGCTATACCATTTGGTGCATACATGTTGATTAGTGATAATTCCTCATTGTCTATACTCCTTTTTAACAGAATATATTTACCTTCCCTATCCCTTTTGATCTGGTTTATTTTTGCTTTGGCTTTGTCAGATATCATGATTGCAACTCCTGCCTTCTTTCTATCAGTTGAGGCCCAGAAGGTCTTACTCCATCCTTTAATTCTAGCCTTGTGAGTATCTATCTGCCTCATATGTGTTTCTTGAAGACAACATATGATAGGGTTTTGGATTCTAATCCATTCTGCTATTCATCTACGTTTTATGGGTGAGTTCATCTCATTCACTTTCAAAGTTACAATTGTCACTTGTGGATTCCCTGGCATTTTGATATCCTCCCCTAATTCTGACCTTTATTCTTTAGCTATAACCTTTTAAAATGGTGATTTACTTTAGATTAGTCCCCCTAGTCCCCTCCCTTGATAAGCTTCCCTTTCTATCCCCTCCCTTTTTGTTCCCTTCCCCTCCCCCCTTCTCCTTCCCTCCCTTTTTATACTCCCTCCCCCTCACCCCTCCTTAATTTCCCCTTCTCTCTTACCCTGTTGGATAAGATAAAGTTCAAGATCCCAATGGATCTAGATGCTCTAAGCTCTCAGCGTTGATTTCACTGAGTAAGGTTTAAGTAATACCAATTAGCACTTTCTTCCTCTCCTCTTTATAGGAAATTCCTTCCCCTCCCCTTCCCATGTGTATCATTGTGTGAGAAAGATTATTCTATTTAGTTTTTTTTATTTCTTGAAGTATATATTAGTACCATCAATGATTCACCCCTTCCCCTTTTCTTTCTTTTGCCCCCCTTTTCTCCATATTGTCTTAATGTCCCAATCATTCCCTATGCGTGATTCTTCTAACTACTCTAATGATGCATACAATTTTTGAGAGTTACACATTACATTTTCCCCACATATTAATATATATAATTTGATATAAATGTAGTCTTTATAGAAGAGAGTTTGAATAAAAGAAAAAGATAACATTTTTCTCCTTTTCCCTTTCCTTCATATTTACCTTTTCAAGTTTTCCTTGCTCTTTGTGTTTTGATGTTGAACTTTCCACAGAGCTCTGGTCTTTTCTCTACAAAAACTTGGAAATCTTCTATTTTGTTGAATGCCCAAACTTTCCCCTGGGAGTATATAGTCAGTTTTGATGTATAGCTGATTCTTGGTTGAAGACCCAGCTCTCCTGCCTTTCTGAAAATCATGTTCCATGCCTTATGGTCTTTCAGAGTGGAAATTGCAAGGTCCTGTGTGACCCTGATTGGTATTCCTTTATATCTAAATTGTCTTTTTCTGGCTTCTTGTAAGATTTTTTCTTTTGCTTGAAAGCTTTGGAATTTGGCAATTACATTCCTGGGAGTTGTCTTTGGGGGATTTAGTGTAGAGGGTGCTCTGTGAATTCTTTCAATGCCTGTATTGCCCCCTTGTTCTAGAATCTCTGGGCGGTTTTCTTTGATGATATCTTGTATTATGATGTCGAGATTACTATTTATTTCTGGCTTTTCTGGTAGGCCAATTATTCTCAGATTGTCTCTCTTTCCTCTATTTTCCAGGTCTGTCACCTTGTCAGTGAGATATTTTATGTTATCTTCTAATTTCATAGTCTTTTGGCTTTGCTTTATTAATTCTTGCTCTTTTGCAAGATCATTGTCTTCCAGTTGCCTGATTCTGACCTTTAAAGCCTGGTTTTCCTTTTCAGTTTGTTCTATCCTGCTATTTGATGCTTCAAGCTATTTCTGTGGTTGTGGTTTTTTGTGCTTCTGATTGCTGAGTTCCTTTTGCATTATTTCCAATTTTTTTCCTGCCAGAAGGCTTCCATCTTTTTGATAACTTCCAATTTAAATTTTTCAAGAGCTTGTGGACAATTTCCATTTCTTTTGGAAAGTTTTGGAGCATTTGTTTGCACTTCCTCTTCTGCTATTTCCTCTGTTTTTTTTGTGTTTTCCCTCTGTAAAATGTATCCAAAGTCACCCCCTTCTTCTTGCTTTTCTTGGTGTTGGTGTGTTGGGGTTCTTGGATATAGTTTGCCATCTCTGTGTTTTGTTTGTTTTTTCCTCCTTCTTTCCCTTTCCAGTCAGAAATCTGAATGAGTAGTATTTGCTCTCAGTATAAGGGTCTAATGGTCAAGGCTTTAGTCTCAGGCTAATTCTAGGTTCTCTGCAGCTGCGCTATTTTCCTGGGGAGGCCCAAGGACTGCCCTCCCCTGCCTGCCGGCGTTTGCGGAGTTAGTGCTCTCAGGTGAAAGTCTTTGGTGGTCTTAGCTAACTCCCAAGACCTGTAGGTGCCCCTTGCTCACGTCATGGAATCCCTTAATGCACTCGGTGATTATAGCGTGCTAGTTCTGGGCACCTGAGATCTGTGCTCCCCTAGCCCGCCTGCCGGGGTTTAGGGTTTTAGTACTCTCAGGAGAAGGACCTTATCTTATTCAGGTCCCCAGACCTGCGGCTGCCCATTGTTCAGTCCTGGGGTGCCCCTCCCTCACTTGTTGATTCTGGCCAGTGCTGACTTTAACTCTGGCTCTGGCTGTTTGGTGGGGAAGGGGAGGGTGGGTCAGCTTTTCGTTCCCTTATATTGTGGATGTGCTGGAATCCCACCTACCTTCAGAGCTTCGCCTTGTTGTGGGGTCTTTCTGTTCTTATGAGAATGGTTATTTTTTATTTTGGGAGGGTCTTTTGAGGTCATTTGTGTCATTGGGTCTGAGGAGAGGAAGCAAGCTGCATCTACTCTGCAGCCATGCTTACCTGGAAGTCAAAACAAAAAATTCTAAAAAGAAAACATGTAATTAATAATAAAGTAGGACTTGGTTTTAAAAAACTAATAGACAAATCATTAGCTATTTTTGATTAGAAAAATTAAATCAACAATATTAAAAATGGAAAATTAGGTAATTACAATAAATAAGGCAAAGAAAAAGGAAATATATCTTCCTAATTATATGCCAACATAATTTATTAATTAAATATATAGATTAATATTAATAAAGATAAATTGCCCAGATTAGCAGAACAAGAAATAGATAATTTAAACAAATTGGTCTCAGAAAAAGACAAACAATCAATCAACCCAGTGGAAAAACTCCCAACTTCAATTAGATTTAGAGTGAATTACATCAAATGTTCAAAAAACTGATTCCAATATGAAATAACTTATTTGCAAAAATAGGGAAAGAAAGCATTTTACCAGATTCATTTTATGAAGCAAATATGATAGGGAAAGGTAAAATGGGAAACCATAGCAATATCTGGTGAAAATTGAAACATATTTTTGGACAAAGTATTAATAAAGAGGCTACAGCAAAATTTTTCAAATATTATTCACTGAACTCAGAATGGACACATGCCAGGAATCTTAGGCTTGTTTGGGGTTAGTACAATTATAAATAAAATAGAATACAGTAATAAAAATAATAAAAATCAGTTATAGTAATACATGTTAGTACTTTTGATAAAATATTACCCTAATTATGATTAAATTTTTACCAAATAAAGGAATGTAGATGGCTATAAAAATAATTTGGAAATTTTTCAGTAAATAGTATTGAAAAAATTCCATATAAGCTAAATAAATGTAATTAGGATCAATAGAGAAAATTTCTAGAGCAAATTCTCCTGAAAAGTTAGTCAACAAGCATTTATTCATAGCTCTGTTCATTATTTATAACTATGTGCCAGTTGCTGTGTTCAGTAATAGGAAAATAAAGAATAAACACAAACGGTCTCTGTCCTCAAATATCTTACATTTGGGGAAAGGGGAACCACATACTTATAAATCAGCATGTACTAAATAAATACAGTTTAGATTGAAGGAAATCCTAAATGGGAAAGTATTGGCAGCTGGGAGGATTTAAGATGGTCCATTATCCAAAGTATAAAAAGTCAAGTCAAATGTATAGCAATAAGAGTTATTCTTTAAGGAATACACATCACAGTGTGTGAGGCAGAAATTGCTACTTCATATCCATTAGATTTGCAAAAATTTCTAAAGAGGAAAATAGTGCTTATTAGAAGAGTTTTGGGAGAATAGGCATGGTATTGTACTTTTAGTGAAGCTGTGAATTGCTATAGCCATTCTAGAAAACAATTAAGAACTACACCAAAGTTCATTTAAATGTATATATTCTTTGACTTAATGGTACTATTATTAGGTACGTACCTACAAAGCAATGTTTTCTTTCAACAAATGTGTATAGTAAAAAAAAAAACAACAAATCAACATCTTTTAAATTTTTATTTATAAAATATTTATAATTTATATTTAAAATATTTTCTATGGTTACATGATTCATATTCCCTCCCTCCCCTCTAATATTCACCCTCCTGTAGCTGACAAGCAATTCCACTGGGTTATATATGTATTATCACTCAGAACCTATTTCCATATTATTCATTTTTAATAGAGTAATCTTATAAACCCTAAAACCCCAATCATATACCCTCATATACAAGTGATAAATCATATGTTTTCTTCTGCATTTCTACTCCAACAGTTCTTTCTCTAAATGTGGATAGTATTCTTTCTCATAAATCCCTCTGGATTATCCTGGATCATTGCATTACTATTGGTAGAAAAATCTATTACATTTGATCGTCCCACAGTGTTTCAGTTACTGTGTACAATGTTCTCCTAATTCTGCTCATTTCACTCTGCATCATTATGTGTAGGTCCTTCCAGTTCTTATAGAAATCAAACAGTTCATCATTCCTTTATAGCACAATAATACTCCATCATCATCTTTTACCACAATTTGTTAAGGGAACCCTTCTTTTTCCGATTAAAATATTTTGAAAGTGAGAACTTGTATTTTCGGTTAATAGGGAGGAGATTTGTGAGTAAGGGGGGAAAGCACATAATCTATTTTAAAATGTACAGAAGGGAAAAAGCAGGTAAGAAAGGACAGATAAAACAATTTTGTAACTATGCTGTTAGTACAAAATGCTATTTATATGTAGTGCTGAGGTATTAATGAAATTTCTCTCTACAATACTCATCCATGTTTTTTCTCTTGATTTGTTTGCATTTGTTGATTATTGTTAAATGAATAATAACCAAGACGCTGAAGATGGTCATTTTACTTTGTGGTCCTTTAAATGCCATAATTTATGAATAATACTTTTTCCAGTTTATCTTTATGACCTTGTGAAATTGTCAAGGCAGAGATTTACCTCATGTGATTGATGAGGAAATTAAAGTTAAAAAGGTTAAGTGATTTGCTCATGTTCACACAATTAGTAAATAGTAGAACTGACATTGAACTCTTAATAGCCAGGTCTCTTTATATGATACTGTATAACCTCTATTTTAAGAATATCGGTATCAAACTCTTCTACTTCATCACAAATGCTCTGTAGATTAATGTAGTATAAATGAATTGTTTTGAAGTTTTAGAATAAAAGCATGTTCAAATTCATGGTTTTATACATTTATTATTTTTCATTACTAATGATGCTAAATACTTTTTTTTTTGCCAAAAAGTCATGAAAAATAGCCATATTATCTTTCTTAAAAAACACACACACAACTATTCCACCTGCAATTTCTAATTTTGTTTTATTTCATTTTTTTCCCAAAGAAAATATTAAACATCTATTTCTTGGTGTCTCAATTATTCCTACCCATTTTTAGCCTGTCTGAAGAAGGGGTTAAATCAGAGCAAGGTAATTCAAGGCAGTAAGAGTCCTGGAGTTGTCTTTGTAGAGCTGTGAGTACATTTCTCTCCTGCTCACTTTAATTATGTGGAGTTTTCATTCTATATCTGTATGAACCTTGTCAATCTGTACGAAAAGGAAAATAGGCTGTTCTTTCAGGATAAGTTTTTCACAAAAGGCATGTTCATTATAGCTTTATAGAGTTTTGGAAATTTATGCACGTTGTTATACCGATCCATACATTGCATATTGCATGTTTATGGTAGGCAGAAAACTGCTAAATTGCTATTGGAAATGAGAGATCTCTTTCTACTTGCTTATCTCTAAAATACATATTAATAGAGTTTTGGGAGAAAAGTCAAGGCTTTTGACTGTCTAACTTGTACATAAGGCAGATTAAATATCAATGAGCCTCATAGAAGTCTATATCAGGCTGCAGTGAGGCATGTATTTTGAGGAGAAATCATTATTTAGGATTTATGGGAAATTTTAGTGCTATTTTAGGCCTGGAGGGCTTTAGACAGGGAAAAAAAACATTAATGACTGGTAGAGATTCAGAGAAAATGTTCATGGCATGTATTCATGTATTGCTTTTATAAATAATTTCTTTTAAAATTTATTTTTGTATTTGCACTACTGTATAGTACATATGACTCTTGTAAGGATAATTTGGTTTAATGGTGTTAGTTGGTTTTAAGGAAGGTATTGCCACGGACCCATGAGTGAGGAAAGATAGGAGTTGAGATGGAGTGACTCCTATTGTACCCTCTCACTCTCCCTTCCTGGGCTGTGATAACAGAGGGTATAACTCAGGAAATTGTGATTCCCCAGTGAAAAGCCAGTGTTGGTGAGTTGAAGGAGGGGTCTCCCCTAATAGATGATGGAGGGGTACCCCCAAAATACCAGAGCAAAAACTGCCCAGGAAGACAAGCCCCACCCTTGTCTGCTGACTTGGTAAAGGGGGTCCTAACCAGCTCTTAACAACGGCTGATCAGTAACCTCAGGGAGTAAGCCCTTTCAAAGCTTCTTGAATCAATCCCTTTTTCTCATCTGACTGCAATTTGAATAGTTTAATAACATAGGCTATCTGGAAGTGAGGGCGTCCCTTAGAGGTAATCTGTGTACCTATTTGTAAATCCCAAGGAGGCCCTTCATTCTGATTACTTCAGAGAAAAATCAGAATTTCACCTCCCCTCCCTGCTATCTCTAAAACTAAACTTAAAAATTTGGGAATTAAGGAAAGATTAAGCCAAATGCAATTGGGCTTGGTGGTGGGGAGCCCAGCTCCACTGCCATAGAGTCTGTGGCCCCCTCAAGTCTCATGGGACATGAAATCCCTCTTCAAATGTTGTCAGAGGTATCTAGATGATGTAAACTCCTTAGGATAAGTCCCAAGGCTGTTTCTTTTATATATCTATCAACTGGCTCTTGGCTGATCTTCTGCAAGGGGATAAACCTCCTTCCACTTCGAGATCAAATCTCAAAAGCCCAGACTTCCTGGGAACTCCCCCAGGTCACTGTTCTTCTCCCATGGCCCTCCTTTTCCAATGGTCTTTGTCCATCAATCATGTCTTCTTCCAATGTTCCATCCTTACCTTTGCATGCTGTTCTTACACTCTCATTTAATAAATATTTGTTGAAATAATGAATGCATGCATATTTAGACTTGCTGTATTTAGACCTTTTTGAAAATTAAGGAAATATCTTCCCACTGATAATGAAAATCCTCAAAATGGTAGCAAATTGGATGACTTATGTTTGATTCTTGATTCCTCTCATGACCTATATGATCTAGGAATCACTTGATCTTTGTAATAACTAAATTAAACTCCTTGTCCTGTCCTTAATTTCCTTAGAGTTTATTGATATTTACTTGAACAGCAGAAGGCAGGCAGAGAGAGAAAAGAAACCTATTTTAACTAGTCATGTGAATGCTCTCCATATGTCTCCCCCAGCCACTTTCCCTTCACCAAGGACAGGAGAGAATAGAGATAGCCGACTACCTGAAATACCCTCATTTATTCCTTCCTTTTACCCCAGGAGCAATTTCTCAATTCTTTCCTGATCAGGTGTCTAGGTTACTGCCCCATGACCCACCTTCAGTGGCATGATATAGGCCCAATGCATGATCATGGGAGAGAGCTCCCTTCACATAATCCCACCTTTGATTCTTGAGGAGACCAGCATGTTAAATCTGCTCATTGGGGTTTTTTAGGAGATTAACATGTCAGGTCTCCCCAGTGAATCATTCCACATATGTAATCTAAACTTCTAAAGACTGTCTTACTAAAGGTATATAAAATGTCTCACTTTACAAAGACAGAATTACAACAATTTGGGGATAAGAGGGAAAGAAAGAAAAATGGAGACAAAATTTTTTTTTAAATGATTGATAGATATTGGGGCACAGAGTCAAGATGGTCTTGCAGAGGCAGCAAAAGTTCAGACCTCTGAAAACCCTTCCTTACCAATTATAAACTAAATGCTCTTAGGGGAATGAAAATCAAACCTAACAATAAGACAGAGCAAAGGAACCCTCCTGCTGGACTCAATATAAAAGGCACTCCACCCAAAGCCAAAATTCAAAAACACTGGTTTAAAGGGAAGGAAGAAGAAAGGTCCTGGGACTCCTCCTCCACCTAGAGCACTAAGTCTCCAGCTGCAGCTGGAACATCAGGGCAGGCAAAGACACTGGTCTGGAGGGAGTACCTTGTGGGCAAAGTTGTTCCAGGCTCAGAGTGTCCAACACAGGCAGTGGGGAAGCAGAAAAAGAAGAAATGCAGAGCTCAGAGTGGGCAGAAGTTGCAGCAGCAGAGACATTCCATATTACCTCCCCCCCTCCCAAGGTTTTGGCCTCAGGTCACATCCAGCTCAATCCATCTGGAATTAATCCCATCAAAGTCTTCAGAGGGCAGGGAAGCTCAAACCCAACACCCCTCCCCCACAGACTGCTGGGCTTAATCCCATCAAAGCCTCAAGAGGGCAGGGAAGCTCAAGCTCCAACACCTCACCCCCAAAAACCGCACTGAAAAATTTACTGCCAAAACTCCAAGGGTGAAGGTGGAAAGAAAAGTCCAAAACCACAAAAAAGAGAGGAGTAAGAACTCAGGCAACTGCAGTGTGTAAAGAAGGGGTAAAAATGAGCAAACAACAGAAAAAGAAAAAAGAAATTACAATTAATAGCTTCTATCTAGGCAATGAACAAAGAAAACAGAACAGAAAAGGATGAGGGAATACCAAGCCAAAAAACAAAAACAAAAAAAAAACAAAAAACAGAAAACTCAGTGAATTGGATACAGGCTCTGGAAGAATACAAATTATGATTCAAAATACAATTAAGAGAGGCTGAAGACAACTGGAAAAAGAACTTAAAAATTAAGATATATCATCTGGAAACAGAGGCACTTGAACTAAAACAAGAAAATAATGTCTTGAAAGCCCAAATCAACCAACTTGAAAATGAGGCAAAGCAGATGAAAGATGAGGCAAAGAGGATGAAAGATGACCTCCAAAGAAAATCAGACCAGAAGGAGAAGGATGACCAAAAGGCCACAGATGAAATCCAGTATTTTAGAACCAGAATACAACAACTAAAATCAAGTGACCTCACAAGGCAGCAGGACACTATAAAACAAAACCAAAAGAATGAAAAATTTGAGGAAAATATGAAGCATCTCATTCACAAAACAGAGGATTTAGAAAATTGTTCAAGGATAGAATTTGGTCTACCAGAAGACCATGACAAAAGAAAAACCCTGGACATTATACTACATGAAATTATCTAAGAAAACTGCCCCAATATTCTAGAACAAGAGGAAAAAGTGGAGATTGAAAGAATCCACAGATCACCACCTGTATTTAATCCCCAACTGACAACACCTAGTAATATTATAGCCAAATTCAAGAACTATCAGACCAAGGAAAAAATATTACAAGCTGCTAAGAAGAAGTAATTCAGATACCATGAAACCACAATGAGGATAACACAGGATCTGGCTGCATCTAAACTGAAGGGCCAAAGGGCATGGACTATAATATTCTGGAAAGCAAGGGAACTATGTCCACAACCAAGAATCAACTACCAACAAAACTGACTATATTCTTATAGGGGAAAAGTATGGTCATTTAATAAAATAGAATAATTCCATGCATTTCTAAAGAAAATAGAAGACCTGAACAGAAAATTTGATGCTCAAGCACAGAACTCAAGAGAATCATCAAAAGATAATTTTTAAAAAAAGGGAAAAAAAGAAAAACAAACAAAAAAAACCCCAACTTTTTTTAAAGAGATCCAATAAGTTCAAATGATATGTATCCTATAAGAAAAGAGGTCATTGGTAACTCTTAAAAATTGTTATCACCTGGACACCTAGAAGAATTACACTTAGAGTGACAAACTGTATAGGATGAAATGTCAAGACATAAACATATATATAATTAGAGCTAAAAATGAGGTTAATACTAAAAGAAATGGGAATAGAAACAAAAAGGGGTAAATTTAGATGTCACAAAGAAGTTCATGGTGGGAGGGGGATCATTAATACACTGGAAGGGCAAAGAGGTTGGAGATAGGAAATACTCCACTCCTATGTGCATTGAAAATGACTCAAAAAGGGAAGAACAAGCAAATATATTGGGACAGAGAATTGATTTGTTCCCTATAGGGAAGTAGAAGGGTAACAAACAGATTGGTGGGGAGGGAAGCAGTACAAGGGAGGGAGAGGGAGGGGAGATAGTATAAAAAGACTGTGAAGAAAATAAGAGGGTAATAAGAAGTGAGGGTGTAGAAAGGGAAGCAATATAAGGGTGGGAATTAGGGGGAGTGATTAAAATCAAAACATTGGTGTAGAAAGAAATAGTGAAAGAAGAAAAGACAGGACTAGGAGGAGAAATCAAAATGCTGGAAAATACACAGCTGTTAATCATAACTCTGAATGTGAATGGAATGAACTCACCCATAAAACGTAAGCAAATAGCAGAGTGGATTAGAATCCCAAACCCACCATATGCTGTCTACAAGAAACACACACGAGGAAGGTAGATATGCATAGGGTAAAAGAGGATGGAGCCAAATCTATTGTGCATTAACTGATAAAAAGAAGGCAGAAGTCACAATCATGATATCTGACAAAGCCAAAGTAAAAATAAATCTAGTTAAAAAAAATAGGGAAGGTAATTACATCCTGATAAAAGGCAATTTAGACAATGAGGAAATATCATTTATCAACATGTATGCACCAAATGGCATAACATCTGGATTTCTAAAGAAGGAACTAGTGGAGCTCAAGGATGAAATAGATAGAAAAACTATACTAGTGGGAGACTTGAAACTGCCTCTATCAAAACTAGATAAATCAAACCAAAAAATAAATAAGAAAGAGGTAAGAGAAGTGAATGAAATCTTAGAAAAATTAGAGTTAGTAGACATGTGGAGAAAAATAAATAGGGACCAAAAGGAGTACACCTTCTTTTCAGCAGTACATGGTTCATTCACAAAAATTGACCATGTATTAGGGCATAAAAATATTGCAAACAAATGCAAAAGAGCAGAAATAATAAATGCAACCTTCACTGATCACAATGCAATGAAAATAAGTGGATAGGGTACATGGAGAGGCAAATCAAAAATTAATTCGAAATTAAACAATATGATGCTCCAAAATCAGTTATTTAAAGGACAAATTATAGAAACAATTAATAAATTTAATGAAGAAAATGACATTGATGAGACATCCTTTCAAAACCTATGGGATGCAGCCAAAGCAGTACTGAGGGGGAAATTCATATCCTTGAGTTCATATATTAACAAATTAGAGAGGGCAGATGTCAATGAATTGGGCATGCAAATTAAAAAAAAAACTAGAAAGTGAACAAGTTAATAATCCTTAGATGAAGACTAAATTATAAATCCTAAAATTAAAGGAGAAATAAATAAAATTGAAAGTCAAAGAACTATTAATTTAATAAATAAGATTAGAAGCTGGTACTTTGAAAAAGCAAATAAAATAGGCAAAGTACTGGTCAATCTAATTAAAGAAAGGAAAGAAGAAAAGTAAATTGATAGTATCCAAGAAGAAAAGGGAGACCTCACCTCTAATGAAGAGGAAAATAAGGCAATCATTAATAATTTTTTTCTGCAATTACATGGCAACAAATATGGTAATCTATGTGATCTAGATTAATATTTACAAAAATATAAATTGCCTAGACTAACAGAGGAAGAAATAGATTACCTAAACAACCCCATATCAGAAAAAGAAATTAAACAAACTATCAAAGTACTGCCTAAGGAAAATTCCACAGGTCTAGATGTATTCACAAATGAATTCTATCAAACATTCAAAGAACAACTAATCCCATTATTATACAAACTATTTGACAGAATAAGCAAAGAAGGAGTTCTATGAAATTCCTTTTATGACACAAATATGGTACTGATTCCAAAGCCAGGCAGGTCAAAAACAGAGGAAGAAAACTATAGACCAATCTCCTTAATGAATATAGATGCAAAAATCTTAAATAGGATACTAGCAAAAAGACTCCAGCAAGTGACTGCGAGGGTTATTCACTATGACAAGGCAGGATTCATACCAGGAATGCAAGGATGGTTTAGTAGTAGGAAAACCATCTACATAATTAACCATATTAACAAGCAAACCTACAAAAATCACATGATTATCTCAACAGACGCAGAAAAAGCCGTTGACAAAATACAACACCTATTCCTACTGAAAACACTAGAAAGTATAGGAATAGAAGGGCCTTTCCTAAAAATAACAAACAGTATATATTTAAAACCATCAGCAAACATCATCTGCAATGGGGATAAACTAGAAGCCTTCCCAATAGGATCAGGAGTAAAACAAGGATGCCCATTATCACCTCTATTATTTATCATTGTACTAGAAACACTAACTGTAACAATTAGAGAAGAAAATGAAATAAAGGTATTAAAATAGGTAATGGGGAGACCAAGCTATCACTCTTTGCAGATGACATGATGATCTACTTAAAGAACCCCAGAGAATCAACTAGAAAGCTAGTTGAAATAATCAACAAGTTTAGCAAAGTTTCAAGGCACAAAATAAAACCTATATAAGTCATCAGCATTTCTACATATCTCCAACACATCTCAACAGTAAGAATTAGAAAGAGAAATTCCATTTAAAATCACCCTAGAGAATATAAAATACTTAGGAATCTATCTGCCAAGAGAAACACAGGAACTATATGAACACAACTACAAAACACTCTCCACACAATTAAAACTAGATCTAAACAATTGGAAAAACATTAACTGCTCATGAGTAGGACAGCTAACATAATAAAAATGACAATCTTGCCCAAATTAATTTACTTATTTAGTGCCATACCCGTTGAACTACCAAAAAACTTTTTTACTGAATTAGGAAAAAACCATAACAAAGTTCTTTTGAAAGAACAAAAGGTCAAGGAAATCCAGGGAAATCATGAAAAAAAAAATGCAAAGGAAGGAGGACTTGCAGTCCCAGATCTCAAAATACACTATAAAGCAATGGGCATCAAAGCAATTTGGTACTGGCTAAGAGACAGAATGGAGGATCAGTGGAACAGACTTTGGGTAAGTGACCTAAGCAAGACAGTCTATGATAAGCCCAAAGATCCCAGCTTTTGGGACCAAAATCCACTATTTGATAAAAACTGCTGGGAAAATTGGAAGACTGTATAGGAGAGATTCGGTTTGGATCAACATCTCATACCCTACACCAAGATAAACTCAGAATGGGTGAATGACCCAAATATAAAGAAGGAAACTATAAGCAAATTAGGTGAACACAGAATAATATAGTATACATGTCAGATCTTTGGGAAAGGAGAGAATTTAAAACCAAGAAAGAGCTAGAAAAAAAATCACAAAATGTAAAATCAATAATTTTTATTACATCAAATTAAAAAGTTTTTGTACAAACAAAACCAATACAACTAAAATTAGAGGGGAAGCAACAAATTGGGAAACAATCTTCATAACAAAAACCTCTGACAAAGGTCTCATTACTCAAATTATAAAGAGCTAAACCAATTGTACAAAAAAATCAAGCCATTCTCCAATTGATAAATGGGGCAGGGACATGAATAGGCAATTTTCAGTCAAAGAAATCAAAACTATTAATAAGTACATGAAAAAGTGTTCTAAATCTCTTATAATCAGAGAGATGCAAATCAAAACAACTTTGAGGTATCACCTCACACCTAACAGATTGACTAACATGATAGCAACAGAAAGTAATGAATGCTTGAGGGGATGTGGCAAAGTTAGGACATTAATGTATTGCTGGTGGAGTTGTGAATTGATCCAACCATTCTGAAAGGCAATTTGTAACTATGCCCAAAGGGCGTTAAAAGACTGTCTTTCCTTCGATCCAGCCATAGCACTCTTGGGTTTGTACCCCAAAGAGGTAATATGGAAAAATACATGTATAAGAATATTCATAGCTATACTCTTTGTGGTGGCAAAAAAATGGAAAATAAGGGGATACTCTTCAATTGGGGAATGGTTGAACAAATTGTGATAAATGTTGGTTATGAAATACTATTGTGCTCAGAGGAATAATAAAGTGGAAGAATTCCATGGGAACTGGAATGACCTCCAGAAACTGATGCAGAGTAAAAGGAGTAGAACCAGGAGAATATTGTACACTGTGGTACAAACAAATGTAATGGACTTCTCCATTAATAGCAATGCAGTGATCCTGAACAACTTGGAAGATTCTATGAGAAAAAAACAGTATCCGCATTCAGAGGGAAAACTGGGAATAGAAACACGGAAGAAAAACCACTGCTTGAATACATGGGTTGAGGGAATATGTCTGGGGATGTAGACTCTAAATGAACATCCTAATGCAAACACCAACAACATGGAAATAGGGTTTCATCAAGCACACATATAATACCCAATGAAATTGTGTGTCAGCTGCAGGAAGGGTGGGGTGAGGGGAGGGAGGGAAATGATGTGATTCTTGTAACCAAGGAATAATGTTCTAAATTGACTAAATTAATTTTTTAAAAAATTTAAAAATGATTGATAGATCCACTGACTAAAAGCCAATTGGGAGCACTTCCCTTTGACATAAGAGTTTACATTCAGAATATTCATGTTCAACCCTTTTCAGTTCTCAAAGTTCACACTGGATCTTTTGATGTAGTATGTGGTTTCTGTAGCCACCCTTATAGCATCTTTTCCAGAAGATCCACTTTCTTGATTCAGGGTGTTGAAGATTTCCTTTTCCTAATATTGCTTTAAAAGATCTTAAACTTTGGAATTTAAGATAATTATACAATCACCCTTAAGACAGTGTTGACCAATACTAGAATCTCCCCAGTGATACATTGCTGAGTTATGGGATATATGAATCAATTCCAAAAAGTAGACCAAAAACAAACAAAAAACCCAAATATAAGAAAAAAAGTTAAAATCTGGATAATACATATTTGTATATGTATTTATATATAAAATCCTATGTGTATAAAATGACAAGTTAAAGAATAAAATCATAATAGGCTCTTGATCACCAGCAAGGCCCAATTAAAGTGGACATGCATGCAGGACAACTGCAGCAATATTGTGTTCATGCATTGCCATGCAGGACTATAGAAAATTGTTACATTTTAATTAGAAGGAGGCAAAATTCTGAGGCAAAAGGGAAATATGATTCCTTGATCTGATTTTCCTTTTAATCTCAGTGATAGTGTAGCCAAAATGAAATCCAAACTGATGTACTTGTAGAAACCTGGTGTAAAGTTGTGGAAGAGAGAAAATGGAAAAAATCTGGAACAGAGATGCAAAAGCTGAGACTGCTGAGCTGTTACTCAATAAGAACATTCTAAATGGAATGGTGACTGTTGAGAAGTATGTCACACACTTATTACACTGGCTTGGGGAAGTCCAGTGTCTGAATTAGGAAAACAACCATTTCCTCAAACTACAAAACAAGTCCTCTGTCTTGGGGTACATCCTCACCAACCCCACAGGTATTGTTAATCTCTTTGACCTTGTGCCTCTTTGCATTATGCAGTGACTCTCTTGTGATCCCTTCTTTTGAAATCAGATACAATTATTAGTTAAAGTCCCATAATTCTTAACAGTCAATAGCATATTTACATATTCTAAACCTTTTGGGTATGCATTGGCCATAGGACTAATAGAGATTGTAAACTTATCCTTCAAAATAAACAACACCAATTAATACTGATTTCATGTATTCAAGTCCAAAAAAAAGAAGAAAAATCAAATATCCTATTGTAAATATAAAAAACCCAATAATAAAAATTTAGAAATTCATAGTTGATATTCCATGTGACAGTGGGTCGACCAAATAGAGGCACAACACAAAGGTTTCTCACTCAAAAGCAAGGTCTCTCATGGTGTAAGTGTACATAATTTTTTTCACCAGGGAAAGCTGTATTATAAACAGTAATATAATATTAGCTAATGCAGATTCTTAGAAGTACCACAATCCCCAAAATTATAAGAGCCCATTTGAAGATGAGTTCCCTGCAGCCATGAGAGATTCCAGTTACATGAGTCCCTATAGCCATTTGTTGTGTGTCATTTAAAATCCTTTGAAGCTCATGGATATTTGTCACAGTTTCTCTAGATCTATTTACATAAGAACAGCAAGATTGATTAATAAAGACACATGCACCCATATGGCTGTGAGAATGTCAAGGGCCAGCTGATTTTGTAGAACTGTTTTTGCTAAGGAAGAGATGGTCTTAGTAGTTTGGGAGATGGCTTGAACTGTGTCTTGAGCCAATCTTTCAACCTCAGCTGAGATACTTCTAACAGTCTGTCACTGCCATTATTCCAAAATTTGGCAGGAGTTCCCATCTCTATAATGCTGAATGAAGATGCCACTGAATTTGGCCTCAACATCTTGGTTCTAGAATACTACCAAGAATCTAAATTTCTGGCTATGGACTTGTATGCTGGCCAATGTAGTGATCATGCACTGATACAGGTGGAATAATTTAGGCTAAACCACAAGTATCATACTATCCTGGTAGAAAGGTAGAGTAAGCTGAAGAATTACAAACATAGAACTGTCCAGGGGTCATGAAGCCCCATGGGAAATCTTTCCTCCATTGGGATAAGATAATAACAGTTATAAAAGGCATGCATTTATATGTCCCATCCATTGCATTTCTAAACTGTACCATAGCACAGATAAATGTGCATGTAGGGATTAGAATGTTGTGGTTACACTTCACTTTGTCACCCATGTACTTTACTTAATGGACTCTGGCCTCTCATCACACACAAGTCAAAGGTAGGCAAATGATCAGTAGAGGAAACACAAATGAGGAGATTTAACATGCCAGTCTTCCAAAGAATCAAAGGGGGTGATTGTGTGAAGGGAACCCTCTCCCAGGATCACACATGGGATCTTACCTGTGCCCCTACAATCCTAGTTATGTCATTTAGTGTAGGTTATGGGATTGAGTTTGAATTGGATGTGATTGAAGTTGACCTGGAAGAAACAGGGAGGGAAAAAGGTTTGAGAGAAGGAAGGCTTCTTTTCTAGGCTCTTTTTCTACAGGAGGCAGACAAGTGGAGGTTGAGGGAGCCATGTGGTGAGCATCCACATGGTTAGTTAGAATAGGTTTCTTTTCTCTAACTCTATGCCTCTACCTATCCAAGTAAATACAAATGAACTTAATGAAAATTAAGTATCAGGGTCCTAAATTTTAATTTTTATACCTTCCTGGGCTAATTTTCTTTAAATTAAAATTAAAGGAGTAGATAAGATATAGTTATTTTCAGTTCTAAATTTAGCATTCTATAATTTTAATGATTTCATCAAAATGAATAATTTCAGCTATGGCATTTGCAACTTTATAATTTAAATGGCATTGTATCAAGTTATCTGGAATCTGCATTTTACTTCATTCAGGCTTGGATAAATGATATTTTGTTGGCTATATCAAATTGCTTCAGAATAATTCACAGCTATTTTGAATTGTTTGCTCAACTCTATTAGCCAGTTATGGAGTTGTTTTAAATATAATTTTGGACCACAGAGTCAATTTCATTTTGCATTTATTCTTTTATATACATGAAATATACATATTGGCTATAGTTCAATGGTTAGGAGCACTATTTCTATAGTCAGGAAGATCTGAGTTCAAATGCAGCTTCAGACCTTTTCAAAAAAGTTGAAGATGTCTAGAAGGACAATTGCTTCCACAACCATAGCCCCATCCGCTTCTGCCTCCTCCCTTTCCAAATTATCATAGCTGCCTCTCCCACTATAACCACTGTCCTGTTTTCCCTGTCTACCACTTCCAAATTTTCATTTCCTCTAGAGTAATCAGGGTCACTCCTTCATAACCAATATCATTGCAAATCCATTGTAGCCATCTCCATTTAGGCCATATTCTCTAACACCACAGTTGCTGCCAAAACCACTAGTATGGACAGTTATTATTTCCAACAAAGTCACATTGGTGACCTTATGATTAAAATTCTCTCAATAGACTGATTTTAGGGGAAGAATATAAGTTTATTGATTATATCAGATTTATTGGTTAGGCCACCATTATAACCAATAAAGGAATATAGGTCTCCATGGCTATTTCAGGGACCAGAGATGAGCTGCATCAGACAGTTTAATAAATAGATTTTAGGAATTCATTATTCAACCCCTCAGTTGACCATCTCAAGACATATTTAATTGGTGATAGCTAATTAAGAGGTGGTCAATCAGACCCTCAATCCTTCCCCAAACTGACAGGTGAAGTTTTACATGCATGCAGGAGAAATCCTTCTGCCTTTCACTTATTAATGAAGTTATATTATGAAGAAAGATATTCTTTGGGTTTCCCAAGGACAAAGAAGATGCAAAAAGCAGCATACTAGATAATATCTCTGACCCAGAACCTAGTCACAGGATTATATTATAATTCCCCCTAATAAAAAAGGAATAATACAGTATATGAAAAATAAATTCTCATGTGGCCATCACCAAAGTTTCCAGAACTATTTCAATGTTTTTGACTAGACAAAGCACTGGCCATTTTTTGCTTAGACAAGATTTTCTTTACTGTAAAACTGAGACCATGTTCAGTATTGTATTTTTGGATAGCAATCTTATTCATAGCTATTATCATCAAAAATGACAAAAGCAAAGCCCCTCTTTTTAGTACTGTCAGTATGTCATGATTTGAATTATTTTAGTCTTTATATACTGTTGGATTCTCTTAATTGATGCTCTTCAGTGCATTTCTTAATATCATCCACAAAGATCTTTTTTGCAATTAAGTAGGCATCTGGTCAGAGAATACTCTTTGGACATACCTCTTTGGTTCAACAACACTTCCATAAACTTTTGTGAAGTCTTATATTCATAACTGCTTCTACCTCTTCCACCATGACATAGGTGACAAAACCAAAGCCCCTGGAATGCTTGGGATTTGGATACCTCATTACCATTTAGTCTGACCATGTCCTGCTATTTCTCAAAATGACTCCTAAGACCCTTTTCTGTTGTCTTGTAGCTCAAACCTCTGATTCAGCTACTCATGTTCCTTGAAAGACTGACTTTGACATGGCAAGAATAGTGGCAAACAATTCAGTGATTATTGTCCAGTGACTTTGAGAGCTAACTAAAGAACATACTTCAGCACTCCTATTTAAAAATGTTAACCAGTCCATTTTTGTGTCTAAATCATGTGACCATGTTGACATTATCTTGTTATATATTGTGAGATATTCAATCCTCAGCCTCTGCCATGCTATTTTCCAGTTTTCCCCTCACTTTTTGTCAGAGAGTAAGTTCTTGTCCCAAAAGCTTGGATATTTTGATTTATCAAACTCTAAAACACTACAGTTATTTATACCACACAGTCTTGATGATTACCACTTTGTAATACAATTTGATATCTGGTCCTGATCTTAAATCATTTAAAAGGTAATTTTCATCATTTGCATTTCATCATTTGCAAACTCTAATTAGATAAGGTAACAAGAATATTTTTTCTTCTGTTTCTATTTTAGCATAGCCTAGGGTCACATAGCTAGGAAGTATATGAAGTCATATTGGAATCTAGGTCCTAATAATTCCAGTCTGCTGCTATATTGTGCCACGTAACTTCCCTGTAGAAGTAAAAGATATTATCAAGAAATTTTCTGATAGGAATAGACATATGGTTAAAAATAAGGGATAAGTGAATTATTTGAATGCTCCATTGGTGACCTTACTATGTTGGGAGAAAACAAGGAAGAAAAAAGAAAGGAAGGCATTTAGGAAGTGACTTTATGAGAGGACATGAGCAAGAATTGTGTAGGATAGACAGTTATGGATTGTTTTAAATTCATATCATTGTAAAAATTAAGAATTGATTATATCCCTGATCCATTTGGACACTAGTTGCCTTTTTAGTGGTTATTGCTTTTAATTTTAAAATAAATTTCATTTTTATGTATTTTTTACCAATTTGATGTAAAAAGAAATTTTTATATGAGTTTTCTGAAGTTATATGTTTGAACATGTCTCCCTCCCTCTATTACCTTCCCCCTCTTGGAGCTACGAAGTATTTATTTTTGGGTTAGACAGGTATTATCATGCAAAATATATTTCCATATTTTTCATTCTTGTAGGTGGATAGTCATATAAAACTAAAGCCCCAAACATAAACCCAAGTAACAAGTGAAAAAATGGAATACTTTTATCTGCATTCCAACTTCAACAGTTCTTTCTCTAAAGGTGGATAGAATTCTTTGTCATAAGTCCCTCAGAATTGTCCTGGATAATTGTATTACTGATAGCTGCTAAGTCTATGAAAGTTGATCATTCCACAATATGCTGTTATGACTGCCCATTGTTTTCTTAGTTCTACTTATTTCACTCTGGATTAGTTCATATAGGTCTTTCCAGCTATTTCTGAAATCATCCTATTCATTCCTAATAGCACAAAAGGATTACATCAACATCATATACCACAATGTTTAGCCATTTCCCAACTGCTAGACATATCTTCAATTTCCAATTCTTTGTCACCACAAGAAAAGCAGGTATAAATATTTTTGTACAAACAGGTGCTTTTCCATTGTTCAAATAAAAAAAAAATCTCTTTGGGATATAGACCTTGTAGTGGTATTGCTGGATCAAAAGGCATACATTCTTTTATAGATCTGGGCATAACTCCGAATTTCCCACTAGAATGGTCAAATCAATTCATAACTCCCCCAGCAATGTATTAGTGACCCAATTTTACCACATTCCCTCCAACATTTATTACTTTTCTTTCCTATCATATTGACGAATCTGATAGGTGTGAAGTGGTACCTCAGAGTTGTTTTAATTTGCATTTCTAATCAGGAGGAATTTAGAATATTTTTTCATATGATTATTGATAGCTTTAATTTATTCATATCCTTTGACCATTTATCAATTGGGGAATGACTTCAATTCTTAAAAATTTGACCTAGTTCTTTATATATTTGAAAAATGAGACCTTTATCAGAGAAATTTGTTATTTTCCCCCCAGTTTGTTGCTTCTCTTCTAATCTTGGTTGCATTGGTATTGTTTGTACAACCCCTTTTTCATTTAATATAATCAAAATGATCTATTTTACATTTTACATCTTGCAATGTTCTCAATCTCTTGTTTAGTCTTAATTCTTCTCTTCTCCATGGATCAGACAGGCAAGCTATTCTATATCCCTCTATTTTACTTATAATATCATTTTTTATGTTTAGATCATATGCCTATTTTGACCTTATCTTGGTTTAGGATGTACGATATTGATCTAAACTTTATTTTTTCCATACAGTTTTCCAATTTTTCCAGTATTTTTTCAAATTGTGAGTTCCTAACCCCAAATCTGGGAGCTTTGGTTTTTATCAAACATTAGATTGCTGAAGTCATTTACTCCTAATCTGTTCCATTGATCCACCTTTTTATTTTTTAGCCAATACTAGATTATTCTGATGATTACTGCTTTATGGTACAGTTTAAGATCTGGTACTGCTAGGCTACCATCCTTCACATTTTTTTCATTAGTTCCCTTGATATTCTTGGCCTTTTATTCCAGTTGATTTCTGTTTATTATTTTTTTAGTGCTGTAAGATAGTTTTTTGGTAGTTTGATAGACTTGACACTGAATAACTAAATTAATTTAGGTAGGATTGTCATTTTATTATATTAGTCATCCTACCCATGAGCAATTAATGTTTTTTCCAATTGTTTAGATCCAGTTTTACTTGTGTGAAAAGTGTTTTCCAATTGTGTTCATAAGATTCCTGCATTTGTTTTTGCAAATAGATTCCCAGATATTTTATATTGTCTAGAGTGATTTAAATGGAGTTTCTCTTTTTTTAACTCTTGCTGCTGAGTTTTATTGAAAATATATAGAAATGTTGATAATTTGTGTGGTTATATTTTGTATCCTACAACTTTGTTAGTTATTCATTATTTTAAAAATATTTTAGTTGATTTTCTTGGATTCTCTAAGTATGCCATCAGAACATCTACAAAGAGTGATAGCTTAGTTTCTTTGTTGCCTATTTTAATTCTTTCAATTTCCATTAGTTAATTTAAAAAAAAATCTCAAAAAGCTGTGTGTTTATGTTCTTGTGGATGCAGCTTTTTCTCATTTTGCATCTGACATAATCTAAAATAATCAGACAATTGTCAAAACTCAACTTTACTTTGTATATGAAAGATATCCAGGCAGAAAAATTTGGGCTAGATTCTAATTAACAAACATTGATGATGCTAATGGTTTAATTTTTTTCTTCTTTCAAACAGAATGTCCCACCAGACCTATCTATATGTACTTTTGTTTTGGAACAATCCCTATCTGTTCGAGCTCTCCAGGAGATGCTGGCCAACACAATGGAGAAAGCAGAAGGGGCAAGTACTCAAGTCTATGTAGAATTTTAACATATAATGATATTGACTGCCATATAATCAACTAATTTGTTTCTTTTTTGAATATTGTTGCTTTCCAGACTTTTCTTTTAACATAAATGCAATTTCTATTGGTTATTCCCTAGAATTTGTAAAATATTCTTTTTGTAAGTCATTTCTGTGATATATTGCAATTACAAAAACTTTAACCTAAATTGATTCTTTGGGGGATTCTTTGCCACTGAAATATATTTTAATAGTTGATACCAAACATTTATTGTGATTTTTTCATATTTTCTGTGCTTATATGTTACTAACTGCTCTGTGTGATCACATTTCATTGTTTTTAATTTTATTTTATAGCCATGTAATTATTTCAGCTTTTAAATAATTGTTTTGGGTAAAATTTCCCAGTATAATCAAATATTTTATTTGGGATGAAGAGAGTGTGGGCATATTATATTGGCTCAAGCTCTGATGAATTTTGCAAACAAATATTCCTTTAGTTTTTTAAATCTGGGTTATTTATTCCATTGTGTTGCAATATGATATGATTATATCATTACTTAGCTTGTCTACAGTTCTTTCTTCCCCCCCTTATTATGTTAAATAACCCATAGAATTGTTACAAGGGAATCACTTTAAAAGACTGATATAAATTAATTTAAGGTCGCCAAGGAATCAGCTATGTAATTCCTAAATGAAAAACTCAAGTCAGCCGTCAGCCTTTTTTGGAGTTTAATTACAATAGGAGCAAGAAAGGAATTAGAGATATATATAGAGAGAGAAAGGGGAGAGAAGGGAATAGGGCTTAAATACCCCTTCTGTTTAGGCTGGGCCAAAAGGCCCAAGCCCTTAGATAGCTGGGGCAAAGAAAAGAGATCAGTCCCTATTACTCACGTGTCCAAAATGGAGAAACAGTCTCAGAGGCCCCCACCTTCAGCTTCCTTCAGAGCAAGCTTCCTCAGAGCCCAGGAACCACACCGACCCAAAAAAAACTCCACCCCCCTTCAGTCTCCAGACCCTCCTATCTTTAAGGACACCATCCAAGTTGCCTCCCCTCAGTCCTCACATCTACCAATCACTCTTCATCAATTTCCCTGTCAATGGAGGCTCTCGCTTAACCCAGGACCGCCCAGAGGTTTCTGGCTTTTGCACATGTCTGTTGAAGGTCATATTTTCAAATGATTAAATCTATACTCCTTTGCTACAGCCCTTTCTAAATCCTGTTAACTTGAGTATGGTAGAGATTGGAATAATTAAATTTTGATCTAGGCTGCAGCCCTTACTCAATCCTATTAGGACTGAATAGGGTGGAGATTTATTCCAAGTATCTCCATTGTATCAATTCTAAATCAATCAAGACTCAAAGAAATTCCTGTTCTATGCTTAAGCATAGGTCAAAGTCCTTTCCATTGTTCAGCAAAGGGTTTCTGTCCTAAAGTAATCTTAAGAAGGGAAGAGAAGGAACCTCCCATGCCAATGGAGTTCCCATTCCAATAGACTATCAGTAAGAAATTTTCCAAGTATGAAATATCCCAATGGTGAAATTTTCAACAATTATAAGTCTAAGGAAATTTGAGGTTTACAGAATGTGGGACTACCACCACCTTAAAGAGCCCCAAGAATGAAGATTCACAGAAATATTAATGCTAAGTTTTGTACCCTCCCAAGTTAAAGAAAAAATATTACAAGTAACAAGAAACAAAGACTTTAAATAATGTAGAATTACAATCATAATAACGGAAAATGTAGTGGCCACAATATTTAAAGAACACAGGCCATGGAACACAGAATTTCATAGAGCAAAAGAACTGGGCTTACAACCAAGAATCATATATCTAGCAAAGATGAGCTAAATTATAAAAGGTAAAAAGTAGATATTTAGCAAACTAAAGGAGTTTTAGGTATTCCTGGAGAAACACCCAGAATTCAGAAGAAATTTTGATCTATCATAAACAACAAAGGTAATGAAAGATTAATCACAAGCAGATCTAAAGATCAAATTGTTTGATCCTTGATTGGGAAAATGGCATCTATGGCTCCTAGGAATGGGCTCCTTTTATGGGTCGTTTGAAGGGGCTTGTTTGGAGGGAAGACTTGAGGTTGAGATGAATGGAATGAAATGCACTGAAAGGGCAGGGGAATAAACTAGGAGGAGGTAGGGTGGAATGGTTATCCCATGTAGAGGAAGAATCAGTTGAGGAACTGCCAGGGAGAAAGGGAGGAGGGAATAGAGGACTGGTAGTGCTAGAAGCTTACTCTCATCAGAGGTGGGATAAAGAGAAAAAAATATACATGATTAGAGGAATAAACATTTTCATAACATACAAAGAGGAGAGAAGGAAGAGGTAGGGGGATAAGGTGAGAGGATTGGGAAAGATTCATAGGGCAAGATAGGGGAGGGATTTTTAGAATCAAACTCATATCAAGAAGTAGGCAGGTATGCTTGGGAGAAGGAAAGGATTTTCAGAAAGGTGGATAGAATAAGAATGAAAAGATAAGGGAAAAAGGACAAGGGGAGGACTATTGGAAAGGAAGGACAATTTGAAATTAGAAGGATAAAGGGAGATGGTAAGGGAATTTTTTTGGGAAGGGGTGTGAATTTGAGAGATATTGATCAAAGGAAATTGGACATATGGAAAGACATAAGGCAGAAAGGAAGAAGGGGACAAATAGTGAGGAAGAGAAGAGAAGATGGAAATGGATAACTAGTAACTATGACATCAAGTGTAATGGGATGAATTCATTCATGGGAAGAAAATAGATAGCAGAAAGGATAAAAAACAACCTCACAAGGTGCTACTTACAAGAAACACACTGAAAATGAGAGACGCATTAAGAATAAAGGTGAGGATTGGCATGGAATATACTATGCATCAGCTGATTCAGAGAAAGTAGTAGTAGTAGTTATCATCTCTGATAGAGTTGAAGCTAATATATTACATATTATATATGAATATAATTGGAAGAAATGAACAGTGTAACTAGATTTTGTTGGGGGTGGGAGAGCACAATGGATAATGGAAGTGTTATCAATATTAGATCTGTATGCACCGCGTGTTATAGCATCTACTACCCTATCACACTAAATATTGCTCCAATGCTCAGCTCCTCTCAATAGGGCTTGATAGCCACTCAACCAGAGGACCCAGAGTTCCACTGTGGCCTCCACCAAGAGGGGAAGGCCTCTGTGGAACTAATCTCTCTCCAGAAGCCAGGAAAGGAAGGCCAGCCACTCAAGAGTCAGTCCAAAAGCTAAGGTCCCAAGTTGAAGCTGAGGCCCAAATTGTAGCTCCAAGCCAGGTCTCAATCCAAGATCCTCTGATTCCAGATTCAGGCCAAAGAGGACTTCCCAAAGACTATCTCCAGAAGACTGCTTACAGAAGACTCTCTTGGTGTAGAAGATCAGGACTTTTAGAGTCCTTTTTGTCCTTTCCCCTCTTCATAGGGACCAATCACAGCACTCTTCCTTCATTTCCTTGGCCAATGGCTTTCAAACATCATGCTGTCTGCCTTTTCATGGCAATGTTGCATGATGGCTCTGCCATGGTGACGGGGACCCAGGCATCTGACTTTTAGACATGCTATGTGACTGTGATTGCTATGCCCTAAATAATTTATTTCACATGGGGCATTATTGAGAGGTCAAAAAGATGTGTATGTGTGAAAATATTCATAGAAGCTTTGTTTGTTATGACAAAATAACTGGAAATAACACAAATGCAATGAATGGGAGAAATGGTTTATTTAATAGGTAGTGATATTTGAATGTAATGCATTATACGGTTATTAGAAATGAAAAATATTGCAAATAAAAACAAAATAATAAGGGAAACATATGAAGAAAAGAAGAGAAAATATGAATAATATATTCCATGATTACATTAAAAAACAGCAGCCAAAAAATCAAGTGGAAAAAGTATCTAAATCAAATCCAAAGGGAACTCAAAAGCAGAGGGCTTTTATATTAGTATACATATAATTTAAATATCTTAAATAAATTATAAATAATATAGAATTTGTGATTTTGCACATAAATTTCTAATGCATTTATTTAGATAACATTTTTGGTAGTGGTTGCTTAGTAAACAATAAAAATTTTAAATCAGCTTCAAAAATAATAATAAAAATTAAAAACAGACTGACAGAAGTAGTTTGCTGGTCAGAATGTTTTCTTTTGGACTCAGACTATTCTTATGGGATCAAGGTTACCCAATTACTCTGTCCAAGTGACCACAAGAGCTAATATGAGATGTTTCCCATGGTCACTAACTCTGCTGAGATTATTCCTAGTCATTCTCCAAGGTTTCTATCTTATCAAGCCATTTTGTGTTCTTATTAATTCAATCAGTCTCATAAAATTTTATCATCTACACAGTTGGGTAACTCCTGCAAATATGGGTAATTACCTTAATGATTTTCACATATTTAAAGTTCTTGGCAATTTGCATATATTAATTTTTGCCATATTAGATTTTTTGGGGGGTGGTAGATGCATCAAGTTCTTCCTTCTGTCAGATCCATAATCCTTAGATTAAAAAATATTCCCTTTGAAATCAATCACTTTGGCTTTTATAGAATTTTTGTATTATTTTAAAGTTGTTGCTTTTAATTTTTTGCCAGGTTTCTTCCTCATCTTATGTGTGATTTCTGTATATATTCCCAATTTTTCTATTTTCATTCTCATTGCCTCTTTTTCTTTGAATAGAGTCTCCATCCCTTTTTCTATTTCTCCCTCTGTGTGTGTGTGTGTACATTGAAACTATTCCTTAAGAGTTTTTATTCCTGACTTATTTTCTTTCCTACTCTATTATTTTAAAAGTTTTATATTTTTTCTATTGTTCCATCATTGGTAATATTGAAAAATCTTTTTGGTCCAATAATTTTGTTTTATTTTACTCTCTACAATAATACTATTTTTGATGTGTTCTGCCCTCTATTTTTTTTTTTGCATTTTTGCTTATCTTTCTGAATATCTTTCTGAAATTCCCTTTTGGTCTTCCTGCTTGTTCTCTGCTAGGATTTGACTCAAGCTTTCCTCTCCAACTTAAGATCTTTGAGCTTCTTATATTTCTAGCTGTTTGCCTCCTTTCTTTTCTTTCACTTGTACCTCTTCTACCAAGGCATGTATATCTCTCAAAGCTGTGTATCCTTAGATTCAGTATTGTGGCCCTGGATATTAGGGTAGACCACTAGCTCTAATTGAGTATCAGGTCTACTTTCAACCACAAAAACTTTTTCCTCTAGCTGGCTCTACTTTCATGTTGCATCATAAAACTCTCCTTTTGCACCAAATGATTTGGATTTAGTCCTACAGAGTGGTGAGAGCCTAATTCTGCTATGGTAGATAATCCATACAACTGGACCCTGAAGCAAAAACTTGCCATTTTATTTGAGCCAAATCATTAGTATGAAGAATGAGTTGGTAATACAGAATGTAAGAGTAAATATTTAAGTTCTTTATGATTGTTTTATGAAGTATTTGTATTGAAAGATGTTTGTCTTCTTATCTTGTGGATTCATATTTAATACCTCTCTATCTGGGGTAGAAATTTGTAGACAGTAGTTATGCTGCCACCTTGTCAATCATGTGATCTGATCATAGTGATTTTAATGTAGATATTCTCTTGACAGTATGACATTGGTTAGATTATAACCTTGGAGTAAAGAAAATCTTGAGTTAAAATCTGATCTGTGATACTTATCTGTGTGATGTATGGCAATTTACTTAATCTTGGAGAGCCTCAGTTTCTCCTTTGTGAAATGGACATGGGAGAATAGAAGTAGATGGCCTTTGAGGTCCATTCTAGATATAACTCCATGGTCTCATGACCTTCTATATGTAACTTCCTATTTATTTGCCAAGTCCTTGGTGTGTTGGGATCTGTATGGGTATAAAAAAGTTCTCACTCCAAGAGCTCTCCACATTAACAAAAATTACAAATGCTCCATTTTTTATCTTCTTATTAATGCTATGAGATTGGATCATAGAACACTATGATCAGCAAAGAGTTAAATTTGTTGGTTCTGCTCACTTCATTCTGTATCAGTCCACACATCTTCCCATGTTTCTCTGAAACCTTCCCCTTCATCATTTCTTACCAAACTATAGCGTTCCATTGCATTCATATGCCAAAACCATTCCTGAATTAATAGGGGTTCAGTTTCTTTGGAATGATATTTCATGGTCCTGTCAAACTATCAAACTATAATCCTAGAAGAGGGGTTATGAAGACATCAAATAGTAAATTAAAGAAAACTTAAAGATCTTGGCAATCTAGAAGGTTCAGGTGATATTATAAGGTGAAATTTAGTAGGAATAAATAAATGTAAAATCGTTGAGTTGGACTGAAAATCAATTTTCATGAGTTTGAGCCTCTCTGGCATAGCCCTTGACAACACTGGACTTCAATGGAAGATAATACTAATATCAGCAACAGGTAAATTAGAGATTTGCTTGCCAACTATTGTCTGGCACAAGGATCCATCTACTTTATTTACGTGATCAGAGGCAACATAAGACAAGAAAAGGTCCTGATTTTGAAATCAGAAGACACAATTACCACTATCATCTCTGATGCTTACTGTCTCTGCAACCTTGACCAAACTGTTTAAATTCCCTTGGCCTCAGTTTTCTCTCATCTGTAAAAGGAGAAATTAGGTTAAATGACCTCTGAGATCCCTTTCACCACTACATGAATGATCTTATGTATAGAACATATGATTGAAGTCCTTGTTTTAATAAATGATGAACTTGGAACCCAGAGAACTTAAGTGACTTGCCTAACTTTAAAAATAGAGATAATTAAGAGAGCCTCTTTATCTTGAGGTTAAAATGATGAGTCCATTTTTTTGGATTTTTGAAAATGTTTAATAGACTTTGATTTTGCCTCATATGTAGGTATGAACACTCATGTACAGTGGATAATCCTCAGAAAGTGGGATAATTTGACTAGTTTAGACTATTGTTATTTTTGTACAGTGCCTATGGTCAACATTATAATCTTTTTACATTTAGGTATACCTAAAGGGCTATGGTAGGGCATTTTGGTGGTACAGTTGATAGAGTGCATATCTGGGATCAAGAAGACCTTAATTCAAATCTCTTTCCAGATACTAGCTATGTGACTATGGGCAAAACCACTTGTTTCTTCCTTTAGCAATTATATGGATAAGCTGAAGAGAATGCAGGACCATAATGGTGAAGGGACTGGAGGTCATGGAAGATGTGAATTGGTTGAAACAACTAGGAATGTTTAGTTGAGAGATCAAGGGGACTTGGAAGTGCTTTCAAGTATTTGAAGGGTTGCTCTGCAGAATAGCAGTTAAATTTGTAATTCATTGCTCCTGAGGGCATAAGAGAATCAGGTAGAAGTTTTAGAGGAGCAAATTAAGTCTTTATGTCAGAATTAACTTTTTTAACAATTATAGTTTTTGGAAAAGTAGACCAGACTGCTCTATTTGATAATAGAGTCACAACCTTCCTTTCCCTTGGATTATTTAGCTATGTAGCTATTTTGCTGAGGATGTTGGAGGGGAAATTCTTTTAAAAAATTCTTACCTTTCATCTTAGTATCAATGATTCTAAGGTATAAAAATAGTAAGGTCTAGGTAATAGGGACTAAGTTACTTTTCCAGAGTCACACAGCTAGGAAGTGGCTGAGGCCACATTTGAACCCAGAACCTCTTTTCTCTTGACCTGACTCTGAGACTCATGCCTCTGAGATTCGGTGATTGTGTGCTTTTTTCCTCTCCCTACTTTAAAAACACAATACCCAAAATAATTTGAAAGTTTCCTCTAATGACACAAATCACAATCCATCTGTGTTTATCCATGCTATAAGACTTGTCCATGTGTTTCTTTAAGTTTGACATAGGGTGCTTTTTTGCTTTATCCTGACATTGAGGGTATCAATGGAGCACCTTTACTATTCACCTGTCATATTTCATTTTCACCCCTTAACCAACCTTTTATTTATTTATTTGTTTGTTTGTTTGTTGCAAAAATGCCTTGAAGATACTATGTTTATATAGACTAAATTGTGAAAACATTTCCTTGTTAAACATTTTTTGAATGAATTATTAAAAAAAACCTTTACACAAAAAATAATATAAGACTATTCTTTTCAGTTTAATATTTGGTGGTACATGATAATTGTTTATGAGTAGTGAAAGTGGTAATAAATGTATTCAGATTTTTAGGTTTCCTTTTCTTTCTAAGAATAAATCATTCAGTTCTTCATTATCTATTGGGATTTAATAAAATCGTTCTTGGCAATCTTAATAAAAAATGTTCCTTGTCAGTGCTCAGTAATAACTTTGTCTTTGTTGCTTTTTATTTTATCCTACATCTCTATGAGCATTTATCTCATCTACTTACTGTATGAGACTCTACATATAATAACACCATAATTCTTACTGATATTGTTTTGGAGCTGGATATTGCATCTCTGATTTCTATATCTAAGAAACTGTTCTCAGCTCTTTTTTCTACTGTAATGTATTTTTGGGGAGATGCAGTGAAGAGTATATACTGAGAAATGCTTTCTTCTCAAATCATGATACTAAATAATCCCTTTCTGATTCTCAAGTTTAGAATTTGATTTTCAGTGAAAATACTTGAATTCATTGTTTGAAATTTTTGAAAATCTATGTAAATAATCTTATCTAGTAGGGGAAAAACCCCCAAAGTTTTGGGCTTACTGTTAAATGGATCACCTTAGACCTTTTTCTTTCAAACATTTATTTTTTGGAGATAAATCCTGTAGCCATTTCTATCAGCTCTTTGAAATGGTATATTTAACTTTGTGATTTAAAAAATACAATTAATATGGTTTAATATAAATAAGATATTAGGTAAGTTTGGAGACAGTTGAAGTATCTCTTAAATTAATGTGAATTTGATAGGAAAATTCATTTAATTTTCCCCTCACTTTTTTGCTATCTGAAGAAATAATGAGGAATGAGAATTTCCCAATTTATAAACATAACTAGACATAGCTCCATCTTCTTGGAACAAACTTGTGATAATTTCTATATTTTCTTTTAGTTTGTTGCCTTTGTATATCAGTCACAAGAAGTGGATTACATCTATCTAGTTTTGTTTATACCTCATTATTTTAAAACCATAATAGTCAATTGAAACTGGATATTTATCTAGAATCTAGAATCTAGATATATACAGAGTCTAGATATCCTGCAAAATCCATCGTGAAAATGAGTCAATTAAAGCTTTTATCCTACTCAGTTTTTCCTTTTTTTAGCTTTACTTTAGAAATATTATCAGCTCTAAGTTCTCCTTAAATCTTGTTCTTAATAGAACATTAAAATGAAAACTTAAGGACCCTGATTTACAAAAACTGTTCACTAGATCTTTAGACATATTTCTGATAAAGTTAACATAATACATTCATCTATGGTGACCGAATTTTTATCATACAAATAAAATAAGATACAAATCAAATATATTACCATATTCTTTGTAACATTTTTTCTTCTTTCTATGTGATACTATTCCATTAAGCAACTAACATACTGATGTGGATAGGGTTTTGTCTCTTGGTAAAACAATTTCACTCAGCACTGTGGATAAAACTGTTAAATGAATATTTTTTTCAAAATCTCTGTATTCAAATATAATTCAATGTAATGGCAGATCGAAATACCTGAATTTTCATGGTTCACTCATACCAATTAGATAATTAATGTAATTATTTGTGGAATTATTTTGATTCTGATCTTATATCTTTGATTTTGGTACTCAATGTTCTAATGTTTTGTTATGGGGGTCTCACAAATTTTATATTTGTGAAGTTAGCAACATTTGATAATTTAATGGTTAAAAAATTTCAATGAACAGTTTTTTCCCCCTGTATCTGTATTTTCATCAGTGGGGAGAAAACTAGATTGAAGTTTCCTTCTCTAAATGCAGATAATGCAAATTACCTGTAATTTATATCCTACAAGAACTAACTAGAGAACTGTGAGGCCAAGTGAGTACTGTGGTCACACACCTTTTATTTCACAAGTAGCAAGTGAAATTGTTTATTGTTGGCTCTAAGACTAGCAATCGATCCAGTACTTTAGACTGACTTTCAACAAAAAAAATCATAATACATTAGAATATATCTTCAAACTCCTTAAAATGGGGGGTTTTTGACATCCTATTTGGTTTTGAAATTATTTCAAATTAACTTGTTAACATCTGCTCTTATGTCTGCATGAGAAATGGTTTTTTAGAACCATTATGTTATATTGCATTCATACATGATGCAGAGAATGAAGGTTGGTATTAGGAGAATGCATACTTTATTATAAATTATATATATTTATTTACATATATGTATATCACACACACTTGCATTCCTAGATGTTTTAATGCCTCACATTATTAAAAGAGTAATCTTAGGTAAGCAGTATAATATTGTTTAGCATCTATTTAAATTTGTGTTCATCTGACTATTGCCTATATTGACCTACATGGATGTTTTATGCTTCTGCATATTTTCAATTTAAAGACTGTCAAATTTGTGTGTGTGCTGGATTAACTTGAGTCTTACTTTAAAATATTGTGTGCATGTCAGTTAGGTGTGATGATTTAAGTTGGTAACTTTTCCCCCTATTACATTAAAGAGCCTAAGGAAATAGTTATCTAAAAGATTGGCACTGGAGACCCTATATGAAGATATTTAAATGATTGTTACTTTGCTGGTATTTTATTCACTTATATTTTGGCTTTTCTTTCCACAGCAAGTTGATATAGAAAAATGGGTATGTGCCTCAGTGTATTTTTTAAAAATGTGTGTGATCTGAATTATTATTGCATGTTTGCTATTGCGTCTGACCTTCTTTTGCTTTTTAGCATTGCTTGTGCTCTCAGTATAAAGCAATCACAACATTGAGTATAGGCTAATTTTTATTTTATAGACCTTAAAATAGAAACTCTTCTTTTTAGATACATGAAACATGTATCCTTTAAAGTCAGGTTATTGTATGATTTGATTTGTTTTCCCGTTAAACGATGCTTGATTGTCAATCAACTAGCATTTATTAAGTTCTTACACTCTGGAAAGTATTGTTATAAGTGGGGAATGCAAAGACAACAATGAAATTGTGCATATACCTTAGGAATTTGTATTCTCTGAGTCAGCAAACAAACATTTATTAAGCACCAAAATATGTGCCTGGCACTATTCCAAGTACTGGGAATGCAAAAAAAAAAAAAGTAAAAGGCAATCTTTGCTATTAAAGAACTCACAATATAATGGAGGATACAACTAACAAATATTTAAAGACTATTTGTAAGATAGATGGAAAATAATTAGTATTAAGACCCTAGAACCAAGAGGGTGTGGGAAAATTTAAAGAAGATAAGATTTTTTTTTTATTTGGGTTTTAAAGGAAGACATGGAAGCTATTAGTAGAAATAAAAAGGGTGAACATTCTAAGCATGAGAGACAACCAGAGAAATGCCCAGAGCTGTCTTGTGTTTGAAATACCAAGGAGGCATCACAGGATTGAAGAATATATGGTATAATATATAAAAAGATGGGAAAGGTAGGAGAGTTCTAGCTTACAAAGGCTTTGAACACTAAACAGAATATTTTGTATTTGATCCTGAAGGTGATAACGAGCCACTGGAATTTATTGAATATGGAACATGATCAGATCTATACTTTAGGAAAATCACTTTGGTGGTTGAATGGAGGACTAATTGGAATGAGAAAAGACTTTTTGAGGCGGGCAGACTCACCATCAGGCTTTTGCAATAGTCCAGGGAGTGAGGTAATAAGGGCTTGGACCATAGTGGTGGCCATGTCAGAAATGAGAAGGAAATGTGACATGTTTGTGAGATTTTTCAAAGGTAAAATTGACAATAGTTTGAATATGGGGTGTGAGAGATAGTGAGAAGTTGAGAATAACAACTATTATGAGGCTGAGTGGCTGGGTAGATGATGTTGCCCTCTATAGTAATGAATTTAAAAGGTATTTAGGGAGGGTTTAGGGAGAAAGGTGAGTTCTGTTTTGGACATGTTGAGATTAAGATGAATATTGGACATCTGGTTTGAGATGTCTGAAAAGTAATTACAGATGTAAGATTGAAGGTCAGCAGGAAGGTTGAGTCAAGCATATTTGAGAATTGTTAGCATTATTGTTGTTCAGTTGTTTTAGTTGTGCCCAACACTTTGTGACTCCAATTGATGTTTTCTTGGAAAAGATTCTGATGTGATCTCTCATTTCCTTCTCCAGCTCATTTTACAGATGAGAAAATGGAGGCAAACAGGGTTAAGTGACTTGTCCAGGGTCATGCAGGTAGTGTTTGAGACCAGATTTGCATTCAGGTGTTCCTAATTTCAGGCCTAACCTTCTCTCCATTTTGCCAACTAGGTACCTTTGTCTACATAGGAATGGCAATTAAATCCACAGAAGCTGATAAGATTAAGTGAAGAAGCATAGAGATAGAAGAGAAGAGGACTTACGACAGAATCCTGTGGGACATCTATAGCTAGAGGGCATGATCTTGGATGATAGTATAGCAAAGCATAGTGGGCATGGTCAGATGGATACAAGGAAAACCAGGAGATAATTATATACCAAAATCTATAGAGAAGAGAATATCAAGGAGGAGAGGGCAAGTAATAATGTCAAAAGTTACAGAGAGGTCAAGGAGAATGAAGAGTGAGAAAAGGCCATTGGATTTAATGCTTAAGAGATCAGGTCATTGGCAAATTTTGGTGAGAACAGTTTCAATGGAATGATAAGATTGGAAGCTAAATTGTAAGAATAAAAAGAGAAAGTGGAGGCATCTATTGTAGATGACCATTTCAAGATGTTTATCCACAAAAGGTGGAAAACATATAGGATGATACTTATGATATGGAAATATCAAATAAGTGGGTTTTTTTCAGCATAAGAAGCACAGACATGTTTGTGGGCAATAGGAAAGAAGCTGGTAAAAGTGAAGTGATAAAGTGGGGATGTCAGAAGAGGCAGTTTGTAGGAGAAGAAATGTAATGGAATTCCTTGAGCAAGTTGATGAGTTAGTATAATAATGAAAGTAAAATTATTGTATGTAATATTAATTTTTAAAAAGTGTGGTCACATCTATAAAATTAATTCTGAAGTTAGGAGTTAGTTAGTAGTTCTTAACAATTGAGTTTTTAATAATAATAGAAACATAGGGGAAAAAAGGAAAATGTAGGAAAGGGACAGAAAACATCACCTATCTAAAATAATAACCTGAGACAAATCAAGAAGCCCAAATCTGAAGCCACCAAATTGCCTAAGCCCACAAAATACCCTAGACTGCACAGCAGGCACCAGAACTCCTGACTGTCTTCCACCACCAGTCAGAGAGAGAGAGAGAGAGAGAGAGAGAGAGAGAGAGAGAGAGAGAGAGAGAGAGAGAGAGAGAGAGATGAGGAAAGATTCTCAAATGAGAGTGTAGTAAAAGGAGAGCCATGGCAAGTTGAGAGAGGGATGAAATATTTGGAAGATCTACTAAGAAAAGTGTTATAATGAGTTGATGAAGAAGATATAGTAAAAGGATCACCTAGCAGCAGTGAGAGCCATATTGAGGTTGTGTAACATAAATTTCTAGTGGACCCAATCAGAATAGCCATGTGATTTTCTTCACCTTTAGTTCAGTACCTTTGTGTAGGAGTGAGGAAAGCAAATGGTGAAAGTGATTCAAGGTTGGGACTTGGCAGAATGTAATTATTGAAATAATTAGGGGCTGAGAACAAAAGAAAATTGGACAGTGTAGAGTTGAATTGGTTTATAAAGGGGTGAAGATATGGATAAAAGGAGAAAGTATCTAATGAAGAGGAGATGAGCCTGGGAGAGAATTCAAGAGTCAAGGGATTAGAGGTCATGTTATGAATAAAGATAAAGTTTTATATGGGAAGTAAGAGGATCAGATGGAAAGTCAATAGATTATGGACAGATAAGAGTATTTCAAAGTTCCTGAACATAGAAGTGTTCCCTTTTGGGTAATAGCAAGATCAAAGGTATGATCATCTTTGTGTGGCTAAGGTTAGATGAAAGAATAGGTCATGGAAAGTATATAGGTTAAGGAATTGAGTGGTTAGGATTTGGGGGGGTGTATAATGAAGTTCTCTCATATTAGCAAATGAGTTGAGGAAGAAAGATTGCATGTCATGTACTAATCATACTAAACTCAATGGGGAAAGAATGGGAATATCCTGGAAATCTGTAGAAAACCACTGTCAGGATTTTGATTCTTTTGGAAAGATTATGTGCACATATAGTATATATGCTATACAGAATAAATACAAATTTTAGATTGGAGGAGGAACTAGTAGATGAGGATATCAGAGATAGTTATATGCAGAAGGTAGGGCTTGAATTGGGCTTTGCAAAGTGCAAATAATAAGGGAATTCATTCTATGCAATGGCTTTGAGACAGAGGATATGTTAAGAACCACAAGAATACATTTTGGCTTACTATAGAGTGTTAAGATGTAGCAGTATATAAGAAGACTGGAAAGGTAGTTTAGAAGTAGTTTTTTAAAGGGCATTAAATGCTTTTAAAAAGGAGTTTGTGTTTGCTTCTAAGGTAATAGGAAATGATTAAGTAAGTGAGTGAAATGATCAGACCAATGCTTTAGGGATTTCATTTTTGCAGCAGCGTGGAGGATGGATTGAAAGGAGACATGAGGTAAAGAGACCAAAACTATTGTAATAGTTCAGGCAACAAAACATTGTATTAGGATGGTGGTTGTGAGAATAAAGAGGAAAGGGGAATAGATACAAAAAATGTGGAAGTAAAATTGACAATATATGCTGACTAATTAGAAAAATGGGGTGAGGGAAATTGATTAGTCAAGGCTGATTCAGATTGTGAACCTAGGTGACTGGAGGGATGGTTCGGATCCTGACAGAAATAGGGTAAATTAGAAGAGGGTTGAGTTTTGGGGAGGTCAGTTATCCAGCTTTTGTTATATTAAGATTGAGGTGCCTACTGGCCACTTAGTTATAATAGCAAGACTTTTCTTGATGGAGAAAAAGTTAATTAGGAATACATGTATCTTCATAGAAAGTAAAAATGACTAATTTTAAAAAGCTAAAAACAGGGAAATAAGGTCTGTATTCTGAAATATTCTGATCAACCACCCAACTGTGATTGATCCTAGCTATGAGCCCTCACACTACTGGCATTAGTTTTCTCATCCTTTAAAATGAGATGATTCAACTAGTCTGTAATGTCTGGTATTCCTTTAATCTAAACAACATGGTAATAACCTTTTTTGTCATAAATTCCTTTGGTAGTCTGGTGAACTCTCATAATAATGTTTTTAAAAGCAGAAAAAGAGATAACACATAGGATTACAAAAGAAAGCAAATTTTTTGATATACAATTCTCAAAATTTTCTAAAAAGTTCATGGATCCCAGGGCAAGAACTCTTGGTTTAGATGTTTAACTTCCATAGACAAGTCCTTATTCTAATTAATAGTTCAAGAGAAAAACAGTTTAATCTTTCAAGTGCTGTATCTCTTTGTCACTCAAGAAGAATTTATTAGTCCCTTATTATCTGCCAGATTCTTTAAATACTGAAAATACAAAAAAAGTAAAAAAGATGGTTTTGTTTCTCAAGAAGTTTGTTAAGAAGAGGAAAAGAGCATGCAAATATTTGTTTACTTATAAAATATGAACAGAGTAAATAGGTGATCTCAGAAGAAAAGGACTATTAGAGAGGCAATTTCCCCCTATATCATTTTGATCCTTGGAGAGAGTGGACTCACCTTTTCCATAGTTTCCTCATAGCATTGGTCCCATCAAAGTCATGTTCAGGTAGATCCTGTTTGCTGAGTCAGTTCTCATTTCTGCTTTTGTTAGGCCAGATCTTATAGATTATGTCTTATTTTCTGGGGATGAACTAGCTATAAAACCAAGATGCTAGCTAACTCTCCTGACTTTTTGTAATTCACAGTTAGAATCTCCAAACCTTTCAACAAAAATGTACGCAAAGAAACATAGGCAAAAGACGTTTTCATGGGGCAATATTTTGGTTTCTTTGGGGAGGTGAGGAAGGAACCTGAGGCCTTTCCTCTTACACTGTGGTACACACCAGATACTGTTAGTTAAGAGGCCAGAGAGAAATTGAAGAACATGTCCAAGCTCTCAAGATTACAGCTTTTTTGAAGGCCACTCTCAATTCTGCTATGTTGCCAAAGAGACTGCCATTTACCACATGATTAGTAGGCTGGCATCAACTGTAGAATGGCCTTGCATGCATTAAGGTAGTTCCATTAAACATAATCACTGTTTTCTTAGAAGCGGGCTTTCTAGTCTTTCCACATAGGAAACTTCCCACGACATGTATACAAAGTAAAGAGAACAAAGATCAGGCTCACTGTGAGTGAAAGAGTAGGTGGAGGAAAATTGGAGGTTGTAATCATAGAATGTAATTTCAAAGTGTAGTATCTGGGAAAGGTTTAATTTCAGATATGATAAAGTCCAAGTTGTATTCGAAGTGAGTTCACTAGAGTTGAGATTAATATAGTCAGGATAGTATAGGAATTTTAGTATTATTTTTGAAGTCCAAAAGAATGATTGTAGTTGAACTGGAGATGAATACTGTGAATCATGTTTATGTCAATAAAAAGGTGGGAGAATTAGTTGGAGGTTGACAGATAACATAAATAAGAATGAGAGGATTGTATCATCCTCAGGCAAGGAAATATTATTGAGGGATGGAGGTACAGGAATTATATAAAAACAATAGTTGTGATTAAAGAATATGACTTTTGATGATATTGTTTGATGAGTTCGGGGATGTGGGAGAAGGACTGGTCCCCAATGGGAAGGATTATAAGGAATATATGATTCTCAGGAGAAAGCCAGTTTTCAGTTAAAGCAAGGAAGTGGAATGAATGAATGTTGGTTGGAAATTTCAGGCAAAGAGGAGTATTTATTGTTACTAGAAATAGAATTAATAAGGGTCTCAGTGAATGTTCTAGGACAGAGGTGTCAAAAACATTTTCCAGAAACACATTACAATATAACTAGGAAATTATTAACAAAATAAAAATACAACAGAACATAATATTAGTGTGTTTTTAAAAGTCAATATGCCACAGGCAGGGATCTGGTTTTATTTTAGTTTGACCCTTCTGGACTAGGAAATGAAATCAGGTTGGATTGTGCCTGGGGAGAAGTTGACCTGATTGAAGTGAGAGTTTTAGAAGAGGAGGTAATAGCATGTAATTTTCAGGTAAGAAAATGTGATTGAACAGGTTTTGTGGAATAAATATGAGATCACAGAGTTAACAGAAGAGTAGAGCTTTTAAAAAGTTAATCTATCCCAAAATTCAAGATAGAAAGAGTGTAGCAGGGTATATAAATTTTCATATTGTTGCTCTGCAAATTAAAGTACTCAAATGGATTTCAGCATATATGCAAGTATTGTTCCTAGACTGTTTACCAGTGGAGGAAAAGGAGCCTTTTACTGGCTTCTGAATTACCCCTGAAAAGGCATTCAGTATTAGCCAAAATATTTTTTCTACTTGAATGCATTTGAAGAGGTTCATATCAGATCATTCCTTTTGCTTACCACGAGTGAAGGAAAAAGATGCTTGGTTACCTCCTGAACGAAGCATTTTTATGTCTATTCAGTTCCAGCTCAACAGTCAATCAAGAGTCTGTCTCTTCAGCATGTGGTTAGGAGAAAGTAATCATACTTGAGCATGCTCTAAAATGCATATGAAGTACAATTTAGCACACAAGATTTGAACTTGCCTAGTCTCCCCCATTTTATATGGAATTCATTAGTAACATTTTCAAAAATAATGTTGGAATAGACAGGATGAAATGGGATCATTTGTTCATATACAGTAAGGAGAAAGCCATTCTCTTCATATGAAAAAGGATGAAGAAGATAGTGTCAGAATGCATCTGAGTGATATGAAATGAGAAACAGAGAAGGAGGTTTTCTTGATGAATGACCTCAGGTTATTTTTTCAGTTAAATATGAAGGAAGCTTCTCAGCTGACAAGATAGAGGGTAAGGAATGTAGGGGGTTAAAAGGAGATATAAAAAATCTTTGGAAAAGATGTGGAGAGTTAGGATAGTGAATTGTTTAGGGAGACATAAAAAAATATTGAGTTACCTGTGAGCGTCAAATCAAGATTAGGGAACAAATTTTTCGTGGTCTTAGTCAGCATGGTTTAATTATTTTTTTCTGCTATTTTCAGCAGCACATGAATAGGAGTGAAGACAGCACCTGGAGGGAAGAATACAAGGCTGAGGTTTGTCAGAAAAGATTTTCCATAGGATGGTGGGACAAGGGATTTAGGAAAAAGAGGAGAGTGGGATTTCACTAGTTCCTAAGATGTTGAGATGAGGAAGGGAAGAGAATATAAACAGGACAACGTGATGGCTTGGAAAAGAACTGAGGGGTGGAGGGATAGGAAGGCTCTTGATACAGGTGTAGAATTAGGTTTTAAGTTGCAGTGAGGACAAAGAGTGGAATGATAAAAGGTTGTGATCAGATAAAGGAAGATCAGAGTTCATGAACATGGATATATAGAACTCTTGTAGGTGATCGCCATATCAATGTTATTGCTAATCACCTGTTTGTAGATATCTTTGAAATGGAGAAGAATGTCACTGGATATGAGTAAATTGAGGAATTGGGAAATTACTGTGTTTGAAGGAATATCAAAAGATATGTTGAAGTTCCCTAGTATAAGGATAACAGTTGGGAAAGAAAGATTGTGATTTAAGCACCAAACTAATTGAGAATGTTCTAGAGGTCTGTAGATAACCATAATTTTGATTTAATGATAATTATAGATTGAATGAACCTCAAAAGAGAAGAGATTACTGAGAGATAGTGATAGAGGGATATCCTAGAAATAGCAATAGGGAGCAAGAAATGATTATTCTTCTCCACAATAAGTGAATTGGGGTAGCACCCAGTGCTAGAAAAGGTGGGTAGAGAAGCTATATCATTATCCATGACCTACTTCTCAGTGAATTCAAGAAAATGAAGTGAGAAAATATTTAAGATGAAATCTAATTCCTAACCTTTGGATCAAGCATTGCAGAACATAGTAATAGGTTTGCACAGCTTTAGAATGGGACATCAGGGATAGTGTTTAAGGGGAATGGGAATAAGGACATTATTAGTAGAGAATATAGTTCAGCGTTTGATGGTCAGCTTGGGGCTTAAAATAACTGAGATTTGAACCCAGGTCTTCTGACTTTAACTAAAATCAACTATTAAAAAATGCAACCTTGCATAATATGTATCCAGAAGATGTCTCTCTTTGGATTTGATTCACAACACTGAGAATCATAAAGTATTAGTGGGAATTTTCAGATTCAGGGTTTTGTACTTTAAATATTTTGTTAGATTTGGAAAGATCAATTCTTCTGATGCTTATTTTAGATAATTTGTCTAAACTGAAATTTTGAGTTAGGTGATGAAGCCCTTTTTAATACATATATTAATGCATATTAATTGGGGACTTCTGGAAAGTTGTTTTCTATATTTATGAGGTGGGAAAAGGAAACCACCCTCTTTTGTTTTTTTGGAGGATATTGCTATAGTTCATGGTTATAAACATGGATCAGAGAAATTAAAATTAGAAATAGAAATTGGTCACTTTTCCAAAGTGTTTTGACATGCCATTATAAAGTAATTTGTGTAATAAATATAAATTGGCGAGCATATACTTCTGGAAGAAGGAAAAAGTAGAAGTGTGATGTATTTTTACCTAGCATCTTTGTAGATATGTTTATTCAAGCATTCATTTAAAGTCATTATAATGTACCCACTATTTATAATGCACTGTGTTAAGCAGTTAAGGAGATACAAACATAATTACAACATGGTCCCTGCCATCTGAAAATATTAGTAAACTATGGGTCTCCCTGCCAGTTTTTGCATGCTATTGATGTATCTGGTGACATTAATTATCTTTAGCATCCTGTTTCTTTTACTCCCTTAGTACTCTTATACAAACTACGTATCTTTTAAAGCCTCAGTTCTTGCAGAATAAGAAAATTGGACTAGGTGATTTTTAAGGCCTTTTCTAGTCCTGACATTCAATTATTCTATAAAGATAGCAGCTTTGGCTGTATTTTTAATTTTAGAAATTGCTGCCTGATTTTTAAAACCTATCTCAATTACTTTCATACTCTGAAACTGTGGGCTTGCAATTTAGTTTGACTGTTTTAATGTCACAGTTATTATAGGTGTGGCAAAGATTTTCCTGTGAAATTTTTATGTAGAGAGGTAATATCTTAGTGATTAAAATTAAAATATTTTAATTTAAGAAACTATCAGGCAGATATCATATTGCTGATTAGCTTCAATTATATATTTTTACCTTAGAATTCATAAACCTTGATTATAATCTAAAATTTTAGTCCGCTTGGTTCTTAGTATTTCCTTTTCCTTTCTATCTACTTTTTATGGTTTCTGGACAATAGTGGAAAAGATGCCAAATGGAAATGTGCTGCTTTTATTGCTCATTTGTTTCATGTTACTATCAAGAAGATGATTACATGACAACTTTAGAGTATTTTAAATCACGAGTTTTTAATACAGCATAACTTTAAAAAATAAGTTATCATTTTACTAGTACCCACCCCCAACAGATTAAAGCATTTCAGTAATTATGATATTAGGACTTAAATAAAGTCAAAAGATAATTTATTTTCCAAACTTTTTTTGGTCTGAATTTTGTTGCCTAACTCATAATGAGTGAATGAAATATAATGTGCAAATCTATGTGCTACAGATTTAAAAACTAATCTATCTTTTTTGTGAAATCCATCTAACTAATATTACCATTCCTTTTAGTTTCTTGTGAGTCTGATGTAATAGTAAGTTGAATCATGTTTTTAGTGAGAGAAAGGACCTTATTGATCATCAATAATTTTACAGAATCAAAATCAAGAGCAATTAAAGTGATATGCTCAAGATCACAAAGATAGTTTCAGGTATTGGAATATAGAGTTAGTTTTTCAGACTCCGAGTCTACTGTTCTTTTGATTGCATTGCACTGTTCCTGTTTTCAACACTTCTGTATATGTGGAGCAGCCTTTGGTCTATAATTTCAAAAAACATTTTAGTTCCCCATCGAGACAATTAATTAGCTTTACTCACTTTTTTCCCCATTCCCAGTACTAAATATTTCCCCTCTGTGTTCCTGTGCAAACTGATAATTGGGCCTAGAAAATTCCTCTTAGGCAGTAGTGTTAGAATTTGTGCTATGTACTTCTACTGTGGCCCATTTTTATTGTTAGCCAGTGTTATGCATGTTATCATTTAGGGAGCTAAACTCTTGGACAAAGTACTTTGACATTTTAGTTTCTTCATAAAGACATAACATGTTCTAAGCATAAATTGGAAACATTCCTGGCATGAATCAAGGACAATGACTTCATTATTTTTCTCCATATGTGAATTTTCCTTTTATTTTTCTGGTGATTGTTTTTCATCATCAATTAATAATTAAAAATTCCACGCGAATTCCCTTCCTTCCTAATAATCTTCTTGAGGTAGAATTTACCTTCTAGAAATTACCTTCTATGAGGCATCTTTCCATTTCCTTGTATAGCCTTAACCTTCTCACTCCTACCCTTAGTAAACAAATAAGTAGACAAAAAGGTCCACTAAAGATTCTAGTAGGGAATGCTATAAGATTATTCAGCTTTACCATTTAACCTTACTGTACTAAATAAATGGTCTTTAAGGACCCTTTCAACTTCAGAATGTGCATCTTATAGTCAACTCTCCTTTTTTTTCTCTCCACATGTATATTTTGATTACAATTTAATGTAGAATTATATAAAGAAAAATTAAGATTTCCTACTCAAAATATTAATTATTTATTGCCATTTTAATAGAAAATGTACGTTTTTACTCTGTTATGGTTACTCTCAAACAAGTTTACAATTTTGTCCTGTGAAAACTTACAAAAATATATAATATATATTTTGTTTTATTAAAAACATTATTATTATTGATAATCTGATTCTGTCTACCCTTCTTCCATCTAGTCATATGGATATTAGAAATCCTGAAGGAAAATAATAAATTCAGGGACCCTATTTTTTATCTCTACAAAATTTTAAGTTCAAATTCTAATTTGTAAAATGAGGCAAAAGTTTTGAAAATGAAAACTTTCAAAATCTTAGCTAAATTGAATCAAATTGACATCTCATATGTCATTCAGAAAATATTAGTTTTTAATGATATGGCAGCAAAATATTAGGCTTTCCCTTTTTATCAAGACCCAGAAATGAATTCCTTTAGATTTGGGAGCTAATGATCTATGTCATGACAGTCTCTATCACTGATTATAACAATTTTCTTTTAGCTTTTCAAATGTTCAATAGTAATTAATAAGAATTTTACTAACAGAAACATAATTTATATTATAATTCAATTATTGATCATCTTTAAAGCTATATATTTAAATAATTCTTGGCAAATTTCCAGAGATGATTACTATATTGCCTCAATATAAAAACTGACCTCAAATATAGCTGGCATTCTGTAATAAAGACATGATATCAGAGATAGATAGTATTTGTATTTAAAAGATAATTTTCAGGGAACAGCTGGATGGCTCGGTGGATCGAGAGCCAGGCCTAGAAGATGTAAGGTCCTAGGTTCAAAAAATCTGGTCTCAGATGCTTCCTCACTGAATTACCCTGGACAAATCACTTAACTCCCATTCCCTTGCCCTTACTACCCTTCTGCCTTTGAACCAATATACAATATTAATTCTAAGACAGAAGATATAGGATTAAAAAAAAGATAATTTTTACATTAGAAAAAAATTTTCCTTAATTTCATTTAGTACTAATTTAAGCATGTACACATCTTCCATATTACTTCTCCTGGAACAATATTTGGCTCCATATTATAAATTTTAACTTTCAATCTTCATGACTCATTGTATAAGGTCAAAGGAAACTTTATAGAAGAAACATTCTAGGAGTTCATAGACATTGTCAAATTCAGTCAAGTAGTCAGAAAACATTTGTTGAGTATTTACTATGTGCCAGGCATTAGAATAAGAAGTGAGGATATGAATAGAAATAAAAGAAAGGTAGTCTTCACCTTCAAGAGTTTAATAATCCATATTTGGTGTTTTAAAGTAATATAACTTTAAAATGATATTAATTCAAAATAAATAATAAAATTTGCTATTAATGATAATAAATATATTCATTTAAGATTATTAATTATACCATATCTTAATATTACATATTAATATATAAAAGTAAATTTCTAATAATATTAAATAAATAATTTTATTTATTTAATATGATTAGAATTTTTAGAATTATTATTTATTATTTAATAAATAAAAACCTCTAGTCATATAATTAAAAATAGTTGTCATTTTAAAAGGAAGTTTTCAGTCTTAGTATTTTCATGATTCTTTGTTTTTCCTAATTTATAAGTAGTACCTAAGGAATTTCTTTACATTCATTTTGCATGAAATATTAGCCTATCAGTAGAGTAGTTATTAAGATGTGCCACATTTGCTAATTTCTGATGCACTAACCTTGATGCAATTATTTGTTCTGCTCTCTGGACCATGGCAGTTTTGGTGTGAAAAGTTGAAATGAAGTGATAAAAACACATGCCGATGGTGTCCATAAATTCTAAATCTAACTACACATTGCTTTCTCTCTGCCTAAATATACTGGATATTAATACTTGGATTAAAACATAGCAGCATGCATTCACATATTGAAAAAGAAAGAAATTTTGCAAATATGTTTCAAAATGTATTGTTTGATGCAATTTTTTGCTCTCTTGCATGTAGTTAGTATAAGCATTATTGTGACAATGTGACAAATGTGTTTTTATTTATAATTCAGAAAGCTCCATTTGGCTTCCAGAGAAAACTTCAGTTTTGGGAATCTTTGAACAATTGAATGTTTAATGCTTTTTCTTTTCTTTTTATGCTCTTACAGAAATTCATGATGAAGGTAAGAAAGATATTGAAATATTTTTTATAAATGCCCCCTTCCCATACATTTAAAAAAAGTTTTATTCTCCTATTTTATAAAATCAAAAACATAACCACAGAAATAAAGGCATGGCTAATTCTCTATCCCTGTATATTATAGAGAAATTAAATTTTTTTATTAAATTAAACTGTAGGAAAGATGAACTTTTGACATTTTGAGAAATTTAAGATCAGAAAAAGTGCTTTGCAGTTATGTCCTCTCAAATTCTGGGCCCAATTCATTGTCCATCTTTGTTCTCTTTTCTAGATATGCATAGAATTATACAAACTCTATGGAATATTCAGATGCATTTTAAATGTGGACAATAGACATTCTTCATCCATTTTATCTTATACTATTGGACAGTTCAAAGTCCTTTAAATGATTCCAGATATTTTCCAGGCGGGTTTGCATTATATTGGGATTTGATGTAATCAACACATAGTCATACAAAAAGGAAAGTCTGCATGACATCACTATTCACAGGGAATCACTTCTCTACTTAGACTCTGTCCTGGATTTCCTCCCAAAATATAAATTTTTGCTGTTGTGGCCCTGAAACTTTGATCTTTGCTGCCTTTAATGTAGTAAAGATAAGCATCGCATAGAGGGCAATGAAAAGGTACACAGTGGGTGTGAGCTGAAGATGATCTGGAGTCTTTATTAAGTCCAATCATAAAATAGTCAGCTCCTAGAAGTGAGTTGTTACCAGCCTACAATTAAGGAGGAGTGAAATAGCCCAAATTGGAAAAAGATCAGGTCAAGGCTTCCGAACTGATCAGTAATGAGACAGGGTCCTTGAGTGATCACTGAATTTCCAACCTGGGGAAGATAGGGAGACTCATTCTCAAAAAGAAAAATAATAGGAAACATATAACCAATAAGGGCAGCTCTGAAGAATGGGATGACAAAGGATAGCAAGAAAATATTATATAGCAGGAAGGGAAGTTAAACTGTTTATGTCACAAGAGTGAGAGATAAAAGGGGGGAAAACCAGAAAGTTCCACTGGTACCTTCATGAAGTCCAAAGTGTGGAAAGCCCCTCTCCTGTTACATTGATTCCATTAGTTAATTTTTTTGGAGGTAGTAGGTAAGATTTGCACAGAATGGGCAGGCATGGATAGTTGTGATCAGCATATTTGAGGGAACTCCTGAATTTATGAGATTACAGATACATTTGAGGTTTTAAAAGAGAATTTTTGAAACATTTAAATAAAACAAATGAAATTATAGTGCTTATATTTTTCTTCAGTAATAGAGCTCTTCATCTACTTTTATTGGAGAAAAAGAAGTTACAGTGGAGCAGTCATATATCCTATGCACTTGAGCTCTAGAATATAGTGCCAATAGAAATAGCATTGTACTAAATACAACCAAGAAAAACAAAACAAAATAATTATAGCTGGGCTACCTGGCTTTAAAATAGTCTCTGAGATATTCTTTTTTATTATAACATATTATGATTTTATACATATTAAAAATTTATGATATAATGTTTATAAAGTACTTAGCACAGTGCCTGGCACATAACTTTATAAATTCTCTGATTATTACTATTATTATTATTTATTCCACCTAAACACTCTCCTCTGAATATAGCAGTCCCTTGATGATATATCTATCCATAGATGTGTGTACATGCCTTTATTATCTATATATCTATATCTTTAATATACATACATTGTAACTTGTGCTGTTAACAAGTGTATAAACTGTTACAATACTTCTTATCAAATCTAACCTGATAGATTTGTTAATTTAAAAAGTTCCTGTGGCTTCTGTGACTAACGCTGTTTGTCTAGTAAGTAGGACCAGTTTACTGAAAAGTTATATCTTTTAACTGCATTATAAAATCAACTCTAATGTATTCATTTGGAGAGAAAGGGGGAAATCTGGGTCTGTAATTTCATCAGGTTAAAGAAATCCTGGGGAAACTCCCTTCACCAATTTAGATGGTCAGTTTGTAACTTTATAGTCTAGAGAGAGTAGCTAGTATGTGTCAGAGGTAAGACTTCAAACCAAATCTTCATATCTATAACCTCTCCATCTATCACTCACTTTATTCATTGCCACTTCAGTCTCTATGCAGAATGTCCCAAAAACCTTAATGCTATTTAAATTTAAGAAGGCACTGAAACTTTGGGACACCTCGTATCCTTATTCACTGAAGACTTTTATTATGAGTTTTTGCAATATTATTCACTTTCATTCTTTCAATTAATAAGCAGTGGTGAGTCAGAAAATTGGACTGGGAGTCAGAAAATCCGTGTTCCATACTGGTTTTGATAACTCTCTCTGTGACAGTGAGCCAATGACAACCCCTTTTTGGACCTCTTAGTATACTAATCTATAAAATTAGGGAATCCTTTCTAACTGTCTTGGAATGAAATAGTGGGAAAATATGCTTAAGGGAAAATAAGAAAACCCGTAGGCAACAGATCAAACATTAATGAGCCCTTGCAAAAGAACATACGTTTTCTCTCATGTTAAATACTAATTTCTCTGTAATTATTCAGATAAAAAGTTATTTTTTATATTTTACTTGTATTCTTGGGAAATTCCTGAATTAAGATAGTTCTCAGTTCTTAAAACGAAGGTTAAAAAACAAAATTTCTCAAATATGGCTTTTATGCCATAAAAACAGATTTAGGTCAGTCACAAATAATTTAGGGGTAAAACACTTTTGCCTAAAATATTCAAGTAATTAGGGCAACCTTTTTTTCTTGACCTTCCTGATAGTTGTATAATTTAATCACCCCCTTTGCCTGTATAAAGATGATACATATATTTAATAATGCTTTTCTCTTCATTTACAGTAAATCAAAACTTTGGTTTTGAGTGTGTACAGATGTAGATCTTCCCCACATTAGTTAGATGATAATTTTCTTTGGTTTCTTTATCAATATCCTTGTACAGTTATGGAGAAAAGGAATTCTCTTAGTCATAGACAGTGTGACATAATAGATGGAAAATTAGCCTAGAAAACAAGAAGACCTAAGTTCAAATCCTACATCTGCTAAATAATGTATATGTTAGCTTGGGCAAAGTATCTCTGTCTACAAACAAGTCTTATGCAACTAATTTTGCATATTCTAATTTTCAGAACAGATGCTGGCCTAGAATCCAAAAGAAAAATAGTCACTTCTATTAGGGCAGAAGAGAAGGGAAATTAGGCCCTCAGCTTGATCCAGCATACTCCCAAAGGAGACATAGTCTATTGAATTAATTTTAGGTCTTACCTCTTATTTATATTTGTCCCTGGTTACCCTTAGTTCCTAGAACTAGCTCAAATGCGTATACATTATTTGCACGCCTATCTTAGATGATTATGCACACTGTTACAGTTTTATTAATGTAGGGCACAGGCACGAAATTACATCAAATTATATCAAAAAAGAAATGGTCCTTATTTTTATTTTTTAACTTACCTCTAAATCATTTTAAATTTCCTACCTGTAATAGAACTGCTTAACCTGTTGAAAGTAGACATGTTTTCCTATTGAATAGTGGCTTCTTTGGCTGCTTATGCTAAGTACATTTAGTCTTGCCATTAAACTAGAGCTGTTTACTGCATCCCAATGGCCTCCTCTAAAGCAGTATTGAATTAAGTTTGTTTGTTAGACACATTTATTTAACAGTAACAGATACCATTTATATAGAGCCTACTGAGTGCTAGCCACTATGTTAAACCCTTAACAAATATTACCTCATTACCCTGCAAATTAGATGCTATTGTCATGATATTTACAGTAAGAGAAACTGATGCAAAGTAGAAGAATCTGAGGTTAACAGAAGTTAAATGACTTGCCTGAAGCCACACGGCTAGTAAATATCTGAGGCTATATTGGCACTCAGATCTTCCTCACTAGGCTTAGTGATATATCCACTGAGCTGTCTAGTTGATTCATCTCTGCCTAGATTATTTACTAACTACATTTTCTTGTGATGATATTTTAATGACAATTCTCTGAAACCATCCTTTCCCATGATAGGCTTTGAAATCTATTGCTAGGCCAGTGAGAACTAGAACTAAGCAAGAGCAAATGTCACAGATATATAAGTTTTCCATGAATTCTGAGTGTTGGCTTATGTTACTTTTACCTTCATAACTTGAGGGAGTTTGGTCATTAGTGCAAGGAGAGGGCAGTTTGATTAAAGCCATATTCTCTTCCCCCCAAAAATAATCAATATCCTCTATTTCCAAGCTGAGTAAACAATATTTTATCGGTTTAAAATGTTCTTTGTCTCATCTCTTAGAAAGAAGGTATGCATAGACGTGTTTGGAAATCTGAGAACTGAAAATTTACTTCTTCATTTCCCACACTTGTTTTGTAATATAGATACTTTGTATGTTTCACGATCCTATTATTTTGAATATAAAATTATATGATATATAATAACATCAAAATGTAAAAAAACTCTATGTTCAATTTATGTAAATTGTCCAAGATCTGTATTATTTTTTAGTTATAAGAAATATCCTGTTTCCTAAAACTTCTGCTAATGAAGAGATATTGGACAATTTTTAAAATCCTTTGAATGCCTTAATGGAATATAGTTGGCAAAAGTAAATAGCTCTAATCAGGAGTGGTTCTTAAGATTGCTCAATAAACTAGTATTTTATAAAACAATAACAAAATACAACCAGCAATTTAAATGTGCCAATAGCTATAAGCTATATCAGTTATCACTCTTCTGGTTTTACTATATCTTGCTGGTCTCTGTTAGCATTTTAAACTTATTATATTAACCCAATTTACTTTGGAAACATTCCAGGTAGCATTGAAATAGTTTTTTCCTCAGAGAGAAATTCTTTCTTTGTATTCATATTACAATTATTCTATATTAATATATATTAAATAAATATTGAAGTTGATAATTCTTCATTGATTTTTCTGCATATTCTAGTCATCCCTTTAGTAGGATTTAGGGAGCACCACTGGATTCTAGGAAGACAATATTGTCATTAGATTTTTCTAAATTACATAGCCTCCATGCCTGTCCCCTGTCCCACACAGTCTGATAAAGTTTGGTTTGTTTTCAAGCTAGTGGCTTTGATCACAGTATCAATGCCATGCAATTTAATTCTACCAAGAAAAGATGGGAGAGTAGGAAGAATTTTACAGGTATAAGAAGGATACTTCTTAAAATTATGCAGTTATCTTCTTTAATCTAAGCTCTTTCTTCTCCAGCCTAATCTTCATGTAACAACCAAATTTGTGTCCTTAAAACATTAAGTATGACCATGCTGTTCCCATTACCAAGAAGCTTTAGACATTCTCTATTGCCTCTTTGACAAAATACAAATGTCTCTGTTTGACATTTAAAGCTCTTCACACTCTGATTCCAACCTTTCTGGTTTTATGACACATTGCTTCTAATTCATTCTTCTGACTAGCCTGGCTGGTTGATTTGGTGTTTTCTATACATGATACTTTCTCCATGCCTAAAATGCAATCTCTCATCTTCTACCTCTTGGAGTTCTTGTCCTCTTTCATGGATCAGTTCAAACACTACATCTTTCAAGAGTGTTTTCCTGTTTCTCTTAATTATGCCACCTTGCTGAAATCACTCTTTACTTATTTTGTATATATTTATTTACTTTTCTGTTGTATCTACATGATAGAAATTAAGCTCTTTGAGGATAAAGAGTGTTTCATTTTCTCTTGAAAATCCCAGGACTGAGCACAGATCATTGAACACAGAGTAGGTGCTTAATAAATACCTTTTGATTGATTGAGGTCATTTCCTAAGATTAAAAAGCCTTGGCAGCCTTAAAGAATTTATTAGAGGGTAACCAATATTTCCACAAGAAGAATCTGACGATCAGCAGTAGAGATGGGATGTGAATTAGGGAATGTAGAAAAACATAATTTTGGAACCTTTTTTATGAGCTAATACTATTCTTTTTTGTTGTTACACAATGAGACTATAGTTAAGTAAAATGAATGAATAAAATGTGTGAGTATATTTCCAGAGTAAGTATGATTACTAAGTCTTTAATATCACTGAAAAAGTAAGGTAAAGGACAAAATCTCTTTGAATTAAATAGATAGGAAGGAGATTCTTTGACCTATACTCTTCCTGCTAGAAATTTGGTAGAAATGTAAAGTATGGATCACATTTACAGAAATTAATTATCTAAATATGTAAGAAGAAATATTTATCCTCAGTTAATTTTCATTCCTGTTTTTTATTAAGAAAAGAATTCCTGGGGGTATATAGGTAGCTCAGTGGATTGAGAGCCAGGCCTAGAGACAGGAGGTCCCAGGTTAAAATCTGATCTCAGATACTTCCCAGCTGTGTGACCCTGGGCAAGTCATACCCCCCATTGCCTAACCCTTACCACTTTTCTGCCTGGGGACCAATACACAGTATTGATTCCAAGACAGAAGGTAAGGATTTTAATTTAAAAAAAAAAAGAAAGAAAAGAATTCCTCTTTTGGTTCATTTTCCACCTTTTTCTTTATGGACCTCAGATCCTTTTTTTGTGAGATCCAAATAAGGCATATCTTTCAAGTAACATTTATAGTTGAAATTGAAGGAGGACAACCAATATGCAAAATAGAATGGATTTGTCAGTATTTCTGTAATAATCTATTGTCATCATCAAACATAATGGAACTTCCACATTTGGATTTTTAATACATTATCATGCAGATGTCTTACTTAGGAAAATGAAGTTGGCTTGAGTAACTAGTTCCTATTTGCAAATAAAATTATGCTGATTACAAAAACATACCATAATACTGAAGAGTCTTCTCAGTGAAATCCATGGCCACTTATAAGTGATTAGACTAGTAATCCACACATAAAACATCATACTAATGATGAATGTGCAAATTATGATAATGTATTTGGATAGATTATAAATTTAGAGTTGGAAGATACCTTAGAGACAGTACATAGTCAAACCTCCTCATTTTGCATATGAAAATAAGGCACAGAGAAGGAAAGCTGATTGTTCAAGGACACATGAATAGTGATGATCTGAAGTAGAATTTTAACATGTCTTGCTATTATGACCCATAATTTTAAAAGTATGGAGAAGCCAAAAGAGCATCAAAATTAAGACATTTCTTTTTCAAAAGCAAGGGGAAATTAGAGATTATATGATCTACTGAAGGTTCGAGACTGGAGAATGTAGCTCCTTTCCCTGCTCAGTGTCAATTAGAGTAATCAACTTTGTAAAAGCTTAATGGTACCTGATTGGAAGAAGATGATTATGCCATGCACTACCATTAAATTTGTAACAATGGTTTCATTTTAAATTCATTTGCATGAGATTTATTTGTAGACTTGTGAGTCCTAAAAGCTTTATTCATATTGCCCCAAAATATTCACATCTGAAATGATGAAAAACAAGGCCCACATTTGAAACAACAGGAAAAATATGAGAGTATAAATCAGAGGAAGTTCAGAAAGGACATAAGAAACTCTTCTCAACTTTCCCAAGTAACACTTAGACATTTATAAACAGATATTTTTTCCCAGTCAGATAATTATACTAAAATCTACACTCCTTTTGAGTATTAATATTAGACAATACTTTCATTCTTTTCCTCTTTGTTTTTTAATCATACATTTAGGTTGGCATAAGTCAAACAACTATCACTTAAGTTAATATTAGTTTGGGTTACTTTTAAATCTTATGTGTGGTGTTAAAGTGTAATGTCCTATTAAAGTTAACAAATCCAAACAAGGCAAGGAAAAATTATTACTTGGATAGATACTTATGAAACATAAGTTACTGAAATGTTTCCATTGTAGTTAATATTTGGCTTATTGTAATAAATATTTTCTTTAATTTGTGTATAGGAACATGGGACTTTACTTTTTTCAACCCTTTTCAACCACTTTTATTGCTACTGTTATATGTAATGAAGTTTTCCTGTTACACACCATTCTATGGATATTTCTTGAGCTTTTTCATGAGTCTAACATTTAAATATAGACTATTTAGAAAGATCCTTTGATATTTTAAGTTGTTATAGTATGTTTAAAAAATCCAGGAAATTATAGGGATGTTGTTAGATCTTTCTTTTTCAAGACTCTTTCCTTCCATTTTCTTCTGTATGCTTAGACTGCCCAAGGTGGTGGCCATCGGACACTCCTGTATGGACATGCCATATTACTACGACATTCTTATAGTGGTATGGTAAGTAAGTATGTTGAACTCATTTGCTACTTCATCCAGGCAAACCTTTTTCTTCTGTAGAGAGTCAGGAACTATAGATGCTAACTATTAAATTATAGTGCCAACAAAATGCTTTTATAAAGATTTTAAGGGGATACTAGCCCATATTTTTATTTTTAAGTTTTTTTTAGATTCAATGATTTGGTGGCAAGTACTTAGGGAATATGAATGAGAAAAGTATCTTTCCTGATAATTTGTAATTTAAATAACTAATTTAAAATGTCAGGCATTATTGTTGTTGTTGTTGATTATGATGCATTGTTTTTCAAATTAGTTTAAGGGAGTAAGGGACCAAAAGTATGCTAAAGTCAAAGATTTGAAAATCCATGTCCCATGTGGTAAACACTTGTCAATGCTGCATTATCCCTTTTTTTCCCTCCTATATGAGTACTTTCATTTCCTCTCTGTGTTTGTTCTCACTTTAACCACAACTTACTTCCTTTTTCCAGTTAAAATCTATTGTTTTTCTAAACACATCTGAATTATATACTCTTCAGGATCACAATCTACTCTGTTTATGTTCATGGAGGTCCTGTAAAAGATGTACACAACATATCAGAGATGTTAATTTGGTCTTTAGCTACATATTTCCCAGAGAGCATTTCTATCACTGGCAATATGTCTCTCTCTAGTCTTTTGTGGGGAATTGAAGCAGATAGAAACTGACAGTTCGCTTTTTAGACATTTATCTTGACCAACACTGTAGCTTAAATACAGTTCCGTATTATAGGAAATTAAAACTTCATGGATAGAAAAGAAACATCCAATTTATGGAAAAAGACTATCGTATGGTGCATCTGAAGCAGACTAATAACCTATTAATTTTCATCATAGAAATTGGCCATTAATATAAATATGTAATGATTGATAACCACTTCTTTATTTCTAGTATCTTTGCTGCCTTTCCACCTCCCGGTCTTCAACAGATAAATTGGCATTTGATGTTGGGTTGCAAGAGGACACAACAGGTGAGTCTTGGTTTTGGATCAGTTAATTTTTAGCAAGATGTTTTCTGGGATTAGATTGGAGTAGATTGTGGGACATGATTTGATAAATTAGGTGAATATGTAGCAATTTATAAGCAATGATTAGCCATTTGGATGGATTATTTTTAGCAGAAGCAGAAGATTTAAAATTAAAATTTTAAATTTTCTTATTTGTTTGGGTAAGAAAATGCATTGTTTCCCAAAAGTATTAACTATGATGGTTTTTATTTTATAATAGTTTTTGAAATTATATTTAGTGTTTCTTTTCCTTTTAATTCCATTCAAATGAGATAATATTTGTAAAGCACTTAGCACAGTATCCAGTGCATAACAGGCATTGAATAAATTCTTATTCTCTTTCCCTTCTCCTTTCCATTACCTTTCATTTTAAAATTCATTAATTTATTCACTTATCTATTTGAGTGTATCATCCCAAAACATAATGAGAGTGTAGTTCCCCCAAAACATGTTGAATTAATGATAATGCCATCACTTTTTCTATTGCTATCCTAATAATGGGAGCATTATTCTATGTTCAGGAGACTGTAGTTACATGATATCCTGTATTTATATCATTTAGATCTTTAAATTTATCTTCTTTGATGAGTAAAAATAATCATATCTTGTTCAGTCTTCATTGAGACAATTTTGTTTACTTTTTGAAGAATAAATATTGGAACCATAGTTAATGATCTTGATCTACATTAATCTCTGATCGGGACTTTCTCTGAATTTTATGATTTAGCAGGCTTTAAGAGAAAGGAAAGCATACAGATTGTAGCATGACAATACCTGGGTTCCAGTTTTAGCTTTTTCCCACATATTGTAAAATGTGGACATAGATTAAATATTTGATGTGAAAATATTTTAAATTCAGTATTCATTCCTCTAATTAAATGTGGTAAAAACCATGGTATTACAATTCTTCAGTTTTGATGTACCTCAAATACCCAGATATTTATGAATTTATTATGCTTTAAGGAGAAAAATATGAGAGAATTCTAATTTAACTTATTAAATATCAAGAATATCTTTACCCCACACACACTCCCAAAATTCTTTTTCTAGTATATTCTTTCTAATTGATATGTGCCATCATAAAAGCAAATGAGATACCTGCATAGATTATTTAAAACAAAGAAATATTCATCACCTTAGTTGCTTTCTTTATACTACTTAAGTAAATCTAAGGAATTATCTTCATCTCTCTGCATATGACATGAACTGTGCAATGCAAAAAACAATATTACTTATATTTAAAAATTTTTAATCACTGACATAATTTTATCAGATAAAACAATGGAAATGCTTTGTCTCAAAAAGGACTTCAGAAAAAATTAAGTTTCACCCAACCCGTGTACACAGCTCATTTGCTGTAGTTATTTTAATTATCATCATTAAAAGAAAGGTTTTTACATGAAGTATTATTTTGTAATTCCATAAATATTAGTTAGAAAATTTGGTTATAAGAAGACTGTTCTTGAAGATTTAAATCTTATTTCACCCAATTTATTGGGAATTACATGGACTTAAAATATGTGTGATTGTCAATACTTTTCCTTAGTACTTTCCTATTTTTCTTAAGAGTAGTACTACCATTCTTTTAATTGCCTGGATTTGCAACTTGGTGTCATCTAGGACTCTCCATTCAGCCTTGCCTCACATGTCCTTTTATATTATTTTTGCCTCCAAAACATCTTACTTTCATCCCTTTGTCTGTGTTCACATGGCCCCCTCCATAGTTCACGCCTTTGTCACTTCTTACCTAGACTACTGTGATAGTGTCCTAATCATTTTCCTTGCCTCAATTCCTTCTGTCTTCCTCTCCTTTCATAGTTGCCAGTGATTTTCCAAAAAAGGCCTGACTATGTCATTTCCCCATTCCCAGTAAGCTACCAAAGCTTCCTATTAATTTCTAGAATAAAATTTAAAATCATCTTTTTGACAGTTAAAAGATGTTACAATTTTAGTCCAGCCTGCCTTTCCAGACTTACTACACTTTACTTCCATTCACACACACACTGGCCTTTTTACTGTTCCATTGAAACAGTGCTCCTTGCTGTACCAAATATATAACATCCTCTTTTCATTCTCTGTGCCTTTGCCCCGGATGTCTCTCATGACTAGAATTCACTTTACCTTGCCTCTGCTTCTTAGAGTCTCTCATTTTCTTTGGGTTAATCTCATTTTCAAATTCTAAATGAACCCTTTTCTGATGTTGAGCTTCTGGTACATTCCCTCCCCCATCTGGTAGCTATTTAAAATCTTTTTGATGCAAAATACCTGTACAAGTATATATCTCCTTCAGTTAGAGGATTGTTTTATTAAGGACAAGGTCTGTTTCACTTGTGATTGTACTTACTAAATGCTTGTTGATTTATTGTTTGGAATATCATTGTAGGTGAAGCATGTTGGTGGACCATCCACCCTGCTTCCAAACAACGCTCAGAAGGAGAAAAAGTACGAGTTGGCGATGACTTAATCTTAGTCAGTGTATCCTCTGAAAGATACTTGGTAAGTACAACAAAGCATGATGGATATAGTGATGCTATCTTTAAAATAATGTTGCAATGGATGGCATTGCTATTAATAAAATTCTTGTCTTAGGTTTAAATGACAAATTACACATATCAGTTATAGACAAGTGACCACCTAACAGTATTTGACGATTTGATTTAGTGAAAGAAGCATTATAATTGGGCTTGTGGAATCCTTAGTTCTAGACCTGATTCTGTGCTGAACTTGTTGTATGATGAAAGCAAGCCCCTTAAACTTTTCTGTGTGGCAATTGCCTCATCTGCAAAATGAGGGGGCTTGATAAGATGATCTTTATGAACTTTTCCAGTTATGATTTCTCCTCCCTTCTCTTTCCTTCTTGCTCTTGGCCCTTTTCCTTATTTGTTGTCTCTCTTCCAATCATCAGAGTCTAGTTGAATTCTCTTTATGGGGTAAAAGTTTGTGTAAACATGTAAAGTAAGATTGCTGGCTAAAGACAATGATTTTAATGTGTAGGGTAATAATATTATCATTGCTTATTCTTGCATTAATTTATGAATTATATGTAAATGACATCTAATCATGAATAACAAACTCCTGTCTTTATTCTCTCAAAAAAAAGGAATCTATAGCACATTAATTTATATGAAAGCAAATTGATATCTTATGTAGAGTCAAATGAAGAAATGATGCAGATAACATAGTTGGGAAAATTTCAGGTTAATAGCTGATATAACATCCTTTATTAAATATGTATAAAGAAAGAAGCTGAAAATATCCTTGGAGTCATTGATAAGTATGGGAATGTAGCTTGGTGTTCTTGTGTGTTGAATTATATCTTTTTTGAAGCATGAGCATGGGCAAATGCTAAGAAAGGCTATTGGCCCTGGCATTTACCAGCTGTTTGACCCATTGAGCAAATTCTTTCATTTTTAAAATGAAGGAAGGAAGGAAGGAATGGAAAAAGGAAGGAAAACTTCATTTTATAGAGGAAGATAAATTATATATTCATAAAATAGGACATTATTCATTTTTGCCAAGTAATTCAGAAAAAATCATATCCATAGTGTTCAGAAAGCTAAATATGTTATCAAAATTATTTTATAGTTATTATGACAAAGAGCTAGGATGATTATCAACAGTAGGTCATTATAGACTAATCCATCTCAGTCAGTCAAAAAGCATTTATTATGCTCTTGCTATACGCTAGACATTGTGTTAATAAGCATTGACATACAAAGAAAAGCAAAAAACACAGTCCCCACTAGGAGCTCAGGTTCCTATGAGGGAGACAAAGTTACAAACAGCAACATATTCACACACACATATGATATAGACATTTATTTCCATGGGGTTATGGGACTAGTAGATGAGTGAATATGGTAAAAAAATTTACCTAGATTTTAGCAGATTATTTGTAAAAAGCTCTTATGATATATTGGTGGAATAGGAGAGATGTTGACTATACAATTTAGAACAGTTACATAAACTTGAAAATGGTTCAGTGGCCTGACTCAAGGAATAGTTTTTAATTGCTCAGCAACCATTTGTTAGATTCTACTATTCAGTAGTTTGACCTTAACCTTCTTTTAAGATTTATCTATCATTTGCTGCTTATGTTTGTAGCAATACCTAAGAAGATAAGTTGAGTAGAGGTAAATGAAAAATCTTACACTTAGGTTTGAAAAATATACTTTATAAGTACAAAATTAAAGATGTGTGGCTAGAGAGCTTTTTGACTGCAAATGATCTAGGAGAATTGGCAAACTCATTCTGTTTGCTTCCAAGGGGCAGAAACAAGAGTTGTAGGTAAAAGTCACAGAGAGGCAAATTAGGCTTAATATAAGATAAAAATTTGAGTAGTCCAAAAGAAGAATGGGATTCTTTGGGAGGAAATTGGTTCTCCTCATTGAAGGTCTTTAATTAAAGATTAGATAGCCACTTAATAAGGCATATTGTTAAAATTATTCTTTTAACTATTAATTAGGCCAGATGACTTCTTCAGATTAATATTTTATGCTTACATGATTCTCCAAAATAGGAATATTTTTATTATAAGATGCTTTGGAAAATTTTTCATTAATGAACATGGATCAAACTGCTATGACACTAACTTCCTTGTTTAACTTGAAATTAACTAGAGAATTGCATCCATCCCTTTAATGGATAAGGTAGGAGTTAGGATGAGTCAGTCTTCTTTTATAATTTCCTTTAATAGATCTCTTGTAAATTATGCAAGAAGTACAAGTTTGTTAAGTATGTATAAGTAGGAAATGAAAACAAAGAAGAAAAGTACTTGTTAAATTATTTTTAGGAGTTATTAAGCTATATGGAAACGAAGTTACAATCTTAGGACCCCCGAGGCCTAGTCTAGCTCACCACTGATTGCAATGGCTCTCTAAATTTTAGGTCCTTATAACCTTATATTTGCATTTGGAGCTTCTTGAATTTTTTTTAATTCTATTTTATTCTACTGAATTCAGGTGTAGCTAATAAAATATAGAACAATTCTATGTTCTTCCAATAAAGTTGGTTACATATGAACATTTTAAGACTAACAAATATTGAAAGGATAGAAGGCTAATATTATGAATAGCATTGTAAAAAAGGCTTACTAGGAAAAATTCATTAGTGAAGATGAAGTTTTAAGATTATGTGTTTATTTCATTTAGTTATGCTATCACTTACAGAAAGGCAGTATACTCTAATGGAGAGGTTTGCTATATAACTTTAAGCAAGTCACCTAACCTCTCATTTCTCTTTGCAACTTTCTAAGACTGTAAATTTTAGAGTAGGTTTTGTTGTATTTTGGTGGAGGGAGTTACTTTATCTATGAGGTTCCTTTGCTAATGGGATCACATGTAGTCCTTATTCTTCTGCCAAATGAGATAATAAGTAAAGTGTTGTTCAAACCTTATAGCACTCTGTATATGTTAGCTATTGTCCTAGATTATACTAATAACTCACAGTTATAAGTTATATTAAAGTTTAAAAAACCATTAATTATTATGAACCCATAAGAGCCTGGAGTATAAGTATTATTATACTCATTTTATAAATGAATAGAGGGTATCATCATGAATAGAACTGCCATAAAATGTGAAATCTATGGAAAAGAGAAGAATGTATGGCCCCAAAAGAAACAGAAACCATTATAGGATTTTAAATGAATAATTTTGATTACATTAAACTAAAAATGTTTTGTACACACAAAATCAATGCAACCAAGAGTAGAAGAAAAGGAGAAAGCTTGGGGTGGGGGTAGAGGGATTACAAGTATCTCTGGTAAAAAACTTCTTTCTCAAATATATAGAGGGCTGATTCATATTTGTATGAATACAAATCATTTTCCAATCAATAAATGGTCAAAAGATATGAATAGCAGTTTTCAAATGAAGAAATCAAGTCTATATAAAGTAGCTTTAAATTGTTCTAAATTATTCTTGATTAGAGAGGGAGGGTTAACATTTGGCTCACACATAAAGAAAATGAAGGTTGAAATATTTTTTTTCATGAAATTAAGGGAAAAAAACAAAACATTTGTAAATAAAAAAGTATAATCAGCCAAATGGAAATGTATAGAGGTTACAATGAAGAAAACAACTCCCTAAAATTAGAATTTGGCAAATGGAAACTATTTCTATGAGATATCAGGAAACAATAAAGAAATAAAAGGATGAAAAAAATAGAACAAAGTCTGAAATAGACCTTGGACACTATATTATAAGATGTCATGAAAATTTATGGGATGTAGCCAAAGCAGTACTGTAATGTTTAAAAACTTTAAATGCCAAACTGCAAAGGTTTTGGCCAAACTGTAAAGGATAATTTTAGTGTTTGACTTAAAATTTAAAAATAAGTGGTTGCCATGGGAAAATTCCCACATATGAAAATACCCAAGTCATCTGGGTTTTATGGAGATTTTTAATTAATATAAATGAAGGAATTAAGGGAAAGAGAGAGAAAGAGAGACAGAAAGACAGACAGAGATACAGACAGAGACAGAGAAAGAGAGAGAGACACACAGAGAGAGACACACACAGAGACAGACAGAGAGAGAGAGAGAGAGAGAGAGAGAGAGAGAGAGAGAGAGAGAGAGAGAGAGAGAGAATGAGAGAGAGAGAGAGAGAGAGAGAGGGCTAGGCCAAAAGGGCCTAGGCTTAAGCCTAAGGGAGAGCAAGTCAGTCTTTATCACTCACCACAAGATGGTCTCAAGCAAGCTCCAGTCTTCCACTGAACTCCTGAACTCCTGAACTGAGTTCAATCCTCCCCATTACCTGAACTGACTTCTCCTTTTAAAGAAATTTTCTCTTATGTCGCCTCCCCTAAATTTTCACATCTACCAATCACAGTATATGCTTTTTTCCAGGACTGCCCATTCTTAGTTCTCATCTTCTTTTGTTCTCACCTTCTCTGGTTAGATAAAATCTACTGAATACTTCACACATCTTTTGTTAAGCTTGCCTTTTGTAAGTAGCTTGACCTTTTAGTGATTAATTTAACTTTTATAGGTACTTAGCACCTTTTTGTATTAGATCTAAAAATAGACCTAGCTTAAGGTTCTAGCTTTACTATAAGCATGAGTTAGGGACTTTTCATTGTTCAATCAGGAGTTTGCAACTTTATCTTCCCATAAGGCACTGTCTGAGTAGGGTTGAGTAATTTAAAAGTTCTCAATACATTCCTGATCAAGTACCTTCATTGTTAAAAATGGTGAATAGCTTAATCAAATCTTCTAAAGTACAGTCTGAGCAGTTTTAAGATTCACAGTACTCAAGGGAAAATTTATGTCTCTAAATACTTAAATCATTAAAATAGAGAAAACATAGTCCAATGAATTGGGCTTTCAACTAAAAAAAAAATAGAAAAAGAACAAGTAAAAAAATCTCTTAAAAACACCAAATTCAAAATCCTGAAAATCAAAGGAAAGATTAATGAAATTGAGAGTAAGAAAACTATTGAACTAATAAATAAGAAAGGAGCAAGTTTTATGGAAAAACTAATAAAATTGCCAAATTAACTTGTTTTTTTAAAAAAAGGAAGAAAAGCAAATTCCCAATATCAAATTTAAAAAAGGCTAATTCACAGCTAATGAGGATGAAATCAAAGCAATTATTAGGATTTATTTTGCCCAAGTGTATGTCAATAAATCTGACAATATAAGCAAAATAGATGAATATTTTAAAAATATATAAATTGTCCAGATTGCCAGAAGTGATAAATATTGGAGGTGATGTGGGAAAATTGTGTCACTAATATACTATTGATGGATTTGTGAATTGATTCAATTACTGGTGAATGGTGCACAATTTGTGGTATATTATTATAATGGGATACTATTGTGTCAGAAGAAATAATGAGCAAGGAGAGCTCAGAAAAACATGGAAAGATTTAAATGAACTGATTCAAAGTGAAGTGTGCAGAATGAGGAGGACATTGTACTTTGTAATAGCAATCTTGCATAATGATCAACTATGAAAGACAACTATTATCAGCAATGCAAGGATCCAACACAATTCCAAGAATTCATGATGAAAATTGTCAGAAAACACATTTAAAAAAATTTTTATATTTGGGAGAAAAGCACAAGAACATTTTTATTGTCACTGTCTGTTGTAAGTGGTTAATATCCTTATTACATGAAGTTATAACATTAAATTGATCTGTTTATGTCTTATGTACTAACTTTTAATTTATAATGAATTAGTTATTTGCATCTTATTTTATTATGAATGCAAACACTGTAGGCATGGCTGTAGTGTTCTTGTCAAAATTCTGTTTGAATGTAATGTTTGAACAGAAAAGTTAAAAAGACCTCAAAAAATTGGGGGGCAAAACCCAACATGCACAATTTTGATTAAAGGATATTTTTCTGATGATAACTAGATGGTGTTGTGAATAGAGTATTAAGACCAGAAAGACCTTCATTCAAGTCCTTCCTATAATATTGATTTGCTGTGTGACTTTGGACAAGTCATTTAACTTCTCTCAGTCTCTGTCTCCTCATGTACAGTGAGGTTAATAATAGCATCTATCTCACAGAGTTGTAATCAAATGAAATATATACAGTACTTTTCAAACCTTAATGTACTATATATCAAAGTTATTAACTAAGACAATATTTGTTCATTTAAAATTTACCAGAACCTTTTTTTAGGAGACTGTCCAATTCTAAGACTATGACATCCAAATGTTTAACCTAGGGAAATTATTCTAATTCAGATTACAAAACTTGATTATTAATTTTATATGATTTCATATAGATTATACTTCTTTCTTTTATAGGAATTGCATTAAATTATATAATTAATTATTATTAATATGTCAGGGTCACGTATATGGATTATTTCTTAATATCTCTTTTTTAAGAGGATTTGCTCTTTATTTGACCACTTTTACTTCTTTATTCTCTTCTATATATGATATACTTACCCCTTTCCCCAGGCAAGTTCACATTAAGTAAATATGCTTTCTTATTCATGTTATTTGTTTATTGAAATATATGTAAATTATAAATCATGCATTTATCAATGTATAGTTATATATTAATTGCTTTGGTGGCCTATTGAATAAAGTTAATATAATCATAGCACCATTGAGGTTCTGTATAGTGCATGCCTGAACAATAATCTCATTTATGATATCCCTGATAAGCGGTCATCTAGATTTTGCTTGAAGGTCTTCAGGGAGTGTGAACACATCCCCTCTCAAGGCAGCACATTCCATTTTTGGATAGTTCTGGTGGTCTGGAATCTCTTATATCAAACCCAAATTTGTCTATATTCAAAGTAGCTATCTTTTCCCTCCCCGCTCTCCATCTCCTCAGAGTTCAACTTCCCTAGTTCTTTCAAAGGATCGTTATGTGGCATTGTATCATCACACCGTCCTGGTAACCCTTTCTTTATGCTTTCTGGTGTATCTTTGACCTTTCTAAAAAAGTAGTAACTAGGGAACTGAATACAAATACTCAGATGTGGTGATACTAGGATGAAGTGAAGTGAGAAAATCCTTTGGTCATTAAGGGCAGCAACATACGTAATGCTGAGCACAAGTTCTATGTGCCTCTAGAATGAATGTAAGTCCTGGGAAGATTTTGCAGAGGGTTTTGTCTTTGGGTAAATAAAGCAAGTATTAAGAGAAGAGCACTAACATTTTATAGGCATATTATTGGAGACATATAACTACCAAGCAGTAATTCATATGCCATAGCTGGCTCCTGATTCCCACAGAAGTGTTGAAAGACTTTACAATTTTAGAGGTAAATAGTAATACATGAGTAAGATTTAGCCAGTGAGGCCCCTAAAATTGCTTAGTATACATTTTTCTTAAAATTCTTTATGATTCTAATTCAAATGAGTAAATTAGTTTCTTTGATTTTCTGTTTTAGAACATATATTTATGCTTCTGTTTCAATAAAGATTTCTGCTTTTGGTAAATAGACAGATTTTAATTGTTTTATTTATTGAGGCATATAAAGGGAGTAGAAACACAGACCTTGGTTCCTATAAGAAAATACCACCATCTAGTGGTTACCATATATGAAACTGGTTTCCTTTAAACCCTGATAAGTCTCTGAGGGAGCTTGCCAAATTTAAGCTCTTTAAGTGATGGTAAATAGCACAATATAACAGAAAACTTCAGATTGAGATTTCACCATGAAAATAAATAGATTGTTGTTCTTTAAACCTACAGGAAAATCAAACTTCTTTGAAGAAAGGGAAAACATGTTTTTTATAATAGGAACTATATTTTTTATTTCCCCCTTTCCATTATTTTTTATTGTTCTTTTTGCTTGATTGGTCAATGGAGATCTTTTAACTGTATTATCTATTCAGTGTACAAAGTGGGTTACCTTAACTAAAACTATAGAAGACTTAATAATAATTTTGGTTGGTTTTTCATGAGAAGTTGCTAAAAATTCTATAGGAATGAAACTTACTTTGCATTTCAGTAAATGCTTTCTTTTGTTTCTTGTTGCAGCATTTGTCTTATGGCAGTGATATCTTGCATGTAGATGCTGCTTTCCAGCAGACCCTCTGGAGTGTAGCTCCAATTAGTTCAGGAAGTGAAGCAGCCCAAGGTAAGAATTCTGCATAGTTAGGATGCTTTTATGGGATGGAAAGTGAATAATTGAGGCATCTGGGTGGCTTAGTGGATTGAGAGCCAGGCCTAGAGACAGGAAATCTTGGGTTCAAATTTGGCCTTGGACATTTCTTAGCTGAGTGACTCTGGGTAAGTCACTTAATCCCCATGGCCTCACCATTACCACTCTTCTGCCTCAGAACCAATCCATGGCAATAATGCTAAGATGGAAGGTAAGGCTTAAGAAAAAAAAAAGAAAGTGGATGATCATTTTTGTAACAATAAGCCTATTCTCTTCATGAATTTAGAATTGGAAGGAGTCTTAGAAAGTATACAGTCCCGCTCCCTGCAGTACAATTTAACCAGACCTGCTATATGCACTACTGTCTCTTGATTATATTTTAATATAATCAAGAGGAGATAGCTCTTGGTTGATGAGAGAGCATATCAGGATGAGATTAAGGATGACCATTGTTAAGTCTTGCTTTTTACACATCTCCACTTCTACAGGAGCTGGAGGAAGTTAGTTGACCTCTCAACTTCAATTTCTTTATCTTTAAAATTAAAATCATAGTATTACCTACCTCAGAAGGCTACCCTAAGGATCAATTTAAATGGGATAATAGATGCAAAGTGCCTTTCAAAACTTAAAATACTAGGTAAATATTGGCTTTCTTATTTTTATTAAAATGCTGTAAATATGATTATAGGCAACAGAAAATGAACTTTGAAAATCACATGATGATGATAACTAGTATCCAAAGAGTATATGAAGGTTTGCAAAGTATTTTACCAATAATACTCATATTATCCTTAAAATAACTCCAGGAGGTTGGTGCTTTTATTATGCCCTTTTTAGAGATGAGGACCCTGAGGCATAGAGAGATTTGAGTGACTTGCCCATGGTTACATGGCAGATAACTATCTCAGACTAGATTGGAACTCAATTCTTCCTGACTCAGAATCCAATAGCATTCACAGTGCCTAACACCTAGTAGCTTCTAAAATTGGGAAAGTAGGGCCATCGAGGTGACTTTGTGAATTAAAATCAATAAAATAAAATAAAAAAAAATTGGGAAGGTGGATAATTCAGATACACAGACCAAATGTTACACATACACACACACATACATATAAATATACACATACACATACACACATGTAAACACAGGGTGTTTTTGGCAATTGCTGGAGCAATTTCTGTATTGACCCAGTATTCCATGTTGGAGGAGGGATAAAAACATTTAGAGAAAAATAAAAAAAATTTATTATCATTGAGATTGTTGACATTCATCCCACCTGCTGCTAGGATAAATTTCTATGAGGGCCTGAGAAAAACATAGGAGGCCCCCCATTTGGCTATCATTGCACTTGACTTTCATCATGAATTGTCTTATATCCTTTGATGATCTTAGTAAAGGTAGGGTTAGCATGATTAGAATCTTGAGTGTGTTTTTTTATCTGAATCTAAAACCTGACTGCCTGAAGAGTGAATTCATCTCTTCATTTTAAAGACATAGAACTTGGGTCCAGATAACTTGATTACATGACTAAAGTCATGCACTAACAAGGGGAAAAATAAATGGATTTGAATAGAGGAGCTCAGTTCAACATCCAGTGTCCTTTCCAAATGACTAGTACTTTTTGTTATATAGAGCACATTGAATATTTAAGTGATGATTGAGAGTATTACTATACTCTACAATACCATTTGAATTTATTACAGATAAATTTAGGTTAGATGAAAATAAAATCATATAGCTTTGCTTATTGCCTGAGTGAGTTACTCAGATTTTGTAGAATCCTTGATGTTATTAGAAGAGAAGAAATGGTACCGTAGGAAATAAGAAGCAGTTGTAGAGTCCATATTGTCATCTACAGAATTCTATTTGAGTACCCATAGACTTTTTTTAAAAGATAGATAAACTGAAATCAGGCTATTCTCTGTAGAAATTCCTAGAGGTTTAGTTCTGAGCTAGATAATAAGGAGAGCTAATCAATTAGACTCTGAAGTCCCAAAGTCCAGGGGAAGCTACTTGATTCCCAAAGAAGAATAATATGGAGGAGAGTGTGAGTATAAGTATTATGGCTTAGAAAACACTGGAAAACCAGGCCAGAGTTCATGTTAGCCTTTCCCTTCTGTTAGAGGTAATGTTACTCAATTAACTCTGAGTTAGAGAAATGTAAGTAATGTGACCACAGGAATTAGGTTGGTGTCTGATTAGGCTTAACGAATTATTCATAATAATTCTGCCCTTGGAAATATAAATATGAAACTATGAGGTCCCTAGTTAGAGAATGAAAACTCTTTAAGAATGGAATGGTGGTAGGGACAAAAAGGAATACACCTTCTTTTCAGCTGCACATGGTACATTCACAAAGATAAACCATGTACTAAGGCATAAAAACATGACAAACAAGTGCAAAAGAGCAGAAATAATAAATTCAGTCTTTTCAGATCATAATGTAATAAAATAATAATTACTAAGGGTACATGGAGAGGCAAATAGAATATTAATTGGAAATTAAATAATATGATTCTCCAAAATCAATTAAAGAACAAATTGTAGGTACAGTTAATCATTTCATTGAAAAGAAGAACAATGACAAGACATCCTATCAAAATCTATGGGATTCAGCCAAAGCAGTACTCAGAGGGAAATTTATATATATGAATGCTTTTATTAACAAATTGGGGAGAGCAGAGGTCAATGAATTGGGCATGCAAATAAAAAAAAACTAGAAAGAGAACAAATTGAAAACCAGAAATCCTAAAAATTAAAGGAGAAATTAATAAAATTGTAAGTGAAAGAACTATTAAATTAATAAATAAGAGTAGACACTGGTACTTTGAAAAAACAAATAAAATAGACAAAGAACTGGTTAACTTAATAAAAAGGAAAGAAGAAAATCAAATGAACAGTATTGAAGAAGAAAGGACTGGGGGTTGGGATCTCAAATTGGTGCTAAGGTAACTTTTTCCTGCATGGCTAACTCTTATGTCTCTAACAGGAAACATAAAGAAATGCAAGGGACAGGGTCAACCACTGGTGTTTATATTAAATAAGATATTAGTCAAACATAATCTTTAACAGAATAAAATGACATGATAAGGAATAGATACTCATTCTTTCCTTCCTTCCTTAATGCATAGAATTTACAATGCAAAAATATACTTGACTAGAAGTCAGGACATGTATGTTCTAATCTTAACTGCTATAAACTTACTATATAGATTTGAGGAAGTTGCCATGTCTTGGTTTCCTAATTTAGAAATTGTGTTCATTGTACTCATTCCCGAGGTCCTTTCCATCACCAACATATTATAATTTCAAGATTCTATAACTAAATGATCTAAATAGACTGTTCTATGTATTAGATAAGAGAATATAAAGCCAATTTTTGAACTATAAATCATCAATTAAAAAATGTAAGGGGATACATATAATTATACAAAGTCTGTTGTCGGTCAAAAATTGTATAAACCTACATGATCAATGGTTAAAAAAAAGTATTTTATCTTTCTCAGGATACCTAATTGGGGGTGATGTGCTCAGGTTGCTTCATGGTCACATGGATGAATGTTTGACTGTTCCTTCAGGGGAGCATGGAGAGGAACAACGAAGGTTGGTTCTCATGCTAAGTATATAGAAATTTGGATTTTTTTGTGGTAATTAAGGTGTGGGAGCATGATAAAATGATACCAAAGCATATTCTTTCCGTGGAAATGATTTGATTGTGTTTACAATCTTCTTTTCTTGTGATGATGACGATTATATCAATAGAAAAGATAAATTTGCATTTGGACATACTTTTGAGGAATGAAAGAGAACAAAAATGGTTATAATATATTTATTTCTTAACTACATATATTTTCTGACCAATTCTTTTGCTTGATTGATTAGCCTAAAATTAAATTTTAGTTATATCCTCAGGGAATTTAAATCTCAAATCTTTAGAAATTTTTCTATTATTTTATTTTACTTTGGGGGATTATGGTATATACTACTTCTATTATATAATGGGCAAATTCCATATTTCACTTTGTTATTATGGAACTGTGAAAGTCTTAAATTATGCCAGAGCTCTTGGGAATAATATGCCTAATTTGGAAGATTTTTCATTCAAGATAGTTTTAGCCTAGGAAGCCTAGAGTAGTCTAAAGTATAAACCAGTATGTGACTAAATGTAGTATTTCTTCAAAACTCACTTCACATTATTTTCCTTGTAGTTAATATACAAATACAAGTTATTACGATTTAATTAGTATTAATTTTAATTATTTAGATATTATTTGATAAAGAATTATAGGGGAGTGAATTTAACCTTGAAGAAAGAGGAAGGATATCAGGCAGATGGGGAGAGTCCATTCCAAGGCCCAAATAATGACAGACATGAAATCTACACTTTGAGAACTACCCTGTGGCTTTAGCAATATAATTGGTCATTTTAAAAAATAATTAATTAATTAATTTTAAAAGTATTTTCCATGGTTACATGATTCATGTTCTCTCCCTCCCCATGTTTAGTCTTTATCCTCCCCTTCCAGAGCTGATAAGCAATTCCACTGAATTATACATGTATTATCCCTCAAAACTCATTTCTATATTATTCATTTTTATAATAGAGTAATTTTTAAAAACCAAAACCCCTAAATCATACACCCATATAAACAAGTGATAAATCACATGTTTTTCTTCTGTTTTTCTATGGAATTGGTCATGTTCAGACACTAAGTCATAGATATCTTAGGCTTTTAAGTTTGGCAGCTTCCTCTATTCTACAGCATTTGAAGAGAAGATGGTGGATAAGATACATAAATCCACCTGATCTCTACCCAATACTTTTCCCAAAGCTGTGAAATAATGCCTCAAAATGAATTCCGGAGCAGCATAACCCAGAAAAAGTCAGGGTGAAACTGGCTCAAAAGATCTATTACACTGGGGTAGAAGTGGAGTGCAAAGCAGCATAGCATAGCAAAGCAGGTCCCACCATGATAACAGGCCTTGGAAGACAGCTGAATCAGCAGCAAAGGTTTCCAGAGCTCTCATCCAATGATGGTAAGGGAAGGTTGGACAATTGCTCAGTAGGATATTACAGGATCCTCTCCTGGCTCTGAGTGCAAGACACAACATTGCTTATACACAGCTCCAAATTGCAGTCCTGTTCTCCATATGGTCTCCCTATGAAGAGACACATTAACACACAATGGTACTTGAGGCCTCAGGGGAGCAGAGGGCCCTGGTCACAGTTACAAGTCAGAAAAGAGTGCTCATGGTTAGTCACAGATCAGAGCACAGGCCAGGAGAGTATTAAACAAACCTCTCCTTACATCATATCACCTTGGAAGAACTGAAAGCTGATAGATCCCAAATATAGCTCTGAAGTCAGCTACACAAAGAACCTGAAGCTTGGAAAAATGCTTTCCTCATCATGGTTACAGAGCCCAACTTTAACAATATTTTAAGTTAAAAGGAGAGAAAAAGGCTGGAAAATGAGCAAAAAACAACAACAAAAGAACCTCAACATGGAAAGTCATTTTGGTGACAGAGAAGACCAAAACATAAACTCAGAAGAAAACAAAGTTCATAGTATTGCATCCAAAGCTTCTGAGAGAAATATTTATTGGTTAAGGGAGGAGCTCAAAAAGGATTTTTAAAATTGATTAAGTGAGGTAGAAGAAAAATTGGGGAAAATGAGAGTAATAAAGGAAAGTCATGAAAAAGAGTCAGCACTTTGGTAAAGGAAGTGCAAAAAGTCCTGAAGAAATTAATACCTTAAAAAACAGAATAAACCAATTTGTAAAAGAGACACAATAATCCATTGAAGAGTAGAATGCTTTCAAAATCAGAATTGTCCAAAAAGAAAAAAAGATATACAAAAATGTACTGAAGAAAACTCCTTAAAAGGAGAAAAGAGTTGCAAAAATTTCCTGAGGAAAAATACTTTTTAAAAAGTAAAATTGGTTAAATGGAAAAGGAGGTACAAAAGCTCACTCAACAAAATCATGCCTTTAAGAATTAGAATTGGGCAAGTAGAAGTTAATGACTCCATAAGACATCAAGAAACAATCAAACAAAGACAAAAGGATGAAAAAATAGAAGAAAATGTGAAATATAGGAAAAATAACTCACCTGAAAAATAAATCTAGGAGAGATAATCTAAAAAATATTGGACTACCCAAAAGCCATGAACAACAACAAAAAAGCCTTATATATTATCTTTAAAGATATTGTTAAGTTAAACTGTCCTGGTATTCTAGAAATAGAGGGTAAAATAGAAATAGAAACAATCTTCTAATTATTTCTTGAAAGAGTTCTTTAAATGATAATTCCTATGAATATTATAGCCAAATTAAAAAATGCCTAGGTTATGGAGGAATTATTGCAACCAGGTAAAAGGAAGCAATTCAGATATTATGGAGCCACAGGCAGTATAACACAATACTTAGCTGCTTCTACATTAAAGGAAGAGAAGGCCTAGAATATGGTTTTCCAAAGGGCAAATAAGCTAGGACTTCAATCAAGAATTTCTAACCCAGGGAAATTGAGCATAATCCTTCAGGTGAAAAATCGGTATTTATAGAGAAATTTCAAACATTTCTAATGAAAACATCCAAGTTGAATGGAAAAATTGACTCTCAAGTATAAGATTCAAGTATAAGTATTCAAGAGAAGTACAAGTATAAGATTCAAGAGAAGCATTAAGAGATAAACAGGAAAGAAAAATCAAAAGAAATTCAATAAAGTTCAACTGTCTACATCCCTGCATTGGATGGTGATTCTTATAACTCCTAAGTACTTTATCAATATTAGGGTATTTAGAAATATTATACCTAGAGAGATGTCAGGGGTATGAGGTGAGTATAATGGGATGATATCTAAAACAATAAGACATGGGAAAGAGGAATGCATTGCAAGAAGAGGGAAGGGAAAAATAGAATGGGGAAATTCACATCAAGAGGAATCAATGAGCTTTTACATAGGAGGGGAAGATAGAGGAGGTAGGAAGAACAACATATGCACCTCACTCTCACTAGAATTAGCTCAACGATGGAATAACATACACAATCATTTGGGTATAAATATGTTATCCTATAGTAAAGTAGAAGGCAAAAGGCATATGAGAAGGAGGTGGAGTTGGGTGGAACTGATAGAAAAGAGAGCAAATTGAGGCTAATGATGGTCAGAAACTAACCTGGGGGATAGGATGGTTTAGTAATACACAATAATCATAAAGATACAAAAAATTTTGCAAGTCTAACAAAAGCTTCATTTCTTAAATATTGTTATAGAAAATGAGTCAAATGTGTAAGAATATGCCATCCCCCAACTAATAAATTGTCAAAGGATATGAATAGGCAGTTTTCAAAGTACTTAAAGTTCTCTATAGTTATGTAAAATGCTATAAGTTAGTATTAGTTTGAGAAATGCAAATTAAAACAGCTCAAATATACTATCCCACACTTAATCAGATTGGCCTTTCTGACAGAAAAGGAAAATGACAAAATTTGGAAGGGATATGGGAAAATCGAGACATTAATATGTTTTGGGGGGGAGTGGTGAACTGATTCTTTTGCTTTGGAGAGTGATTTGACACTGTGCCCAAAGGGCTATAAAAAAGTATATACCCTTTAACTCAGAAAAACCATTAACAGGTTTGTATCAGAAAGAGGAAAAAATAAAAAAGAGGAAAGACTTATATGTACAAAAATATTTAAAGTCACTCTTTTGTTTGGGGCAGAGAACTGGAAAGTGAGAGGATATTCATCAATTGGGGAATGGTGAAGGAAGTTTTAATATGTGATTGTAATGGAATATTAGTGTACTGAGAAGAAATGACAACAGGAACCATAAAAACAACCTGAAAAGACTTATACAAACTAAAGCAGAATGAAGTAGGCAAAACCAAGAGAACATTGTATACAGTAATGGGAATCTGTAAAATGTACAATTGTTAATAACATCTATTCTCAGCAATATGGTAATTCAAAACAACCCCAAAAGATTCATGATAAAAAATGCCTCCTGCTTCCAGAGAAGAACTAATGGAGTCTGAATCAAGAACAAAGCAAACTTGTATCACTCTCATTTTTTGTTTATTTTTTAGTTTCCTTCCACAAAAGAATTAATATGGAAAAATGTTTTACATGATTGTACTTATAAAATCTATATCAATATCAGATTGTTTACCATTCCAGTAGGGATGGGGGGAGGGGCAAGAAGAAGGGATGGAGAGAATTTAAGACTCAAAATTCCTTTATAAAACCTTAGAAACTGTTTTTACATGTAATTGGGGAAAATAATAAGAATTTTTTAAAAATTCATAGGGAAAAAGCCCTAAATAAGGTACTACAATATCAACAACTGCATATCAGTTAGAGGTAGTCAGAACCTCAGAGGTTATCTATCTTACTCTCTTTTTTTTAATGGAATAGGAAATTAAAAAACAAAGAAGAGTTAAATGACTTGCTTAAGGTCACACAGACAGTAGGTAGCAAAGTTACAATTTGTACTTGAGTCCTCTGGCTCTAAATCCAGCATTATTGCCTCTGTGTCATTATGCCTTTTTAAACAAGATATTTAATTTCTTTTGACCTTAGTTTTTATTCTTTAAAATGAGAGAGTTCTTTTTGATCTCTAGAATCTCAAAAGTTCTGTAGTCCTTGGATTTTAGATTAGATGCCATCTACTTTTCCCAGGCATTCTATTTCATTATTTATGAGAGCCATAGACAGCGGAAGAAGCAGTAGTTAAGTGGTGTTAAAGGAACTTTCTTAATCTCTCCCTCCATTTCTTTAAGGGGCAAGAGAGGAGGATTTCTAAGTGGAACAGAGCTGATAGAAGTCTATGTGCCAGAGCTGAAGATTCTATTACTGTGGAGATGAGGGAGTAAAGGAAGGAACAGTTGGCAGTTAGAAGCTTTTTACCTTCGGATCTTGAGAGAAGAGGAGGTCTGTTTATGAGGCATGGAGCTGCTACTGACAGTTTATTACTAATAGTTGGAGGATAAAACCTGATTTAAGGAGGTCATGAGTGTTGGCTCTTGATTTATTAGTATAGATAGGTAGTTAGTGAATCAATATTTTAGATAGTATAGATTAGATAGGTCTGGTCTGGCCATGCAAGAAGCACCTGTCCTTGAAGACAGAATAAGTTATTTAGATATTTTAGATAGTATTAGGAATTTAGGTATGGTCATAGGGTATTAGAATAATAATCTTTCTTTCCTCTTTTCTATTTTCAGTCTGTAATTCTCAGATTAAACTGTGTTTTATTAAACTGCTCTCCTCACTTTTGTCAAACTCATACCAATTAATCCTTATGGTAGTCTACCCTTAAATGCTTTCTGAAATATTAAAATACTCTTGGTGTTATGATATTGATGCAATTATAATACTATAATCTTTGAAGAATTAAAAATGAGTATCCCCTAAAGGGCAGTGGAGAAACATGTAGGGCATCAGCAGGGTATAGAACATCATCATCATCATCATCATCAATCATCAATTATCAGCATTTTTGTAATGGCTGCTTTGCAGGCACCATGATAAATGCCTTGCAAATATAATCTCATTTGATCCAATCAATTACCTTACAAGGTAGGTGCTGTTATGATCCCCATTTTACAATTCAGAAATTGAGGTAAACAATGATTAAGCAACATGTAGAGGGTAGCTAGTAAGTAATCAATGGAATATTATTAATAGATGAAGGAAGGGGAAGGAAAAAGGCATTTCTATAGTGTCTGGTATGTGTCAGGTACTGTGCTAAGCATTTTTTACAAGAATCTGATTTGATCTTCACAAAATTCCTTTCAAGTTGGTGATATTATTATTAATTACACTTTACAGTTCAATAAATTGAGGCAAACAGTGGTTAAATGACTTGCTTATAGTCCTACACATCCAGTTAACAGAAGGAAACATGGCCTCCAGATCATCTAAAGAAATCCAGATATCGGTGAATAAAAATTTCAAGGCAAAGTAAAATTAATTAACATTTGATGAAAGCGGATCCTGTGGATTGCACAGAGAGACTGGAACCACAGCAAAATTTCCTAAATTGTCAAAGAGTGAAATAAGAGTTGTAAAAGGAAATTCTATGGTGTTCAGAATAGAAATAATTGGCAGACTCAAAAAAATTGAATCTCATCAAAGTAACAAAAGAAGGAATAACTGATTTTTTGGAATGCAAATATATGGAAGCAAAAGATCACCTGGAAGAAGAGAAACAAAAAGTGACAAGATTAATTTAAGCAAAATATATTGTTCTCAAAGACAGGTTAGAAGAAAACCCAAAATAAAAAGACCATAATACAAGAAAACTCCTCAGAATTTCAACATACTATATATACCAATCACAAAATCCACAAATTGCTTCTAGAAAATAATAAAAAAAATAAAAAGAGGATTTAAAAATGTTCCTAGAAAGAAAACTATACCTTAAATTAATTTACTTCTCAAACACTGCAGACAGCAGAAAAACAAAATAAAAAACAAGTATAGGAGCCAAAAACAACAATAACAACAAAATAACAATAGAAAAACTTTTAAGGGGCATCTTTCTAAATGTAACAAAGAGTAGAACAGGGTAAAAGAAGTCAAAAGAAAGTGTTAGTGGAGAAACAGTACAGAAGCATCATGTTTTAACCTCATGATACTGTTCTTATAAGTGGACCAGTGTTTGTTTTTTTTTAATGAGTCTAAATTACAGAAGGAGAGGGTACATGAAAGAGGCAAGAGGATGAAGAAGATAAGATTGGAATATGTGATGTACCCTAATCAAGACAAATTCTGTAATGAGGAGAAAATAATTCCTGTAGTCTTTCAAGAAAAAGATTTACAGGAGGATGGTCCAAGAATCAATGAGAGGGATCAAAATGATTAAAAAGAATGAGGGGAATTGTGTTTTAGGGTTGGGAGAGAGTTACCATTGAAAATAATCCTATGAGAATACAGTGATATTCTATAAGTAGCAATTGAGAACTTATGATATGAGAATAATCTGTAGTCATTCGGTATTTGTAGTACTCATTCATCCTAAGGAGAAGGGAAATCAGATCTCCTGGGAGCAACTAACTTTCAAAAGAATGAGAAGAACTTGGCTTTCAAGGAAAATGAGAAAACAATTGACTAAGGAGAGGATAAAGGTCAATAATGGACTATATACACAGGTACCCAGGAAATATCCCCTCTATCACCTGTTAGAGTGGTATCTCTAAAAGAGAGGCACAATAGAAAAAGGGGACAAGAGGGCAAGATCTAGAAGGCAGTGACAAAAACTAGTTAGAAGATTGGGATATGAATACCAACACTGGCTGGTCATGAAGGCTGATGATATTTCTCATTGATGAGTTTCTTAGGGGCATACTAGAGAAGTCCAAAAAATTCTGAGTGTGGCCATTTGGGAAATAGAGACCTAACTTATGTATTCATCCAAAGAATCATTAATTTTGACCAAGTTGGATTATATCAGTATATTTCTAAATGTGCATATGAAAATATTAAATGTCTTTTTATTTAAATATTAAAGGAAAAGCTGTTCATATAAACTTCTTATTGATATAGTAAGGGATCCATTTTTAACTAAACAAGGAATAAAAAGTTACAAAAGATGAAATAAATAACTTTGATTCATGACAGAGTTTGTACACATAAAAAATTATTGAACCTAAAATAGGAAGGGAAGGAATCAAATGGGGAAAAAAATCTTTGTATCTAATTTGTACAATAAGCATTTGATATCCAAGATACATAACCAATTTACAGAAATATATATGTATTATGCATTTATATGTATAGAAAAAAAATTTATTGATAAGGTGGTTCAAAATATGAAGTAATCATTGTCAAAAGATAATTAACATATATTTTTATATTTATATTAAAATATTTAATCACTAATATCATTAATAATAAGAGAATAATAAGAGAAATCCACATAAAACAACTCTATGGTTTCATCTCACTCGGAAAATTGGCAAAGATTATAAAATATGGCAATTAATCAACTAATTCCTAAATGGTAGAACTGTGAATCAGTACATCCATTTTGGTAAACATTTTGGAATTATGTAAATCCAATGACTAAAATTTTCATACTTTCAGACCCAGAGATTTTGTTACTTGGATTGTACCCCAAGGAGGCCATTAATAAGAAAAATGTTAAGTATATTCACCAAAATATTTATATTTTTAGTAGCATTCTTTGTGATAGCAAAGAATTGAAAGCACATTAAATGCCCATTAGGTAAAGAATGGTTATGTAAACCATGGTATGTAAATATAATTGAATAATTCTGTGATTTAAGAAATGAAAAATATGATAAAGGGAAGCATGAATGGATCTATATAAACTAATGCAGAGTGAGAAGGAAGTAGAGCCAAGAAAACAAAATACACAATGACCATAACAATGTAAATGGAAAGAACAAAAAAAGTAAATGTTTCAAAATGATAAAGAGCAAAGATAGGTTGGAAAGGAAGGATTTGAAAAAAAATTCTCCAACCTTGCTCCTTTGAAAAGGTGGGAAGTTCATAAATGTTGCAAACTGTACATATTTTCAGAATCTTTGTGTGTATTGATCAGATATGCTGATTCTCCCCCCCCCCCCATTATTTGGCCTTTAAAATATTTGTTACATGGGATAGTTCTCTGGGAGAGCATATAGGAGAAAGATACTGGGGAAATCATTGTGATAACTGCATCAATAAAATGTATGTTAAAAAAAGGAAAATTAATGACAGAAATATATCAGTATTCTTTTTTCAGAGACTGTAATTGATCATTCATTTTATAAATTTGGATGTGACTAAAAAGAGAAATATATAATCAGCATTGCATATTTATGAAAATTATTTGTTCAGAACTATAGACAGTGTTTGCAGGATTTGTATATGCATTTATATCTCTAGCATGTAATATCTAATGTTCAAAACAGTGTTTATATAATAGAGGTTTCTTAACTTCTGCTTCATTACATATTTCTTTTACTGTTTTTAATATCTTGATAACTGTACTTCAGTGTAATTATTTGATTTATAATCCTGTTTTCTATTTCATGCTTTTAACATATTATTCTGAGAAAGGATTCAAAGACTTCCCTAGACTTCCCAAGGGGAATTCATGATACAAAAATGTTAAGTACCCCTGTTCTAGAACCAGACTTTAAATGGAGAATTTAGGAGATATAATAATAAAAGTGTATTTTTCCCTGCTGTGGCTTAAGAAGATTGTGGTATGTCCTGAAGAATGAAAAAGGGGGAGCTGGGATGACTATTTTTTCTAAGATTGCTTTCTTGCATTGTTATCTGGCATTGCTCTTTAAACAACCTTATTCTAACATGTGTATGGTTATGAACTGATTTGTTGGGGTGAACATCTAGCAGGGCTACCAAGAAACTAAAGCCCTTGAAAGTCTGTATAATTGTTACGTTCGCTTTGCAACAGTTTGTCAGGAGGTAAGAGTCGAAGTTTCCCCCCTGCAACCACAAACCTTTTAACATTTTGTCAACTTAATGTACCTTTTTTTATAAATAACTTATAAGACATGAGATAGCTTTGATATAATTAGCTCAGTGTTTCTCTGTCTTCTTAGAACCAGTTATGATATGTGTCCCCATTTGGAATAGAATGTTTAATATGCTTGAGAAATGTGAATATACACAGTAAAAACTTGTGACTTTAAGTAGCTACTCTGTTTCTCATCTAAATTATTAGGGATCAGATAATAAGGGGAATTTGTCAACTAATTTGGTTATTAATCAATCATATTTCATCTTTAACATGAGCAGGTAGTTTTGTAATACTTCTTTCTTGTGCCTTCTACATATAGAGTTAGACTGCGGAAATGTCAGGTTGAAATAGAGTTAATTATGGGAGAAAAGTCATGCAGTTATTAAATGTTTCAGGACTGAAATATTTTAGTATTGTCAGTTGGGATATAACGAGATCAGTGTGAACTGAACAGGCATTCACCTATTGTGATTGTTCTTTCACATTATGTTCTAAGCTTTCCTTGAAATAATGTTAATCCTGTTCCCAGTCTTTAAATTCCTTGGTATTTATACCTGCTGCATATGAAAAAAGGAATTCTCTTATATCTTGTCTTCTAAACAGCTATGCTGATTGTCTTCAAAATTGAGAATATTTATTTGTTTAGGCAAATTTATTGTTTTTTTTTTCATTTCTTTTCTTCATTTTTTCAGTAAATAGTGTGGTCACAGAAAATCTTCTAGCTGTATAATTTACTATAATAGTCCAGACAAGTCCTGGCCATCTTGATCTAGGAACACTTTCACCAAATAGCTGGATTAGAGAGAAGTTTACTTTTACTAAGATGAAGTTTTTCTATGAAAGTTTGAAATTTTAATCATGGAAGAAAACAAAACAAGACAAAATTTTAATGTCATTGATTTCCTTAGATTTAAATCCATCCTTTCAAGTGAAATCCACTCACAAAAGTTTCAAGGAAATTGTAATTATTTTTAAAAAATTTAGTTTTTAATATTCACCCTCTCATATATATTGATATAAGACATCTTTTATATAAAAAGTTAGTATCCATGTTGTCTTATTTTACTTCATTAACTTTTTTTTACTTGTTTACTTAACTTTCTAATCACCAATATAATTGCATTGGGGTTAAAGATAGTTGGACTCAGGAACAAAAATAATGGCTGTTTTTAATCCTTTCTGTGGTTTTGCAGTAATTGTGCTAAATAAAAAAAACTGAAGGAGTCAATCTCATGGGAACTATACAAACATATATTATATGTATATATATATATACTTGAATAAATGAACATATAAATATGTATGTTAAAATAGATTAATGTATATTTGCATAATTCTTTAAATAACTCTCAAGGTTCTCCCTTAAATAAAATCCATTTTTTCAACATAGCTTTCTTTCATAGTTGTTTGACTATGGATCCCTAAGTATCCAGAGAATTAAAGTTGAGGATCAACAAAAGCATTCCACAGTCACTAATATAAAGAAAATATATTTTTATCTTGTCAGATCAGTTATATTATTTTTATGTCTTATTCAGTTCCATGAAGGACAAACCAGAGATTTTTCACGTCTATCTCCAACAATATCCTAAAACATTTGTACTTTTAAGACATATTGGATATTTGTTTTTGTGATATTCAATGAAATCTGATTACATTGAGACTTACTAAAAAGGAAAATTTTAATTTGTTTACTATTTGCATCTTTAACTGAATGATTTCTGGTGTTTCTCTTAATGATGAGACCAATTTAATGTCTCAATTTGATTCAATAAACATTTGTGATGATCTAATAAACTAATGTATGTAAACCACTTTGTAAACCCTAAAGTATTACAAAAATTCTAGCTGTTATAATGATGATTAGTACTTCATAAGTAATAAGTTGTTTTTTTAATTAAAAAGAAAAAAAATGATGCATTGTAGTGAAAAGACCAGCTTTGGAGTTAAGAGTCTTGAATCTAACACATACTACCTGTGAGATACAGACAAGTCCTAGGCAACTCTCTGAGAATATAAGGGTAGGTGAATTGCTAATTTGAATCAATTAAGTGAGTTCTAATGAAATCATAAATCTGGACCTCTATACCTTATTGTTAATAGAAGTGGTGCTACTTGAGATGAGCATTGAATGAATAGAAGGCCATTAAGGGCAGAAATCTGGAGGTCATTCAATTTACTGAAGACCTTAGAAAGGAAAATGTTGTTTAGCTGGAATATAGAATGTCTGAAAGGTAATAATAAACAGGAAGGCTCGATATCTACATTGGAAGAATTTCAATTGTGAAGAATTTGAATGCCAAAATAAGGAATTTATCATATATCATATATATCTATATCTATGCACACACATATTTTTACTAAGCTGTGAGCATTCATAGTAACTTTTTGAAAAGATGTTTGCTATGATCAGAGTTGTGCTTTTAGAAGACAGTATGAATGCAAGAGCTAATAGAGGAGAGAAATTAATTAGAAGATTATTATAGTACTTTCAGTGAGAAAATTAAAAACTAAATTGGAGTTGTAGCAATGGAGTTGAAAAGAAGACCAAGATGATGGAATAGAAGGAAACAGAAGAGCACTACTTTTCCCACCACTAAACAACTTGATTACCAAGCAACTCATCCCACCAGAACAGGAGCAGCTATGGTTGAGATCTCCTCAATAATATAAGTGAATGGCTTTGGCAAAGAAACCAGAGAGGAAAAAACTCCTGAAATGAAAGTGAAAATTTAAAACTTAATGGGTAAGGGAGGGAAAAAACCCCAAAATTTTCACCATGAAAGAAATATACCCCAATGTGAAGGGGGAAAAAAAACCAGAAGGTGTTCCTTCTTTAAAACCAAACCAAAACAACCCTTACCTTCTGTCTTAGAATCAATAATATATATGGGTTCCATGGTAGAAGAGTTGTAAAGGCTGGGCAATGTGGTTTAAGTGACTTGCCCAGGTTCACATAGCTAGGAGTTCAATTTGAACCCAGGACCTCCTGTCTCTGGGCTTGGCTGTTAGTTCACTGAGTCACCTACCTGTCCTCATGCTCATTGTTCTTAGAGGGAAAAAAAGAGGATGGAGAAGGTAAATGGACCCTAAATAGCTGTGGAAGAAAAGCCCCTAAAGGTAATAAAAAAGTTCCTCTATTCCCTTTTGTCTCGTCAAGGGAAATAACTAGGTCTGTTCCAACAGAGAAGAGTCAACCTCATACTTTAGTCCCCTTTGGGGGGAATTTAAAAATTCCTGGTTTCCCAAGGGAAAGCATTCTACTAAGGCCAGTCACAGAAGGAAAGGAGAATCTTGATATCTGTAATATTTATTGGGAAAGGAAATAGGAAGATTGGAAAACAGGGGATAATGGGAGGTTTCTATGGGGTATGGAGGAGTTAAGGGGAGAGAGGGAACACTGTTTGGTGAAGCAGGGGAGGGAGATGCCCCCTGCTCAGAGGAAGCCACAGGGGTCCGATAAGGACTCTGTCCTGGAATGATTGAGCTGAAGTTCAGCTCCCTCTATGATCAGAAAAGATAGTCCACTTATCTGACTGCAAATTTAAATAATGTAAAGTTTAATAATCCAGTTGGAATTGCAGTTTTTCCTTAGCTTCAGAGTATAGGGCCAGGCCCTAGAAGCTGGCGGAGGGTTTGTCCCACTCCCATCTACTCTTGTTGTTCTAATTCAGAATCTTAGCAATAGACAGAAAGCAAACAAGAACAATTCTAACCTTTAGAAGCCTGTGTCTTTGGGCTGAACCAAGAAGAGCATGCCACTCCAGACTGGGCTGAACAAGCTCCTCTCTCCTCCAACACCAGGACCCCAGTCCTCCCCCCCCCCACGCCCCCCCAACCCCCCCACCCCCCCACCCCCCCCCCCCCCCCGCAGGAAGGAAGGCTAGTCACAAGACCCAACTGCCACTCCCAATTGGTCCTTCCCCCCCACAAACTATTAGTCTAGTTTCCTTTCCACATATCCATGATGAAGAAAAACATTGAAAAAAAGAACCTTAACTTGATGTGATCCCTGAAGAAAGGGAGAATCTTTAAAAAAAACTACCCAAATTAAAGGAAAATTTATTTAATATTATTCCTGAGTAGGGGAGGCATAGAACTTGGTTCCTGAGGTCTCAGCAAGAAAAATGTGTAAAAAGCAACAATGAGAGATGTTTATGATGTCAGTGATGGATGACTAAGGGACAAATTCAGAAAATAATTACTCAAAAACACCTACAATCCAATTTGTCAGAGAAAAAAAAAAACAGCTTACCCACAAGACTAGTGAGAATTCCTTGAAGAAATAATGCAAGAGTTTAAAAACATGTTTTGAGAGAAACAATATTTGTGGATGGGAAACTTGGAAAAAGGATCAACATAAAAGGTACAAAACCTCACCTTAGTCACAAACTTCCTTGAAATCTGAGTGATCCAGTTGGGAATGACAATAAGAATTATCAAGACAAAGTCAAAGATTAAGAAAATAGAGGAAAATTAAGATATATAAAAAACCTGACTTGGAAAACAGATCAAGGAGAGAGAATTTAAGAATCATTGCATTTCCTGAAATCCATAATCAAAAAATAGTCTGGAAGTCATATTTTAAAAAATAATTAAAGAAATCTGACTAGACATATTTGAAGAAGAAAGTCATGAGGAAATAGGAAGAATTCATCAATCACCACCCTAAAAAATCTTACAAGCATATAAATTCCCAGGAATGTCATTGACTAAATACAAATTTTCCAGATGAAAGAAAAATTATGGTAGCAGCAAAAGAAAAACAATCGATATATCAGAGAGTTAGAGTTAGGATTGGTCAGGATTTAAGACCATCATTAGAAGGCAATGAGATAGTTTAAAAAGCAAAATTGTAAGGTCTACCATCAAGAATAACTTAACTAGTTTGAATTCATTATAATCAGAAGGAAACATGGACCTACTATGAAATAAAAAGGCATTTAATTACTATTGATAAAAAGTGAGAGCTGAAAAGAAACTTCCACAGAATGGACTTTATTGCTATGAATTGTTTATATTGTAATTGAAGAAGAACAATAAAAAGGTTATTTCTGAATTCTGATGTCCAGAATCAGACAAAAGAAACAAAACCTATAATTAATTTTATCATGTCTTGATACATCTATTAAGAACAAAGAAAGAGAGGAAGGCAAAGGTATGTTAAGGGAAACTATAATGAATGGAAAGAGAAAATATCACATATATACATATACACACAGACACAGACACAGACACACACACACACACACCACACACACACACACACACACACACACACACACACACACATATATATATATATCAAGATTTGGGGAAGTGGGTGACACTTGAATTTCATATTCACCTTGAACTAGTCAAAAGAGAAAAGAACATATATATGCAAACATACAAGCAAGCTTACATAAACAGTTTGCTGTTTCTTCCCAAAGAGGGGAAGAAAAGGCAGGTATTCTACCTAAATGGTATCAAAGTGAAATAGAAATTTACAACTACATTTTAATTTAGTTTGGGCTGTATATTTCTAGATTTAAGTATCCAGAGTGTAGGTCAGAAAGTCAGCAAAATGCTACAGGCAAAATGCCGAAGTCTAGTTGTGCTATTTTAATACTCACTCCCTCTCAAAAAGAACAAGAATATACCTTTGGCAAATATGAATATGAATACCTCCCGGGTATTATTTATTGGTTGGTTGTTTTTTTTTTCTTCTGTCCATTTTCATTTTATTTTAAACTTTTTTTTTTTTAAATTGGGTTCCAAATTATCACCTTCCTTAACCTATTAAGAGTGAAAACAATTCAATACTAGTTATACATATGAAGTTATGGCAAAGCATTTCCATATTAGCCATGATGCAAAAAATCCCAAAACAGCAAGAAAAATAAAGTAAATATGTTATCATCTGTATTCAAAGCTTATTAATTCTCTCTCTGGGAGTGGATAGCAATTTTCATCATGAGTCTTTGGGAAATGTCTTAGATCACTGTGTTGATCAGAGTAGGTAAATCTCAGTAGATCATCCTGCCAGTATTGCTGTAGCTGTGTACAATATTTTCCTGGTTCTGCTCATTTAACTTTGCATCAGTTCATACATCTTACCAGTTTTTTTCTGAAACATAATATAATAATACATACAATTTGTTATAAATATGTAATAAATTATAATAAATATTCTTATGTAAGTGAAAGTTTCTTCCATTATCTATTTCCAAAAGTCCATGTCTCATTCATTTTTTCCCTCTCCCACTCTGCTCCTTCATTTCAAGAATACAGATAATAAATATAGGTTGTATATATATTTTCATATAACACATTTCTCTGCACATTGTGTTATGAATCAAGACACATATTGATTACACTAGAGAAAATTCATGAGGGAAATAAAATGAAGAATGGAATATTTTAACTGCATGCTATCTTTTCCTTTTGTGATGGTGGATATCTTTTTTCATCATGAGACCCTTGGAGTTGACCTGGATCCTTGCCATGTTGATAATAGTTAAACCCTTCACAGTTGATCATCATGCATTATTGTTGCTACTGTCTACAGTGTTCTCCTGTTTTGTTCACTTGGCTTTGTATCACTTCATATAAGTCTTACTAGATTTTTTGTGATCATCTAGTTTGTCATTTCTGGCACAATAGTATTTCATTACAATTCTATACCAAAACTTATTCAGACATTCCTGACATCCTTTCAGTTTCCAGTTCTTTGCCACCACAGAGTTGCTATAAATATTTGAGAACATAGTTTCTTTCCTTTTTGCTTCATCACCTTGGGAAATAAGCCTAATAGTGGGGTTACTGAGCCCAAAGGGATTTTATAACTCTTTTAGTATAATTCTAGCTACTTTAATAGATGGATCAGTTTACAATTTCTCCATCAATGTATGTGTCTCTATTTTTCCATATCCCCTCCAACATTTTTCATTTTTCCCTTTCATAATTTAAGCCAATTTCATAGGTGTGAGATGATATTTCAAATCAATAATGATTTAATGTGTTTTAATATGCTTATATAAAGATTTTATTTCTCTACGCAAAAACCTCTTGCTCATATCATTAGACAATTTATGAACTGGGGGATGACTCTTATTCTTATATATTTAACAAAGTTCTCAATATTTTAGATATAAGTCTTCTTTTCTGAGAAACTGACTTTAATGGCTCCTCCTTCCCCACTTGCTGCTTTCCTTCTCATCTTGACTACATTAATTTTATCTGTACAAAACCTTTTCATTTAATGCATTCCAAGTTATCCATTTTACATTTCACAATGCTTTCTATCTCTTGTTTATCTATAAATCCATTCTCCAGCCCATATATCTGATAGGTAATATGGTCCGTGTTTTTCTAATTTGTTTATATTTTGCTTTTTACCTAGGTTATATGTTCATTTTGACATTATTTTGGTAAATGGTGTAAGATATCTATATTTAGTTTTGGCCAGACAAAGTTTCACCAAAGAGTGAATAATTTTTACTCCAAAAACTTGGAACTCGACCTTTGTCAAACCCAAGGTTATTATAATCTTTTACTACTGTTCGTTTTATGTCTGTTTACTTCTACTGATCTACTTTTCTATTTCTTAGTCAATACTGCATAATATTGATAATTACTACTTCATAATATAGTTTAAAATCTGATATTGTTTTTAAGACTAGTTTATATTGGTAAAATATTTTTAAAACAATTATATTGTTTAAAGTTTTAAAAATAAAAAATGTATTCTTTTAACATAGCATATTAACTCATTAAATGTGATTTAAGAGGAATTTAATTCTTTACTAAATGAAAATGATTGCTATTATGAATCCTTCAAAAGAAAGTGTAAATAAGCAGTGAGCTGGTGTTTATTAAGGACTTATTATGTACCAGAGAGGACAGCGAGGTGGTGCAATGGATGGGATGCTGAGCTTGGAGTCAGAAAGATCAATCTTCTGGGTTCAAATTCAGACTCTTACTAGTTGTGTTCCTCTGGGCAAGTCAGTTAATGCTGTTTGCTTCAGTTTCCTTATTTCGAAAATGAGCTGGAATGGAATTGACAAACCCTTCCAATATCTTTGTGAATAAAATCCTAAGTGGGGTCACAAAGGATCAGATATGGCTGAAATGACTGAACAAACATATCAGCAAGTGGCTTAGGTTTTATTTCTGATTGTTTTAAGTACATCATTTTTTTAGAGTTGAAATCCACTTCTAAGGTATGGTGAAATGTTTTTGTCTCTTGTTAGACATTGTTTGTCTTGATTAATATAATTTAAAAATATTTTGTCATTATAATAAAGCTTAGTGGTAAAATAGAGTGTAGAACTTGGACTCGGGAAGTCCACAGTTCAAAATTCTCCTTCAGACATTTACTAGATGTGTAACCTTTTGTAAGTCATATAACTTCTCTAAGCCAGTTTTTTCATTTATAAAATTGGGATAACAAAAATACCTACTTCAAAGGATTGTGAGAATCAAAGGAATAACAAAGGAAATAACATATTTAAGCACCTAGCAAAGTGCCATATAAATGCCAATAATTCTTAAAGATTCTTGAGAGCAAAACTTGAGGGAGTAGTCTTAGAAAAGAGATAGTAATTTAAGTGGGAAAAAATGCTTAACAATTTACCGAGATACAAGTTATATATGTGCTGCAAATAATTTGTTGACTGGAGGTATTTCTTAGGAGGAAAGAATGTGACCCAAGAGAAAGCTAGAATTTTGAAACAAGAAGAGACAAGGAATCTGCTTCTGGTTATTATAAAGAATAGACAGGAATCAGATATATTTCAGATAATGGTGGCATATGGTTTAAGGTTTCTCACCAGGGACACTTAACTAAAGTTATAATTTAGAAAAGGAGGTAATATTGCATATCTTTTCCAAAAGGATTGAATGAGTTTTAACACCTGAACAAGATCAAAAGATGGGGAAAGTCAAGATTTCCAAGGAATCCATATAATATAGACTTCTAGGTATTATATAGGATGAGAGAGGTGATTATAGTGACAGTTTAGGTCAGGGTCCTAAGCTGAGGGAAGGATTCTTTAGCTTTCAGCTTATAAAATGCCTTTTTCATTCATGGGGCCCTTGGACATGACCAAGTCAGGTCCTTTAAGGATGGATAAGATTTTTAGAGTAGAAAAAAAAACAAAACATGGAGATCTAGTGAAATAGAGAGGATAAGTGGAGTGACCTGAAGGTTTATATTTTGACATTAGACTAGGAATCATGTTTTTAGAGATCATAAATTAAAGATTTAATGAGACCCAGCATTAGTTCTAATCCACATTTATCTGAGATTTCAACTTTGAATTGCTTAGCATACAGACAAAATATAACCCTGCATTTTCTATATTTGCTGTTCTATTCTGTTCTATTGTGTGTAACCCTTTCTAAGATTTATTAGCTTGTTTTGTTAATTTCAGTTTCTTAATGAAAATTGATTTTCTAAAACTTCAGCTTGCTTCTGAATTTGTTAGAGAGAAAAATAAGTGGATATTTTTAAACCTTGGTGCATACTTGACTAGGGATCAGGTGTGATGGTGACAATGAAAGGACCAATTTCAAAAAGAGGTGTTGTGCTGAAGGGGAAAGAGAAGTACTTAGCGTTGGGACCGTGGACAAGTCATTTAAACACTTTTGATTCATTTTTTGCATCTTACCAAAAAGGAATAGTAATAATTGTTCTTTTATCTCACAGGATTATGTAAAAAAGAACTTTGTAAACTATTAAATACTGTATTGTGATCAATTTATTTTTTTATTTTTGTCCAGAGCTTACTGACAGGAGATCTAGGTACAAAGTTATATATATATAAAATAACACCTTATATATATATAAGGTGTTATTTTTATCTGGATTCAGGTGTTAGGAGATTTAGACTTGGCATTAGCTATGAAAGAAAATCACTACCTGCCTAATCTTATCTTCCATAGTGGGGATAATATATATCCAGTAAGATTTCTTGAGGTGAAAAGCAATAGGAACTCTAAGTATATGTGATTTTGATACTTAAATAATAGTATTTATTATTTGTTATCATTAACAGAGAAGTATATATAATGTAATTAAATTAAAATAGCGTGTTTTCCAAAGGTCATATTTATGAGAGAGTAAAACTGAGAGGATGCTTATCAGTTGGGGAACAGGTGAATGAGTTGTGGCATAGAATTGGGATGGAGTACATTGTGCTATAAGAAATGAGGGGAATGTGATTTCAGAAGGAAAAAAAAAACATGGCAAGATCAATATGAACTGATGTAAAATGAAATTAGAAAATTGTTAGATCATTGTAATAGCAATGTAATGATGACCAACTATGAAAGACTTGACTACTCTGATAAATACAATGATCTAAGACAGTTCCAAAGGATTCATGATGAAAAAAGCTATCTTTCTTCAGAGAGTGAACTGATGGACTCTGAATGCAAATTAAAATATGATTTCTTAGCATGATTTTTTGTGATATGGCTAATATTTAAATATGTCTTGCACAATTTCATGTGTATAATTGATATTATTTTACTTGCCTTCTCAGTGAGTGGGAAAGTAATGTAAGGGAAAGAGAGAATTTGAAACTAAAATTTTTAAAAATAAAATATGAAAAATCAATAATAAATTAAAAAATAAAATATAACTGTTTTCATTGATTCTTTTTAAATGTCTAACTGCCCTTGAATTTCTGGTATAAATCCAATTTGGTCATGATAAATGATTTCTTGGATAAATCATTATATTTTATGAAAGATTCTTGTTTAAATTTTATGAATTGATATTCATTAATGATATTAGTTATTCTGTGCTTTATATTTTCCTTTTTTGGGTATTAGTATTATATCTGTCTCATAAAAGGAATCTTACAGAATGCTTTCTCAATTTTTGAAAATAACATGTATATATTGGTACTAAGTGTTCGTTAAAAGTTTGATAGAATTCTTCTATGGCAGGATGGGAATACTGAATGAAAAATACACTTACAAATGAAACTGCAGGGTATGTGTGTAAAATATACAGATTCATATGTTTTTCAATTTCTTTAAAGTGCAGAAAGATAATGTGAACGATTTTGATATCAGTTGTGCTTACTGGTATGATGTAACTAAATTGCAGTTAGAATATTTTAATATTTTATAATGCTTTAATATTAAAATCTTTTCAACATTAATTTTGAAAATTTAAGTTCCAGATTCTCTCCATCCCTCTATTCCCTACTCTAGCAATTGAGATGCTAACAATGTGATACGTCGTTAAACATGTGAAGTTAATGCAAAACATATTTCCATTTTAACCATGTTACCCCCCACCAAAGCAAGAAAGAAAAGCAGGAAAATTATGCTTTAATATACGTTCAGGAATCATCAGTTTTCTCTTTGGGAGTACATAACATTTTTCCATCATAAATCCTTTGGAATTATCATAGATCAGAATAGATAAGTATTTCACAATTAAAACTCAATCTTTTTAATGAAATAAAAGCCAAAGCTCATTTGATTGGATATATTGAATTTATATTCCATTTATTTAAACAAGAAAAGCAGGCATCTTCATACATTTTCTTATAGTCTTCTTTCTTTTCCTTGTAGTAAGCTTATATTTATTGAATTGATAGGTTCATAATATTGAATTTAAGGCCATGTATAAAAAGTTAGAGAAATAATATAGAATCATACCAGTCATCTTCCATATGAGTAACTGGACAGTGTTGAAAAATAATGAGATGCCTCATCCTAAGGTTTCTTCCTATTTCTTAGAATCATTTCTGTAAAGATTGCTATGTTGCTATAAAGGAGAAATCCATTGCTACATATCACATTTAATAAATATTCAGCATATCATAATGATAAAGATTTTTCATAGTACTTTAATGCCATGCCTCGAAGCTCATGGAATTTTATGGTTTTTATTACCTGACAATATTATAGATATTCATCTTGTCTTTCATTTAAAACAATTTATCATATCTTTGCTATGTTCTAAATTCTATGCTAGTATTTGAGGATACAAGGGAAGTTAAAAATTGTCTCTGCCCTCAAATAACTCATATACTAATGAGAGAGAAATAATGTACAGGATAGCTAAATGGTGCAGTGGGTAGAGTGTTGGGCCTAGAGTCAGTTCTAATCTGACCTCAAACCTGTATTAGCTGTGTGACCTGGGAAAAGTCATTTAATTCCATTTGTCCTAGTTTCCTCATCTATAATATGAGCTAGAGAAGGAACTGGAAACCACTCCAATATTTTCACTAAGAAAACCTCAATTAGAGTCACAAAGAGTTGGACACAACTGAAAAACAACCGAATAACAAGAATATAAGATATCTAAATAATAGATAAAATGTAATCTCAGAAGGCAAAGGACTAGTCACTAAGAGTGAAGTGGTTAGGGATTAGGCAGGAAAGATCAGCCAAAGGTAGAATTTGAGCTTGTCTCAGAATTAGGCAGGGAAACTAAGAAGTGAAACTTAAGAGGGAAGAGTTTACTAAATAGACAGTACAATTATGGATGAAGTTAGAGTGTTTTATGGGAGGAATAGCAGGTAGAATAATGTTAACTACATCATGGAGTGGAAAGAGGTTGGGTGGTGAGTAAAGTATAATTTGATTGGAAGGTGGGCAGGGGCTAGATTAAAAAGAACTGTAAACTACAAATAGAGAACTTTATATTAGATCCTGGAAGTAATAGGGAGTCATATTATGAAGAAGCTGGGAGGGAGGATACCATAACCATAACCATAACCAGTAGGATGCCCTATTCCTAAAGACTTTCTATAAATAGGAAAAAATGTCAGCTGTTCTTAAACTTTTATAAGTAATTTGTTTTATGACAATTATTTTAACTATATATATCCTCTTGGTATTTAACATTACTTTTTATTGTAAGTCTTTTCTTACATTTGTCAAAAATATATAGATGAAATGACCAAGTAGAAATTTAGTCTTTCCTGTACATGCTTTGCATTAAAATATTACATTATTGTTTCTGGTTTTAAAAGTTCACTTTGACAAAATATGTAAGCTTTAAGCAATAATGAACCATCCATGGTGTGGCACCAAAATTTCCTTGTGGTTTAACACATACTATATAAAAGAGTGTACTGATTTAGGGGCAATTAGGTGGTACAATGAATAGAACACCAGACCTGGGTCTGGAAGACCTGAGTTCAAATCAAATATACTAACTAGCTATGTTACCCTAGGCAAGTGACTTAACTCTGCCTCAGTTCTTCATCTAAAATGGGATGGAGAAGGAAATGGCAAACTAATCAAGTGGTGTTTAACAAGCAAACACCAAATTTATGCAAAAAAGAGTAGGACATGACTAAAAAACAAATGAATGACTGATTTAGCCAGGGTTTATAGACAGTGAGAAGTAGAATTATTCATTTGGAAGGGGGAAAATATCAGTTGTACCTTTTGTAAATCAGGTGAAAATCAGATTTATTTTTTCACCACACTTATCAAGTTGAATGTTATTGTGATGAGTCCAGAACTTTTAAGCATTCTTTTTCCATTGCTGAAATAATCCCAAGGAAGTCATAATGCATATGTGAATAACATTCTAGACTTAAAAATATAATTACAACCAGTAGAAGTTATACATTTAGGAAATGTTATTTCTGAAATTTATTAATTTGAAGACTCAAAACTATAACAATCATATAACCTGTTCTTCTTTGAATAGAATATTCAAAGATCTGGGCAAGTTTTTTTTGTTTTTATTTTTTTGTTAATACTATCAATGTTAGCCGTTTGTCAAGTGTAAGTCTATGAATATAGAATTGACTGAAGAAAGCTTAGACAAGTTACATGTAGCTCCTTAAAATTTTTTTATATTAAAGTGTTCAAAGGGGGAAATAACTAGTAGTATTTTAAAATGTTAGCAGTTATCTTTTGTACATGAACTAATATGAATATTGCTTGAGTTTTCTAACACTAAAGCTTTTTGTACCAAGGGATCTTCATTAGATTACATGCAAATGATAGATAGCATAGGCAATAATGTGCCTTACTTTTATGTAGGTTTGGAATTTATGAAGATTTTCAGTGCATTAAATATATAATGCATACATATATGCATACATTCATCTATCATTTCTTCTTTTATCCTTGGAACAACTCTGTGAGGTGAATACAAGTATTATTCCATTGGGCAGATAACAAAAGAGAGGCTAAGAGGCATTAACCACCCAGAATGAAATAATAAGTTTTCAAGGTTGGATTCTAACCTAAGTCTTTTTTCTCCAATTTACAAGAATTTATTTTCTCCCCAGTCCTCTACCAATTGGAGAAAAAAATAAAAAGAACATCATTTTAAGAAAAAGCAAATATGCAGTCAAATTCCAATGTTATTCCACATCAGCCCTTTGTAATTGTGGTTTAACCCAGATCTTCAACTAAACTCCAACAGCAACATAGCATTATTTTAATATCATGTGGTGCCCTATATATAATAATTCTAGGTATTAATACATATTATTTCCTATACTATTTCATGGATATGACAATTCACAGAAAAAAATTTGTCATTTCAGAAAATCCTAGTTCTGCTATTTACTTTCCATTTGGAAACTGAAATAAAAATTTGTGGTCTGCCAGGGATCATATAGTAATTAGTAAGTGGGGGGCATTAAACTTCAATCCAAATTTATCTTAACTTCAGAACCTGTATTTTTCACTATGCCTCAATGCTTCTATACAGTCAAAATTGTTTCAGTGGACATTACTCCAAGGTAAAACAATATAATTATAACTTATAAGTATTATACATCATAGATTTAGAGTTAGGCGGGACCTGGAAGGTCCAATCCTCTCGTGTAGATCATTATAAAGAATTAGAAAACTCCTTTGAAGAGATTGATAAGATTCTTAAAATTACATAAACATATTTTACTACCAATTCTTTAGGGCAAAGGTAGGAAAAGACAAAGAAGAGTAAACATATTTCAGGAAAAGGGATTAAAAAGAGAATCCAAAGACTAGTAGTTTACAAAGAATCCTCATTTATTACTGGAATTTAAAAAAAGGATTTGCAAGGCAATAGCCATGAAGAACAGCAAATATCATTGCAAAAATAAAACAGAATAGAGAATTAGGATTGGATCTGTGATTTTTTAACATTGGGAAATTCCATATGAGGAAACTCTTGCTCTCAACAAGAATTGGCTCCCCTACTGCAATTTATAGTTTTCCAAAGCACTGAGACCTTAAGTAACTTAGAAAGAATTACCTAGCTAGTCGGTGGATATAAGGGGCTTGAACTTGGGTAGTCATGGCTCTGAGGCCAGCTTTCTAACAGATAAGAACACAATTGCTATTATGGAGGTTATTCTCATGATACTTATCTGTGTGACACACATATTAAAAAAGTAATTTTTGTGGGGCCATAGCCACCATTTGGAATATCAAGTTATATACAAAGGATTGGTTATCTGTACCAGTAGGGTTAATATCGACATTGATTTCTATGGATCCTTTAAGTACTCAAATAGTGATAGGTCAAAGGATTAGATCTGTGTTTTCTTGCTTAGGAAATTCACTCTGCCACTAGGTGGACAACTTCTTTGTAACTCATAGTTGTCTAGATGACTGAAAGATTAATCATCTTGTCCTGAGTCACAGATAGTATTTATGAAAAAGTGCGATGTGAACCCAGGTATTCTTATTTTCAAGATCAACTCTGTATCTTCTACATCATGCTACCTTTCACTGAACTATTGACACATTTGAGAATATTTTACCTGTTACTAAGAACATAATACATAAAAGATTTATTTTTTAGTCCTTACTCCCAAAGAAGCTTCCATTGTAGCTTTTCCCCCCTCCCTTGTTTACTCATTTTTACTTTACTGTTTTTTCCCTTTGCTCTCTGGACTAAATAGACTTGCCCCTCCCTTGTTTTACTGAATCCTAGTGTTTGAGCTTTTCTGCTCTAGGGTTGATTATTCTCTTTTCTCAATCCTTTGTTGGCAAACTGGATTCAACTGGTTGAGCTAGCCAGGGAATTGAGGTTGTCCAGTTAGGTGACTCCCCCTCCCCCATTCCTCCCTGCCAGTTTTTATTAGAGCCCTCTACCACTTGTTGGTGGGTCAGAGACGGACCCTCTCTCTCTCTCAGCTACAGTCTCATCCTGGGTCTTACGAAGACAGCTAGGTCTCAGAGCGGTAGGTAGGGGGAAGGTTTCCCGCCTAGTGGACCCCCAAATTCCTCCCTGTCAGACTTTATCAGAACCCTGGGCCAACAGTGGGTGGCCAGAGGCAAAGCCTCTGCGTTGCCTTCCCGTGGGAAAAGGGGGATCTCTTAGTCTGTGGAGTCTTCTGGGAGTGCTGGGTGGGGGAGGGTGCCTCTCCCCTTTCCCGTGAAAGTAGGCAGACTGTGCCTACCTTCCAAGTTGTTTTCAGTAGGAGGGTCTTGTGGCTTCTTGTTGGGTTTGGATTTCTGTTTTCTTTGAAGCACGATATGAATATTAGTTTGGAAGGATTGCCAGAGAGGTTTTGACTTTAGGTGCTCCTAAGTCGCCATCTTTTAAATGCATAGAATCGGTGCATGAATAAGCAGTACTAGATGATATATTTTTGGGTTTTTCAATCTGGTGGCCTTTCTCAAATCTTCCATACCATTCATAGAAGCAGTAATGCTCCATGAACGAGAGATAGGAAGGGCCATGAACAAGATACCACCATCATTATTTCCCTTTCCCTGTCATCTGCTGTGGGCGATTCTCTGTATTTAAGAATTCTGGGAGCTGCTGCCCTGGGATCTCGATATCCAAAATCCAGAAAAGTCACCTTTAGTAGGAGATAACACTGTCAATGCCACTTCTACCAGGACCAATCATTTATCTACTGCCACAAAGAACTAAAGCATTAAGACACCTGATAGGGAGACCATCAAGGACCATCCAGGACCATCACCTTTACCTCTAGATACTAATGGAGTTAGTTGTCCTGGACCACAAGTCTAAGAACTACCTGAATAAGGAGTGACATTAGGCCACTGACCCTCCTTCAATCTGACCTTCCACTATCTACTGACAGAGGAACCCAAATAGATACATGAGGCTAGTGCTACAGCCCTGCTTCCTCAATCATAGCTTCTGAAGATCTGAGAAAGATAGTTTCAGTCTCTAAAGCCCTTAGTATTGTCATATGTTTCATTGGAGGATAAAACCACTTGGCTTTATTAATTGAATGACACTAAAGAAAATATATTTGTATACCAACTTTAATCATTCCTATGCACTCAGGCCAAACTGGGTCTAAAGTTATCAAACCTAATTTTGAGATAATCTCTCTATGTCTCTTATACCTGAACCCTTCTTTGTATGATGTGCCCTTTCATTCAAATATGAGTTCTTTGAAAATAAGAACCATCCCATTTTTCTATTTGTTTCATCAGTGACTTGCACAATATTTTGTAAAGCAAAGTGCTTAATATTGATGACTTAGAATTAGTCATTCATGCCAGTGTGTGTGTGTGTGTGTGTGTGTGTGTGTGTGTGTTTGTGTTTGTGTTTGTGTGTGTGTGTGTGTGGTTCTTTTGTGAGACTCAACTGACATTCGCAACTTCTTAAATACTGTGAACCAATCTGGGCATCCAAAAATGTTACTTGACTAAAGTAGTGTTGTTTAGGCAAATCTAGATGGTGAAACTTTATTTTTATTTATCATTAAGGGACTCATGTAAAAAGAATAATTTTGACTCATATTTTTCTTCTCAAGGTTGATATTTTTTAAAAAGTCAAATGAAACCTATCTATGTAACTCAATTTTCTTTCATTTGAAAAATAATTTGAGTAATGCTATATGAGTTTTTATTTAAGAGAGAGTCAAGGGACAGAATTTGGAGATGAGAGATTTTTGGAAGATACTTCTCTTTCTTCTTTGCTTTTATTATTTGATTGTCCTAGAGAATCTGACCTCAGATTATTTTGCTTATGATCATAGTATATAGAACTGAAAGAGACCTCAGGTTGTATAATTTGATCCTTTCCTGTATTATATTAAGAAATTTAAGCCCAGAGGTCAAGTGATTTGTATATGTCTATAAATCCTTAATTGATAGCAGTCAGGAATCATGCATAGATTTTGATGTGGTAGGCAATATAAAACCATAATAGGTATTTTTTGAACTCTTACTTTCTGTCTTGGAATTGATACTAAATATTGGTTTCAAAACAGAAAAGTGGAAAGGGCTAGGAAATTGTGGTTATTTGACTTTCCCAGGATCACATACCTAGGAAGTATCTGAAGCAAAATGTGAACCCAGGACCTTCCATCTCTAGGCTTGGCTCTCAGTCCACTGAGTAGTTCTCCCCATAATATGTCTTTGAGCAATGAAGGAGCTTGGAAAAGACTATATTTTAAGATTAAGTATGCAGTGACATACAGAACAAAAATGGGAAGAACAACTCAGAAACTGTAACAGTAATAAAGATTTGAGTCGATGAGGGACAGGACTAAGGTGAGACAATAGGAAAAGACAAAGCCTGAGATGAAATAAAGGACTTAATGATAGATCTGGCAAATGATAAAAAGAGAAGAGAGGCAGTCTGGTGAAATGGACAGTGAGTCGCTTTTTCTGGCTGTGCGATCCTGGTCAATTTTCTTAACCTCTTAGTGCTTTCTAGGCCTTTATAAGAGGTCTCAGTTGAAGAGGAGGTCCTAGTTTGTAACATGGTAGTTTTTCCATTAAAAAGACAAAATGGTGAAGCTGGCATAGAAACGGTTAAGGGGTTACAGTAGAAAGAGAACTTAGAAATAACCTAGTTATTTTACAGATGTGTAAATTGATGTCTAGGGTATGAAAGTAATTATCCAGAGTCATGCAACCCATGTCCCCTAATTCATCATTTAATAAAACTCTTACCTTATCCCAAGTGGACTTCTTATTTTTATATTATTGTACTAACTAGAAAATTTGTGATTAGGATCACATTAATAGTGATCTGGATTGGACCTGACAGGCTAGTCCCCTGGCAAATTAGGTTTATTAAAAGGGGAAAATAAGACATTCATAGATCATTAAACAGTTAACAAAAGAACTACTTAGCCATAGCTAAAGACGGCTGTTCAATAAGGATAGGCATTGAGAAAACTTAGAGTTGATTCAACTGTTTGAAGCATTCTTACCTGATTTGCCCAGCCTAATTCATTGACTAAACATCAGAGTAGACACTTAGAGCTCCTAATGTTTGTATTGTCCTAAGAAAAGAATGAAATCATATCAGTAGCCCATCTTTAGTCTCCTGAGGATTTTCTCAATAACTTTAAAGGAATAACTAGCTCAACTTGAATAGAGGCAGAGTTTAGGATATTGTTCCTACCATAGATGGCAAAAAGCAGAAGTAGGATTTGAAAGAAAGTTTTATTATTCAAAAACCAATGTTCATTCCTCAATATCACATTGCCTTGTCATTTATAACTTTGATTTTAATGTTATGAAGTTATTTCCATATCTCAGGAGAACCTTATATTAACATGGATCCAACTGAATCATATTCAAATAAACAAACCTTTTCATAGTTAGCTCCTATTACATGCTAGTCACTGTGCTAAGTGTGAAGATAGGAATCTGATGACTCTAGGAAATGGGAATCAGAGTCTATACCTGTGATTTCATTGGTGGAGGGGACTTGCAACCATTTTTACATCATATTCTCTTTACTCTGTCAGAATCTTGGACTCTGCTCCTAGGATGTTGGGCTGTGATAGGTGAGCTTTCAACATATCTCTCCAGAACCAAGTCTTTGTGTTATTATTTAGCTATTTTCCTACTACAAAAATGTAGTGCTTATTGCTACTCCTCTTACCCACTTTTTGGCTTTCCTTTATTTTGCTTTCTCCCATTAAAATATAACCTCCTTTAAAATAGAGTCTATTTTGTTTATTTACTACTTTTTCTCAGCACTTAGCCCAGTGCCTAACATATTAAGTGCTCAATAAATATTCTTTCTCCTAATATTTTCTTTGTTTTTCTATCAAATAGTGTTTTTTCCAGAGGTGAATTATATAGCAATAAATTAGACATCCATTACACTGAATTCTATTTAATACAGAAAAAGTTGTAAGAGGAAAGAAATTTTGGGGTTGGATTAAAAGGTCTAGAGTTCTTCTTTTACTCTCATGGAGTGAAAATTCCCTAGTCATGTTTCTGTCATCCAGGTTATATATAGCACAAAACCTTATGTATTGTTTTATGATTATATGACTAAAGCCAAATTATTATCCTTCCTGGAGAGGAAACTGGACATAATTTTCTACACATATCCCCCCAAAAAAAGAGTGAAAAGGGTTTGATTTGTTCCCTGAAGAAGTACTGGCGAGAGTTTTAGGGTATGCTCTTTGTGAGATAATAGGAAATAATTTTCAACCCTTTTAACATTGAGTTATACTATCTTCTCAATATTTATGTTAATTTAATAACTGACACAGATCAGAAAAGAATCCAAGGAATGATTTCAGATTGTTTATAAAGGGGAAGCAATATAAAGTATTAAAAGAAAAATGCTAAATTAATTTAATCTTTAATGAAAATATATTATTACTTTCATGTGTGTATGTGTGTTGGTATGCATGTGAGTGTATGACAAAGGAACTTATTTGGTTGTGTGCTTTCCTTTTTTCTCCCTGGAGGATAAAGGAATGCAATATGCAATATTTTACCATTCCATCATTGTGATCCAATACCAGCAACTCTAATACACAGAATATATATATATAAAAATATATATACACATGTGTGTGTGTGATATGAAACAGAATAAGCAGCCAGGTTGTTGAGACCAGAATATGTTTTTAAAAGATATTTCAAAAGTCATAGTAGATACATACCATTATTAGGATCTCCATTCTGGAAGAGCTGAGAAATTGCACCTCTTACTCTTATACAAGGGACTGTAGGTATGAAATATCACTTATGCTGCCATACATAGTTGATATATTACTTAATTTTGCTGACCTTTTTCTCTTTGTAAGATCTGTTACAAGAGATAATTGATTCATTGGATGGAAGAGAGGAGGGAATACGTATCCAGAAATGAATGGGATATAAAAACAAAATGTATATATAAACATGAGATATAATTTTTTGTTAGTTCTAATAGAAGTCAGCGATTCAAAAGGGGCAATTTGATGATGGTGGAAGGGAATGTGATGAATGAGGATAGTTGAAATGTTTATGCTGAAAGCTTATCCAAGTTAATCTACTGTCATTATTTTTGCCATGCCTTGTATTGGCTATATTTGTTATTTTTATTTTTAGGTCTCCAACCATATATTTGATATTTCAAAAAAACCAAAACAAAACAACCCAACCAACTCATTGTTTTAACCCATTGTTTACTCCCTTAGTTCATATTTAGTGCTTGAAATATCAGTGAAATAGTCATCAATGTAAGGATGATATTAGAAAATAAGTATTGTTTTATTAGTTTAGGGATAAGAAGTAAAGTGGCTACCTGAGAAAAGAACAGGAGTTTGAAGCAGATCTGAGAGAGCATGTTAATTTCAGATGTGACAGTTATAACCCTTTTTCTATGTCAATTACTCTCTCTGGCATTTGGGAGTCTCTGGCAGTTGGCAGAGACACACTCTCAGAGAATCTCTCTCAGGGCTGGAGGAGGTAACATCTTTCCCTATCGCTCTGTCTAAGGGAAAGATCTGAAGGAGCTCAGTTTTTTCCTTTCCCAACCTGGGAAATACTAGTGACTATCTATTGTGGTTTTATAGATTGTTTAACTCTGAGAAGACCAAAGAAAAACCTGGTCTTTGGTTTGGACTCTGAGACTGTTAACTTGATTCTTGTTGAGACTTGACCAGCTAGCCTTTGAAATTTTATAATTTGAAGATGAACTTATGATTTATAAGAATATTAGTGATAGTTTTATTTAGATTTAAATTTGGGTTAGTCAGATCAGGGAGGATTAGTGTAGCCTGTGAAACACAGGATAAGCAGTTCCTTGTGGAATTTGGGAGTTTATTTGGGTGGATTTAGAATGCCTTAGAATTAGAAATCCTTTATCCTTATATATATTTCTATAAACATCTTATGTTTATAATAAGAGTCTCTTTAGCATCCTTGTACCTGGCCCTGAAGGGAAGTTCACATTTGAGCTTCACTTCATCACTGAGGATACTTCTGATTTCTTCTATCAAAAGTATCTGAATAGTTTGAACCCGATTGGCGAGTTAAACAGTTTTGAACCTATATTGGACCAGTTTTTTCATCTATTTTTACAACTTGCCAGATTTATTTTTATACTGTCCACCAATAAGAGTGCAACCTATCCCTGCCAGACTATTTTATTGAATTTCTGTACCTTGATCTATATTCCTTTTTGTTAGCCTGAATAGTATTCACATTCCAAAGTCTAAAAAGCCTTAAACTCAAAGAACATCTTTCACTTTTCTTAACAGGACTGTTCATTATGAAGGTGGTGCTGTATCCATTCATGCTCGTTCCCTTTGGAGACTGGAGACCCTAAGAGTTGCGTAAGTTTAAAAACAAAAAAGAAAGCTTTAAAAATATCTAGAAATTTAATGAATGTCTGCATAAGCTCCTAAGATTTTAGCTTGAACCTCCAACCTAGTGACAAAGTTGCCATTTCTGAGTGATGAATGAAGGTTCACTTTTATTAATGGATTTTGAGACTTGTTAGAAAGACAAGAAGGATAATTTATCAAAGTGATGATATAGTTTTGTAAATGATTCCCTACCTTCCAGGCTCAATGAGAAAGCTCTGTAAACTCTGGTATCATTTTATGTGAATGTGATATCTTATAAGTCAATACTTAACATACATGTACACAAATACACATGGAAATAAAATATTGATAAAGCAACGAATATAGTATCCATTACTTCCTTACCCTTAGTTTCTATGTTCTTAAGTTTGCCTTCTAAAAATACTGAGATGGTATCTAAAACAAATAAAAAATCAGTGACTTAGTTTTCCTTCTGATTTGAGCCCAATCTCATAATCTCATCTGCCTTCCTACAGTATCATGGACAGGGGACCGCAGTCTCAGAAAGTTACTGTAACAATAAGAAATGTTAGGATTTAACAAATAACAAGCTGTGCTTGATTTTATCATATATTCGTTGCATGATAGGAAGAGTTCTTAATTTAACCTTTTAAAGACATAGACTAGAAAAGTGTACTTCAGAATAAACTTGAGTGTAATATAACAGTTCTAATCATGAATTTACAAGTAGTATGGCAGCTGTGTAAGAGAGAAGGGAAAGAATGAAGGGGAATTAGAAATGGGGTGAAGAGAGAGAGAGAGACAGACAGACAGACAGACAGACAGTCAGACAGAAAGACACGAAAAGAAATAGAAATAGCTCGAGACAGACAGAAACACATGAAAGTATATAGAAGAGAAAGGAAGAAAAAGACTATACAATTTAGTAATTAGCAGATTATCTGTGGTGTACATCATTCAGCATATCTCTTGCACAACAATTAAGAAAATATGCTATACTGATCTTACCAATAAAAGCTAAGGTAAAGTAACAATAGTGAGTCATTTTTTCAGCACAGGGGCAGATTATGAAGATAGAGAGGACTGAACACTTAGCAAGGGCTAGCTAAGAGGGAAATGAGTTGCAGCAGAGACTCAGCTACAGAGGGGACCATTTTAACTATTCAGGAAAGCAATTTGGAACTATATCCAAAAAGGCTATTAAGCTGTGTTACTCCTTTACCCATTAACATCATTATTAGGATGATACCATAAGGATATCAAAGAAAATTGAAAAAGACACATATTTATAAAAATATTTATAACAATTCCTTTTGTAGTAGCAAATAATTGGAAACTGAATAAATGTCCATCAATTGGTGATTGGTTAAACAAGTCATAATACAACATATAAATGCAACTGAATACTATTGTGCTATAAGAAATTAAGGAGATGGTTTCAGGAAAACCTGAGAAGACAAATATGAACTGATACAACGTGATATGAGCAGAACTAGGAGAGAACTTGAGGTTAATAGAGGGATTCAGACAGGTTTAGAAAATGTGTCACTTTGTTTTGATGATCTTAGAAGAAAGTAAAGAAGAAGGGAAAGGAATACAGCAGGGAAAAGTGCAGAGTGGGTGGAGAAATTATCTCACATAATAAGGAAAAGTAGAAGGCTATACAAAGAGAAAGAAATATGAACAATAATTGAATTCCATTTTTAACTGAACTGGTCAAAGGAGGGAAGAATATATAGTCAAGTGCAGAAATACTTTGAGTTTTAAGCACATTAAAAGAATAAATTGGATTAATCTATAAAAAATAGAGAAACAGAAAAGAATAAGAGGTAGGATGGAATCAGGGAAGTAGTCGTTAACAAACAAATGGATTGTGAAGAGAGCTATAAAAGGAAGGAAAGGAAGAAATAAAGAAGGAAAGATAAAGGCTGTAATTAGGCTCTGTGCAAGAGAGAACAGGGTACTGGGGAATAGAAGCAATTGTATTGTAGAGTATAAAGCAATTGTACATGTTCTTCACTCCCTATATTTCTCTTTAAAGAAAGAATAGGAAAAAAGGAAAAGCAAAAGTATAAGAATGAGAGGGAAATATATAGTTAATTATCATAAGAGTGAATTTAAATGAATAAATTCAAATGGAAAAGGATAGTAGAAAGAATTGGAAAGCAGAATCCAGGGATATATTGTTTAAAACAACAGATATGGAGTATAAAGATTCACCCTGAGTGAAAATAAGTGACTGGAGTAATATCTGTTAAACTTTAGCTGAAGTAAAAAAGAAAGAGATAGAAATCATGATCTCGGACAAAAGGCAAAATTTTAAAAAAATCCTTATTTAGAGGAACAAGTTGGAAATCCTTAGAATCAAAAGAGGAAAGGAATCATATTGAAAGTAAGAAAGTCACCGAACTAATAAATAAGACTAGAAGTTATTTTTACTTTAAAATCAAATAAAGTTTATAGAACTTTAAACTTTGACTTAAAAAGAGAAAGAAAATCAGATTACCAGTATCAAAAATGAAAAGGGTGAATTCACCACCAATGAAGAAATGAAAGAAATTATTAGGAACTGTTTTGCCTAATTATGTGCCAGCAAATCTGACAATTTAAGCTAAACAGATGGGTATTTATAAAAATATAAGTTGCTCAGATTAACAGAAGAGGAAATAGAATACTTATCCTTATATCAGAAAAAGAAATTGAATAAGCTTTCAATGAACTTCCTAAGGAAAAAATCCTAGAGTCACATGGATTCCCAAGTAAATTCTACCAAACATTGAAAGAATAATTAATCATAATACCACATAAACCCTTTGGAACATTTGGCAAAGGAGTCCTACCAAATTCATTTAATGACAAATATGTTCCTTCTATGTAGTCTAGGAAGAGCAAGATCAGAGAAAGAAAAGTATAGAGTAATTTGCTTAATGCATATTGATGCAAACATTTTAAATAAAATACTAGCAAGTAGATCACAACCATATATATAACAAGGATCATACACTATGACCAGGTGGGTTTTATACCTGGAATACAAGGATGGTTCTATATTAGGAAAATTGTCAAAAACCAAGAGAAATCACATAACTCAATAGATGTGGGAAAAGCTTTTAACAAAATATAACATCCATTCACTATAAAAACATTAGAAAACATTGGAATAAATTTAGATTTCCTTAAAATTTAAGTGGCATCAATCAAAAAACATTGCCAACCATTATGTTTTGGAGATTGACTAAAAGTCTTCCCATTAAGATCAGGAATGAAACAAGGATATTCATCACCACTACTATTCAGTATTGTAGTAGAAATGCTAGCTATGGTAATAATAAAAGAAAAAATAAATTGAAGGATTTAGAATAACTGATGGCAAAAACAAGTTATTACTTTTTGCAGATGATAAGATGGTATATCTAGAGAACTGAGAGTATCAACCCAATACTAATAGATACAGTTAACAATTTTAGCAAAGTTGCAGGTTATAAAGTAAATCCACATAAATCATGAGCATTTCTATATATCACCAATAAAGTCCAAAAGGAAGAAATAGAAAGTGAAAGTCCATTTAAAACAACTATAGACAATATAAAATACCTGTGGATCTATCTACCAAACCAAACTCAGTAACTATATGAACACAATTAAAAACCATTTTTCACACAAATAAACCTAAATAATTTGAATAACTCTTCATGGGTAGGCTGAGCCAATATAACAAAAAGTATAATTATGCCTAAATTGATTTACCTATTCAGTGCCATTCCAATAAAACTACCAAAATATTTTGTAGATCCGGAAAAATAATAAGAAATTCATCTGGAAAAAAAATAAAATGTCAAGAAAATTAATGGAAAAAAATTGAAGGAAAGCTTAGCATTAATAGATCTCAAACTACATTATAAAGCAAAAACAACATAAATATAAAAGCAAAACAATGTGGCATTGGCTAAGAAATAGAATAGTGGGTCGATGGAATAGATTGGGTACACAATACATAGTAGCAAATCACTATGGTAATCTAGAATTTGATAAACTTCAAACAGCCCAGCTTTTAGGACTTGAGCTCACTATCTGACCAAAACTGCTGGGAAAATTGGAAAGCACTTTGGCAGAAACTAGGTAAAGATAAATCTCTCATACTATATACCAAGATAAGGTTAAAATGGATATATAATTCAGGTTTAATAAGAAACACCATAAAAAGGGAAATATGGAATTTATGAATAATGGAAGAATTTTCAATCAAACAAGAGATAGAGAACATTATGAGATATAAAATGGATAACTTTTGATCATATTAAATTTAAAAAGGTTTGTAGAAAAAAATGAATACAACAAAGATTAAGGAAGCAGAAATCTGGGGAATTTTTTTATAGCAAATGTCTCTAATATATAGAGAACTATGTCAAATTTCTAAGAATACAATTAATTTCTCAATTGATAAATGTTCAAAAGATGTGAACAGGCAGTTTCCCCATGGAGAACAAAGTTATTTGGAGTCACATGGAAAAATATCCAAAATCTCTATTGACTACAGAAATGCAAATTAAAAACAACTTTTGAGAGCAGCAAGGTGTTTCAGTGGATTTAAAACCAGGATTAGAGCTAGGAGAGCCTTGGTTCAAATCTGGCCTCAGATACTTCCTAACTGAGTGATCCTAGTAAATCATTTAATCTCATTTTCCTAACCCTTACCACTCTTCTGCCTTAATACATAGCATTCTAAGATGGGAGATAAAACCCCACCCACCCAAAAGCCCCCCCCAAATAAAAACTTGAGGCAACACCTTACCGTGATCAGACTGGCTAATATGATAGTAAAGAAATTGAAAAATGTTGGAGGGGATGTAGGATGTAGGATGTAGGAAAATTGGGGCACCAATTAATTGTTAGTGGAATTATTAACTGATTGTATCATTCTGGAGATAAATTTATAATTATGTCCAAAGGGCCATAAAACTTTCAATACCTTTTGATCCAGCAATACTACTACTTGGCCTGTATCCAAAAGATATTTTTTAAAGGGCAAAAGAATCTATTTGACTTGGTCATGAATGACAGAAATCTCTAATTATGGCTTGGTGATGATTGATCTTGAGACATCAGGAAGCCTAACAAGAAGACAGGAGACAGTGTGTCTCTAAACTCTTTTTATGCAGCTAAGATCAGAGCCTATTTGTGATATATTTAATATCATTTTTTTTCCTATTTAGGTGAGGAATATCCTCAAAAGTCAGCTTTCTATGCAATTTTAGTAAATAATGGTGGAGGAAATTAAGCATTTATATCTTACTTATTATAGGCCAGGTATTGGGCTAATTGCTTCTTAGAAATATCTTATTTGATACTCAAAATAAAACTTTTAGGTAGTTACTATAATCATCTTCATTTTGAAATTGAGGAAAATGAGGCAAAAAGATTAAGTTATTTGCCTGGGGTAATGCTGCTATTTAGTGTCTGAGGACAGATTTGAATTCAGGTCTTCCCGATTCCAGGCCAGCACTATGCCACCAGATGCTTATTAAGTAATAATATTAATGAGTAAGAGGAAGATGAGAAGGATCTACAAGCATGCCCACATATCTTCATCTATATCATTATCATCATCATCATTCTATATCAATAACAATAATGATAATACTATTTTATTCCATCATTTAACCTTATTCTCATAGGTAGGTATGTAAAACCAAGGTCTTAAATTGTGAGGTGAGTCATAGTAATCAGAATAAATCACTTTGGCAAATTGAAAAAGGTCACTAATAATATTTGTTAAAAGCATTCAACCTTAACTGAATCCTCATATCTGAAATAACTGACTTTTGTATCCCTCAGTGGTTACTCAGTGAGAACTGGAGCTATCTCAGGAAACTTGGATATGCCCAATTCTATCTAACGTTTTAAAAACTACTTAAAAATAATAAATTGCATGAAAGCAAGGTAGCTTATTAGTTTTTAAAATGCTTTATTGCCGTTATTATTGTTATTTTTTTAAAAAGACTGCATCTCCCATTGAGACTAAAAGTACAAGGGCTACTCATGAGTCCAATCCCATTACTGATGAGACAAAGCACAAGAGCTTTCATCTGCTCTATTTTCAACTTGAGATAGTTTGTCTTATCTTAGATAACCTAGTGATCCCACATTCTTAGAGGTTCACCATATTGATGCCAAACTATAAGGATGATATTAGAAATTAAGTCCTGTTATATTAGTTTAGAGACAATAAGTAGTGGAGCTGGCTTGAGAAAGAATTGGAGTTTGAAGCAGATATGAGACAGAATGTTAATTTCAAATATTGACAGTTTAACGTTTTTTTCTTGTGACAGTTACTCTCTTTGGGTGTGGCAGTTACTTAGAGGGAGTTGGGAGTTACTCTCTGGGAGGTTGTGAGGAGTTACTTTCTCTCTCTCTCTCTCTCTCTCTCTCTCTCTCTCTCTCTCTCTCTCTGAGTCCTAACTTGATTGTTGTTGAGACTTAACCAGCTAGGCTTTGTTATTTTTATAACTTGGAGGCAAAGTTAAGAATTTTAAGGATAATAATGTTAGTTTATTGCATAATTGGGAAATTTTTGGTTAGTCAGATTAGGAAGAATTAGTGTAGACTGTAAACACAGGAGAAGTGGTTTCTTGTAGAAACAGGGAGGTTTATTTGGTTGGAGTTAGAATCGAGATAGAAATCCTTTTTTCCTTATATTTCAATAAATATTATATATATATATATATATATATATATTATAACAAAAATCTCTTTAGCATCCTTGCACTTGGCCCTGAAGAGAAGTTCACATATGAGCTTCACTTCACTGATATAAACTGAAGATACTTTGTTAGCACAGCAAGCAGAGTATATAAATCAGTTTATAATCAATAATCAAATTCATTGCTTTATTAGTTTTTGTATTCTTGCCTTTTTTTAAACAAAACAATATTGGAACCTGATTAGCATAACCCACTTTAGCTTAGCACTATGAAGCTCAAGAGATATGCCAGGCTTAAACTATCCAATAGCAGGAATCATAGTCATGGGCCTCCATATGCTGCCATTATTGCTATTATATTATTATATTATTTAAAGATAGAAATTATTTAATTTAATTTTTAGGATGAGCTAATAGCTGTCCTAGGATAGCCTAAACTCTGAGGCATGCATATTATTTATATATGATGCAACTAATGATCAGGTATCTATTATAGTATAAAAGGATCTCATTTTACATGAACTCAACACAAGCAAATTTAGGTACACATGGGGGGCAGCTGGGGGCTCAGTGGATTGAGAGCCAGGCCTAGAGACGGGAGGTCCTAGGTTCAAATCCGGCCTCAGCCACTTCCTAGCTGTGTGACCCTGGGCAAGTCACTTGACCCCCATTGCCTACCCTTACCACTCTTCTGCCTTGGAGCCAATACACAGTATTGACTCCAAGACGGAAGGTAAGGGTTTAAAAAAAAAATTTAGGTACACATGATTGTCAGTTGTGCAAATAGAAATTTGACATACCTGAACTATATTTACCCAGCCTCCTTTTAAGTTATGACCTCACTTTGTGTCCTGACATTTGGGAGACAAATTTTGCTGAAACTTACACTGCGGGGCTTTTTGGGCTTATTGCTGTGGTAAAGACTGCAGGTGTGGGTCTCTGGCTCTGTACTCTGCTCACTCAGCTGAAGGAACACCTTTCTCACTTTGTTATTAAATTCTTTAATTTATTAAATTGTTTGTTATTAAATTAATTGTTATTAAATTATTAAATTAAATTTAAATACTTGGATTATTCATTCATTTTTACTCTCACAATCAAAAAAATAATGGTAGAAAAATGCATAAAATAAAAGGTCTGATTTCTAACTAAATCTGTTCCATTTCCCAAAGCCACAAAATCTGCTTACAGTTTACCCTGCCATTCTCGTTCTTACTTTGAGAAGTCTTTGTGTGAGTCATTATTACATTGTTTCCTGCCAAACATTAGCTACTACATCAATCTTTGTCCAAAGTTCACTTTTGTTACAAGTTGAGACTACATTAGAGCAATGCTTTTCTTTCTTTCTTTCATTAATGCTATTTAATTATGAATAAAGGTCCTAAAGTACAAGGCTAGTTATGTGGGCAGTTCTGATAAGCCTGGGAAAAGCCGTAAAGTAGGGAGGTATATTCATATTAGAAATGTTTATTAAATTGATTTTTTAACTTAGACAAAAGAACATACTAGTCATACAAAACTCTATTGGCTTTCATGTCAGAGAAAAAAAGGTTTAATATAAAAAGAAGCCAAAATACTATCTTTAAAATATTTCATGGTACAATTCATATTTTTGCACTTTTCAGTATTAGAGATCAAAGTAATACACAATAACACTTTTTTAGAAGTTAATCTTCACTTTTCTTGTTAGATGGAGTGGGAGCCATATCAGATGGGGTCAGCCTTTCCGACTGCGGCACGTAACAACAGGAAAATATTTAAGTCTCTTGGATGATAAAAGCCTTCTCCTAATGGACAAAGAGAAGGCCGATGTCAAATCTACTGCATTTAGTTTCCGGTCTTCTAAGGTAACAAATAATTCTTCTAAGAAACAAATAATTATTAATATGTTGATCATTTTGTTTTTATAACTTCTTAAATTTGTTCCACTATTCATTTTTTTAAAAATTTGTGACTTTGAAAGTACTTGAGGAAATTATGTAATTATATCTGAAAGTTCATCACCAAATTCCCAAGTGAAACTCTTTCCTAAATTACTGAAGATCTGCCTGATCTGACAACATATATATGCATGTGTGTATATGTATACGTATATAAATATACATTTGTATATTTTCTATTCATATTCTATTTAATGAAAATAAAACATTAACTTTCTGCCCTGATATAGCATTCGCAACAATTTTTATTTCTTTGATTATAATTCTTTTATCTTGTTATATTTAATAAAATGTGATATGCAACTCATCTTACTAATTGTCACGTTTCTGAGTTTATTACTATATCGTTCAAAAGTATTTCTCCTTTCTATATTCAAGTTGAAGATATAGTATTTTTGCATTTGGATTCTTGGGAGTCAGGGAGATGTGTATTGAAAATAGTCTTATTGTTTTTTAATTGTTCAGTCATGTCTGACTCTTTGTGACCCTATTATGGGGTTTTCTTGGCAAAGATGGTAGTTTGCTATTTCCTTCTCCAGTTGCTCAAGACAAACACATTAAGTGACTTGCCCAAGGTCACACAACTAACTCAAGCCTTCCTAGCTTCAGGCCAACATTAGGCAATTGCTTCCTTGTTTCTGATTTTTCTATATCTAATCTGTTCCACTGATTAACTTTTATTTCTTAAACAATTCCAAATCATTTTGATGATTACAGTCTTATAGAATATTTTTAAATGTGTTATCGTTAGGTCTTATTACTTCCTAATTTTTAAATGTTTTTAGATTATTGGCCTTTTTGTTCCTTCAAAAGAAATTTGTAATATTTTTCTAGCTTGATAAATGATCCTTTGATTATTTAATTGATATGGCATAGAATAAGCATATTAGTTTATTTGACCCTCCCATGAGTAATATTTCTCTAATAATTTGTCTATGAAAAAAGAGGGTTTTTATAGTTGTATTTATATAACTTCTGTGTAGCTCTTGGCAGGTCAACTCCTTAGTGTTTTATTATATTCAGTAGTCATTATAAATGGATTTTCTTTTTCTATATAGTTCATATGGGTTTTGTTGATAAAATACAGATAAGCTAATTATGCCAGGAAACTAAATCAATATTTATTACATCCTTTCCTTATGTCAGACACTGTACTAAGTGCTGGGGGTACAAAGTAGGTAGGGATTCAACTAGAGAGGAATAAATGACTATCTTGGGATAGGGAAGGCAAGTTGAAGTTTCATAACTTTAATTTGTGATACACTAAGTCAGTGTAGTTGTATGACTTTCTCTAGCTCTATTTGGTAGCCTATGAGTAGAAATAGAAGAAACAGAGAGTAGGAATAAAAAATAACTGAGATTTTGCAAGAGATGAGCAACTATAGGACAAGGGAACAAGGGACTTCAGAACAGATAATGGCATATATTTAAATAAATAAACATTGGTTTTTGTTATCATAAAATTCAACCAAAAAGTTTGACTGTAGCTGACCTTTGAGCAAGGTAGCATTTATTAGCAGGTATATGTTACTTATCACTAAATGGGTTAGTGGCTTGCCTCCATTCAAGTCAAAGATTTTGAGAAGATAAGTCATTATTAAAAGGGTTTTGTAGAGCATAACACCAGACACAGAACATGGTAGAGGACATCATGGGATTGTGTACAAAAATGATAGGTTACAGAGCTGAGGCACAGGGAACAATATGATTGGTTGCAGGTTTGGTCTTTGGGACTAGCAATGCGCCTCCCTCTTTTCATATAAACTAAATTATTTTAGTCCAGATGCAAGATAGCAGGCAAGATTTTGGACAGCCAACTCAAACATCCTTGAAGAATGGCATGGTAATTGAAGATATTAGGCTCAACTCTGGAGAGTTAGATTTTTAAACTTAACCCATTACATATGAAGTGAATTTTGAACTAAGTTTAGAAACAAAGAATCATGACTTAAGCAGTTACAGTAAAACAAACAAACAAATAAACAGTGAAGGACAAAAATGGGCAGGTAGGTGGTGCCATAGATAAAGAACTAGACTTGAAGTCAGGGAGACCTGAGTTGAAATCCAGTCTGAGACACTTACTAGCTGTGTGACCCTGGGCAAATCACTTTCCCCTGTTGTCCTGAGTTCTTCATCTGTAAAATGAACTGGAGAAGAAAATGGCAAACCACTACAATATCCTTGCTGAAAAAAGCCCAAATGGGATCATGAGGAGTTGAGCATGACAGCTGAAATTACTAGACAACAAAACAAACATGGGACAAAATCAATTACTCATAAATAGAATAAATAAGAAAAAGAAACAGGATTAATTTTAGTCTTTTCAGTTGAGATTGGAAAAAGAAGAAAGTGAAGTTACACTAAGCCCAACAGTCTGAGAAAATATTGAGGGATAGGGGATTAGAAGCCTTGATGAGGACAAAGTTGATGAGACATAAGTTGAAGTGGAATGATAGGATTATATGGCCAGCTAGGAGAATGCCAGAGTTTATAGATGAATTCCACTTGTGGGTGATGATGAGATGTAGTGTGTAACCATCCCAGTGTGTACTTGAAGTGGAGAGGAGTTATAAGGCCTGGGCTTAAGGAAGCTGAAATATATAACATACAGAAACAAATGAACATACTGTTCAGTAGACCTATACATTTCAGCACTGGAGGATGGATTTAGTATTTGACAGAAATTGATAGGAAAACTGGAAAATCAGAAATTAAGCCAAGACCAACAACTCACACTAGGTACCAAGGTATACTCCAAATAGATATATGAATTAGATAAAAAAGGGTCACAAAATAAACAAATTAAAGTTAATTCTATGGCTGTGGATAGCATATTTTATTTCTTAGTCAGTTATAAATTATTGTGATGATTATTGCCTTATAACATAGTTTGATATCTGTTCTGGCAAGTGTACCTTATTTCATATTTTTTCATTAATTATGTTCATATTCTTGACCATTTGTTCTTCCAGATGAATTTTTGTTCATAGTTTTATTGGTAAGGCACTGAATAGGTAAACTAGGCATAATTAGAATCTTTGTTGTATTGGCTATGGCTACCCATGAGCAAGTAATGTTTTTCAAATTTTTTAGGTTTACTTGTATGAAAAGTTCTTTATAATCGTGTTCATATAGTTCCTGAGTTTGTTGTGATAGGTAGTGTTGCAGATATTTTATATTTTAAATGGAATTTCACCTTCTATTTCTTGCTTTTGGACTTTGTTTGGGTTATATAGAAATGCTCATGATTTATATTGGTTTATTTTCTATCTTGCAACTTTGGTTGTCTGTAAGTATACCATTTTAGTTATCATCTCTTTCCTCATGGCCTATTTAAAATCCTTTTCTTCTCTTACTTCTTTAACTAGCATTTCAAGTACAATATTGAATAGTAGTGGTGATAATGGACATCTTTGCTTCATCCTGATCTTAATGGGAAAGCGTCTAGCCTATTTCCAAAACAGATAATGCTTGCTGATTGTTTTTTATAGATGGCTTTTTTACTTTTAAGGAAAGGTTCATTTATTCCAGTATTGTCTAAGGTTTTTATGAGGAATGAGTGTTATATTTTGTCAAAAGGCTTTTCTGTATCTATTGAGATAATTATATGGTTTCTATTGGTTTTATTATTTACATGGTCAATTATGCTGATAGTTTTCCTAATATAGAACCATCCTGCTGCATTCTAGCTGTAAAATTGACCTCCTGATAGTGTATGATTCCTGGAATATATTATTGTAATCTTATTTCTACTATTTTATTTAATTTTTCTCAATGTTTATTAAAGATGTTGGTCTATGGTGGTTTTTTTTCTCTGTTTTTGCTCTTCCTGATTTGGATATCAACAACATATTTGTATCTTTAAAGAGTTTTAATAGAATTCCTTCTTTGCCTCTTTTTTCCAAATAGTTGCATAGTATTATAGTTAATTTTATTTTGATTTCTTGGAAGAATTAATTTTTCAATCCATCTGGCACTGGGGATTTTTTTCTTAGGGGATTATTCATTGATGGCTTATTCAATTTCTTTTTCCCAATATGGGATTGTTAAGTATTCTACATTCTTTCTTGTTAATCTGGGCAATGTATATCTTTAAATAGTCATTGATTTCATTAAATTTTTTCAGGGAACGAGGGAAAGGTGGTGAAAAGGCTGAATTCCAATCTGGTTCTATCTAGTTCTCAAACTGCTCCCACTGCAGGTGCTAGCAGCCCAGTAGTGGAAAGAGGAATGTTGAGACCCAGAAGCCCTGCTTGAGAAGATGATTCTATGGCCACAGTTTTTCCCTCTGATTCCAGATTCCAGTTGCTCCTGTTGGTGCTTGCTTTTGTCTGAGGAGAGGGAGTTAGCTGATCCCCACTTTATACCAAAATGTCCAAGAGGAAGGTCAACTTTGAAGATGAGAAAGTAGGGGAGGAACTTAAGAGGAGGTTAAGCAAGATTGTCAGCTAAACCAGTCTTTGCAAAGGTTGAACCTTAGCCCAAAAAGACAGCAAGGAAGGATAACTCTGAGGACAAAAAAATTCACACAAAATAAAAAAAAAGAATAGAAGTAGAATGAGCAACTAAGAAAAGAATAAAGATGACTTGCCCACAGAAAAATGAAGAGATCCCAGTCTCTGATACAGCAGGAGAAAAAGAAACCAAATCTGAAAAACATCTTATACCAAATCTTTTGACAATTGTCTCTGTTACCTCCCTTCTTGTATAATTCAGAGGAATATTTTTAAGAACATTTTTGTAAATTGCAGATTTTTAGTAGCTCTAGAAACATTTTTAAGAAGGAGGCAATCTCACTTCATCACATTAATTTTCATAAACATTTAGATAAATTTAAGGCAATGTAAAATTGGATTATTTAGAATCCTGTTTACAAAGGTGAAATCACATGCTGGTTATTTTTTTAATTTAACCAGAAATTAAGAGAATGTTAATTGGGAAGGTATTCACTGTCTTGTACATAGGTTTAACATTCCATAAGCATTTTTTGTACCATCAAAGCAAGTATAAATGGTCATTGGTAATTGCAACCATGGATTTTAAAGATCTCATTTTAATTAATTTGTATCCAGCTTGTCTTTATGTTCAATTGTTTTCTAAGTAAAACTGCTCCTTGGTGTTGGATCTCCTTTTAAAAATTGTGTGCTATTTGTGACATTGTCATCTTTGGTAGTGGTGGTACAATTTTTTCCTAGTAATTTTTCTGATGTACTGTAGAAGATTGGAAAATGTGTATGAGTGTAGTTTTATCAAAAAAAAAAGAATTAGGAGAACTTTGCTTTGTAAAAGACCTAATTCCTTATCCATATTTAGAATTTAATTATCACCTTTCTATGTAGGTATGTAATCAGTTTAAAATTATTGAACCCCTTAAGTTCTCACTTATTTGTTTACCTTTTAAAGCTTCTCTTCAGGGTCAAATATGATAATTTCACTTTCTTTTTAGCCTTGGCCCTTTTGTCAGTAAGTCCTGGAAATGCTTTATTTTTTTATTTCATTTATTGTTATTTTTTCTTCCCATAGGATTATGCTCAGTTTTACTGGATAATTGATCCTTGACTGTAAATATCCTATAGCCTTTGCCTTTTGGAATAACATATTTCATACCCTCTTATACTTTAATGTAGAAGCTACCAGGTCCTGTCTAATCCTAACTGCAGCTTCAAGATACTTGAATTATTTCCTTCTGGCTTCTTGCAGGACTATTTTCTTGGTCTGAGAGTTCTGGAATTTGGTTATAAAAGTCCTGAAATGTTTTGTCTCTTTCTGGATGTGATTGGTGGATTCTTTCATTTTCAATTTTCAACTCATGTTTGAGGATATTAGGGCAGTTTTTCCTGATGATTTCTTTGTATTTCAGTGTCCAGGCTCTTTTTTTTTTTAATCGTAGCTTTCAGGTATTACAATGATCTTGAGATTGTCTTTCCTGGATCTATTTTCTTGGTCAGCTTTTTTTCCAATGAGGTTTTTTTGGATTTTCTTCAATTTTTTTCATTTTGTTATATTTTTTTCCTGATGTCTTGTATAGTTGTTTGCTTCTTTTGCCCAGTTCTAATTTTTAAGAAGTTATTTTTTCCTAGGGCTTTTGTGTTTCTGTTTCCATTTGGTCAATTCTGCTTTTTAATGGATTGTTTTCTTTAGTAGATTTTTGTACCTCCATTTTCATTTGGCACATTTCAGTTTTGAGGACATTGTTTTCTTCATTGAATTACTCCCCTCCTTTAATTTTCTCATCATTTGGTTTTTTAAAACTATTTTTCAAGTTCTTTGGGGTCATATTTTGGTTCCTGACACCCTTTCACACTTCCTTTGAGGCTTCACATGCTTCTGTTTTAGCATTACTGTCTTCTTCTGAGTTTTTATTTTGATATTTCTTGTCACTAAAGTGATTTTTATGTTTTTTTCTTTGTCTTTTGCTTATTTTTCTAGTTTTTCCCCTCCATTACTTTGCTTTTATATTGAAGTTTTGGTCTGTAACTGGGGTAGAGAGAGTAATATTCCAAGCTTGCAGTATAATCTGCTCTGGTGGTTGGGGTGGGCCAAGCTGAATCTTACAGCATGTTTTTGGTGTGTACTGGGGTTTGCTCATTTGGCTGACTTGCTTTGTGCAAGTATTAAGTTGTTTTGTCTAGGTGATTTCTACTCCCTTTTCTCCCAGATGCCCTAATCACTAATGTGGAGGGGTGGTCCCTCCTGTGCTGATTCCTTCTCTTAGGCTATTTGCACTGAACTAGTTCCTGTTGTCTAGATTCCTTTCTCAAGGCCATCTGTGGTGTGATGGTCCCCACCCTTCCAGTTCCCCTGATGCCACATAAAATAAACTACTTTCTTTCTTTACCCATTGAGATATCTCTCTCCTTAGTCTGAAAGTCATTTTTGCCCTTTTTGTGGATATTTGGAGGTGAGTTTGGGTGAGCTCAGAGCTTTTTACTCTGTCTTCTTATCTTCAGGAAGCTTAAATCTAAAATGATTTTAATCTAATGGAAATAATTAAACATATGTATAAATAAATGCTATGTTAGGTGAATGCAAAAAAATCCAAGGAAAGAATAATTTTGTTTTTGGATAATTTCTATGCCCTCAATTCTGTGGAATGTAATATGTATGAATATTTTGATTTCTGTCACAGGATCAATATTGTGATGGGTAGGATTCTGAAAAAAAATTGTTGTAACTGAGAATATGTCATAAGTGAAAATAAAATTCATAGGAAACAGAAAAGAATGTTGATTGAGTCCAGGGAAGGAGAAAGTTTGATACTGCTAGGTTACAAAAGTTACAAAAGAATAAAATCAATATTAGAAAAATTGGAAAAAAATGTGAAAAAGTAAAATTTCATGAAGATTAATATGTTCACAATTATTTTTGCTTTTCATTTTATTTTCTTTTTTGTTCTTTATACATTTGAATATTTTTATTTGTCACTGGAACTTAAAATGCATGAAAAAGAAAATAAATATAAGGCCTTGCTTTTCATGATTTCAGATTTGTACACTAAACTAATCAATGAAGTAGTATTGAGAGAAAGTAATATTTTACCATCATTATAACTATGTTTTGCTTTTCTAATTAATAATCTTATAGTATAATTGCTAACATACACCTTTATTTTTCTTTCCTCTAGGAAAAGCTAGATATAGGGATAAGAAAGGAAATAGATGGTATGGGAACATCAGAAATAAAGTATGGTGATTCAGTGTGCTACATACAACATGTAGATACAGGTCTTTGGCTTACTTACCAGTCTGTGGATGTGAAATCTGTGAGAATGGGATCGATACAGCGTAAGGTAAGATTATATAAAAGTGCATCATATTTTTTTTACATGACATGATAATAACCACACTTAAGAGTATACTAGTCATAATGCAGATGTCTTATTTGTCAGTGTTTCTCCTGTTACCTATTGACAGGTGAAATACCACCATCATGAATTCTTTGGCACAGATTTTTATAGTGGAATTATATTTTAATGATTAAATTGCTAGATTTTTACATTGCTAGTTTTTTGGAACTAGAGTCATATATAACTTCTCTTTGTTTAATTCTAAAATGAAAAGAAGTGCTCCGAAAATAGCATGGAAAATTGTGTCAAAATGATGTAGTTTTTGTTAAAGCCAATTAAGAATGTATTTACTGCTCTGCTTTTAGAAAAAAAAAAGGTCTGCTACAGATAACTGGGTAAATGAAATGTCCATTGCTACTGTAGCATTATTCCTTGCCAAATTTGTGGCCCACTTTCAGAATGGATATCTCACTTCCTGGTGACTGGATGGGCATTGTGTTTCTTTTTTTTATTTATTCCCTGATGAAAAAATTTATATTATCTTTATGAACAAACATTAAAATAGTCATTTTTGCCAGCTCCATCATTTGCTTTTGCATATCCATTACTTTCTTTATTTTATTCTTGCATTTCTTTTCCTTTTTTCTTGAAATCTTTTTCTCCAACTACAGACTGTTCCTTGCAGGTTTTTCTTTGCATAGTCAAGGTAATTGTAAATGATACCAAAGTCTGTTGTTTTCCCATCACCAAAATGGATTCTGAATCCAAATATGGAAATGACATCTGGAGTTGTTTTATATATCTTGGCCAATTTTTCTTGAATTTCAGTCTTAGACAGTGTGGCCTTTCCAGTATGAAAAATGTCTATAACCATCTGTTTACCTTGAAGAAGTCTGTCATGAACTTCCTGGTTCTGTTGGCTACAGTATCATTCATGGTGGCAGCCAACTCCTTGAATAGCAGGAAAGGGAAAAAAAAGATGAGCCATTGTTTTCTCTTGTATTATCATTTCTATTTCTTCCTCTATTGATCTTTATCCAAATAGTCTCTAGCATATTTTCTAAAAGTAGTTTATAGAATTCCTTTGTGTGTATTTATGATTGATCTAGGATGATATTTTACTGCCCTTTAATCTGAACCTTTTGACTACGGTATATCCTTCCATAAGCACATATCATTTTGAACATCACCCCACCAATTCTTACTGATGATGTTTATGAATATGATTTTAATTCCTTATATTAAGATCTTTAGTTCAATGAGTTTTTCCTTTATTCTTATTTGTTTCAGTATCTGAATTAATACCATTACTAACCCTTCTAAAATATTTTCTCTTGTGAACTACTATTTCTCCCTCCTGATAGTTTTCCCATGTCATATTTGTGATTTGCAATTCTGTGTGATATACAGCCAAATGGAAACATGTAGACTTTCTCCTTTCCCTCTACTTTTCATTTTAACTTTGGTTGATGAGATATGCAAATATTCAAGCAGATTTCCTGGATCTTTCAAGATTTTATCCCTTGCCAACAGTCTGTATGTTAAGCTCTGCCATAGACATCACATATGTAGTCCAATAATCTAAACTATCTTATTAATTAACCCATTTAGCAACATTGTGTAAGATTAAAAATTTCCCAGCCATGAATGTGGGAGAGAGAGAGAGAGAGGGAAACTCCTCTTTACTAATTGTATCACTTTCCTCTACTTCAAGTTATTATTAAAAAATATTATAAAAATATAATACTTGGAATATTGGATACTAATTTTTAATCTTACATTTCTGGTCACTACGAAGGGATAGGGATTCTGGGAAATTAAGTCCACCTCACAAAATTTTATTTACACAGTTGCTTTTCTCTTTTAATACTTATGTCCTTGAGGTCTTCAGTTTCTTTCCTTGGATTTCTTAAACTTCTAGTAATATTTCTTTGGTTTTCTTCTAATGGTATAATTTCCCCCAATATGAATCCCCAGACATAGCTATTAGTCATTTGGTCTTAGAAGTTTAGGGAGTCACATCCTGAAAATATCCATTGGAAAGTTCACATATCTTACAATTTTTCATTCTTGGTCAGCATGTGGCTGTCTCAGTGTTTCTTAGGAAGAAGTCACTAGCCAATTTCTTATTTTCTTACTTCCATCAATAGTACTGAATGTCCTCTTTTCATTATTAAATGCTTTATGATGAATGGACTGACATGGCTTTTTAGATCCTTATCATGTTAATTACTAGGTAGTGTTGTTAACTACTTGGTGGAAACTCCAATAGTCATATGAATAGTTTGTATATTCTCCACTGTAATGGAAGTGGTAGAAAAAGTCCAGCTCTCTATAGTTATCATAGTAATATTCCTTCAGTTCCTCAGCTTTACCTTTCTTTAGAGGGAAGTACTACTTGTCATCTTAGAGTATGTGGAATTCTGCATCTACCTAATTAGCCCCAAGCTCTGACTCATTGTTTTCTAACTTCCTCTTTTTGAACATACTGTTTTGATTGAGTCCTAGGCTTTTGATCTTGATGTAATAGAATTGGTTCTCCATGAAAGTGTACACAAGTGTTAGAATACTGTATTTAGCCTTTTAAATCTTAGCATAGAAACAATGAGTAAATAAACATTATTTAATAATAAAGAGATATCAGATAATAACATTAAAAATATATGCATTCTATTTAATCCCAGTGCTTTTCTAGGCCCTAAAAAGCCACCAAAACCTAGGATTTATCTGAAGCCAGTAATTCTAGAACATATAAAATTTGAGTCATTCCTTAGGCAGGCAAAGGAGTATAATATTACAATTCCCAAAAAAGGTCTAATTCACACTTCCCATAGGTCCATTCATCAGGTTAAGGAAATAAAAACTGGAGTCAATCTTGACTCAGTGGGTCTCTATAATTTAAGATCTGTAATGGAAAGGAATTCAGGAGGTTTCTTGCTTCCCATTTTTTGGAAAAGAGGTTGCTGGTGTATCTCTCTGAGCTTATATCTCCCTTTCCCTATATTGTGGAATGATGAGCAGCTCCATTAGGGAACTGTGCCACATCACATATTTCCTTGTCCTTTTTTATTTGCCTTTGGCTACAACTTTCCTACTGTAACTCAGTCTTTTTTTGGAAAGAATTTCAAATATATTAGATAACTCCAAAGTTATAGTATGTTCTTCATGCCAAGTTTCTTCCATTCTCCTATGTCTCTCTTGATACAGACTATAGATTCCTTTACCCACTTTTGATTCTATTTCCTCTTTGTTTTCCCAGTGACACCCTTATTTTATTATTTTAATATTTTATTCTCTGTGCTAATCCATAGAATAAAAAGAAACCTTTCTTGACTTCTTGACTTCATATACCTCCTCTTATAAGGAGGTTAACTTGTTTTTTGTGCATATGTTTAAAGCAGATACTCAGACCCAGCAGAAATTTAAACATTGCACAATTTATGGAGTATTAGCCTTGCTTCCATGCTACCTTAAATTAAGATACACAATTGCCATAACTTTATATTTACTCAAATGGAAAACATCACATCAAACTGCCTGGTTACTCAATTAATTCATTGCACTGAGAATTGTGTTACTGTAGGCTCCCTATAATAGATGTCCTGAGGTTTTTCACCAGTATGATTTCTTTTGGCTCAGATGTGTGTCATTTATGAATAGCAGACTCCTCTTTATACCACCACATATGCTACAACTGCCTTTGAGAAGGTGTATTGTACAAGCATTATCTCTAGCTACTTTTTGTTTCTTCCTTTTTCACCTATCTTCACACCCAGGTCAGACTTAAGATACTTAAAAATATACTTACAAATTGCATTTTTACTTTTGCAGTATCAACACCTTTGTTAGCTAAAACTACTTGCAATTTTATACTCTGTATATAACTTTATAAGTCAAGTAGCATGGTAGTTGTGCTAGATAGACCAATTTTTTAAAATTAAGCTTATCACAGATAGTAACCCTGTTAGTTGGTAGTAACATGAACACGAACCTACCCAAAAGATTCTTATTTTACCTCTGAGATTTCTTTCCACAGGCTGTAGAAGAGTCAGACTCTAATGAACAAAATGGGGACTGATGATTTTTCTATGAGGAATTAATTTGTCAAATTCATCACCAAAGATTGAAATAGAAATTTTGGGCACTGCAGACAGTTTGTTTGGTGTCTCCATGAAATCAAGAAAATATTGGTGTTTCATTCGAGGGGAAGAAACATATCTATCAGTAACTGGTTGACTAAAAATGAAAGTTAAGAGTCTTATTTTCCTAGTATGTGATGTAACTGTATTTCTCTCTTTTAATGAAAGGTTAGCTACTCTGTTAAGTGAAACTGGTAAGAATATTTATTGTTGACATAAGCCCTTTCATATTTTGTTCCACCTGTTGTACAGACAGATAAGCTATTCTCTCATGTTATACAATAATCTCAGGAATTTCTTCCTTTAATATTGTTTTGGGGTCATTTCTATGAAAATCTGAATCTTTATGTATCACAAGGTTTCTTAACCATTTTTGCATCTTGGACCTCTTTGGCCATCTGGTGAAATTTTTCTTAGAATGATATTTTTAAAATGTATAAAATAAAATATGATGGATGACAATGGAAACAAATTTCATTAAAATGCAGTAATTATATTTTAATTAGATTATGCATCCTAGATTAAGATCCTCAGGTCTATATTATCTCTGTAGGATCACATTACTCTAAGAGTGGTCATTATTAATCAAAATACATTTCTAAGTATTCCCTGAGGTAAGGACAAATAATCATTTGAAATGAACAACCTATTTTTCAAATGGAGGGAAAATAACATTTTAGTTTAGCTAAACTAAACATGCCCTAAATGTAGGATGTCCTCTTATATTGTCTTTTGTTAGGTCCTTCTATATGTATGTAATATCGAACAAAGGGACTCTTTCTGACTACTTTTAAAAGTTACCTTTATTTTAAATCTTAGGAAATGTGGATAGCAGTACACATAATTATATACTTTCATATGTACTTATGAGTACCTACATGATATAATATTTCTGATGTGTATCAGATGTACATGTAGGCATGCATATATATATATGCAGATAGGCATTGCATATACCTGCTATATGCCTATATCTACATATTACTAAAGTCATAAAACACCTGTATATATGTACATTGACAGTTTCTATAGATTAAACTATCATTCCTCATCATATGATAAGATTAAGCCCTAGACTCTGGATTGAGCTCCAGTTCCACATTAACAGCTGCCTGTTTTGTTTTGTTTTTTTGACATTTTGAACTATATATTCTCATAGGCATAATAGGTTCAACATGTGAAATTGATACCATTATATTTCCCCATAAACTCACCACCCTTACTTAAGTCCCTATTTTTGTCACTGTTCTTATTGTCTGTATTTACCATTTAGGAGTTCTCAACTCCTCATTCTCCTCACCTTACATAACCATTTAATTTAAATAGATGGCAAAATGAATAGGATGTTAGGCCTGGAGTTAGGTGATTTCAAATATTTTTGAGCTATCTGTATTAGTTTCCTCATCTATAAAATAGCGATAATAATAACACCTACCTCCTAGGATTATTTTAAGGATCACATGAAATAATCATTTTATAGTGCTTAGCCAAATGCCTGGCACACATAGTAAGTACTATATAATTAGTCATTTCAATTGTATCTAACTCTTCATGGTCCTATTTAGTTTTCTTGGCAAAGATACTGGAGTGCTTTGCCTTTTCCTTCTCAGGGTCTTTTTACTTTGAGAAAACTGAAACAAATAGGGTTAAACGAGTTGCCCAGAGTCACACAGCTATTAAGTGTCAGAGGGTAGATTTCAACTAGGGTCTTTCTGACTCCAAACCTGGTGCTCAGCTCATGGCACCATTTAGCTGTTGTCATCGTTGTCATCATCATCATCATCATCATCATCATCATCATCATCATCATATTTATTCTTAATTATTAAATCTTAATTCTATATCTACTTTTCATATTTATCCCTTTTCCCTACTCATGTAAATATTCTGAGGATTTTATCATCTTTTTTTTTTAGAAAAACCCATACCTTCTTTCTTAGAATCAATACTAGTATGATTTTTAAGTCAGAAGAGTGGATAGGGCTAGGCCAGTGATGGTGAACCTATGGCACAAGTGCCAAAGATGGCATATAGAATGCTCTCTGTGAACATGTGGCTGCCCCCCCCAAAATTTGTTACTAGAAAGGCAGAGGGACTAGGATGGAGCTGCTCCCCTACCACTTTCCACCTTGTCTGATGAAATTTTTTTCCAAATCCCCTGCCCCTCTGCCCAGTAGCCCAATGGGAGCACATAGTGGGTAAGTTGGGTGGCTCACAGGCAGCAGAGCTGGAGGGGAGCAGAGTGCTTGGATCACTTCCCTTCGTTTCTTCATCCTCCCTGAGGACATTCCTCTCTTCATCTGCCCCTCCACCCAGAAGCCCATTGGGAATGCTTTCTCCCTTTTCTGTGTTGGGTGAAGGGGGAAACAGGGTGTGCCTATCACTTGGTGTGCAGTAGGGGCATGGCACTTGTTTTCCAAAAGATTCACTATCACCAGGCTAGGCAACTGGGGTTATCTGACTTCTCCACAGTCACACTGTTAGGAAGCTTCTGAGATCAAATTTGAACCCAGGTCCTCCAGACTTCAGGTCACTTTTCATGACTATTGCAATAGCCTTATTTTCTCACTTCTTTGAGTTCTTCCACTCTTCATTCATCTTCAACACAACTGTAAAAGTGATCTTCCTAAAGCACCAGTCTGAGCATGCCATTCCCCTGCCCACCCACCCTGGTTAATAAATTCTAGTGCCTTTTCATTACCTCTAGGCTATAAATTTCTCTCTTTGTCATCTTATTCTTCACAGCCTGGTTCCAATCTACCATTCTAGTCTTATTCCATTATTCTCTTTCTTATGCTTTACAATTCAGTGAATATCCTTTACTTATTGTTCTTCACCCATGTCTTTCCATGCCATAGCTCAATGTCCTTCACTGGCTCTTCCACATGTTTGGATTGTACTTCTACATGTCTAACTGTTTGAATCTCTCATTGTATTCCTATAAGCTGAAATATCACCTACATGATATCTGTCTTGATTTCCTGAAGTGTTCACAAATTCCAATTATCTTACAGGTATTTTATGTTTCCCATCTAGTCCCTCCACTCACCAATGGAATAGAAATCATTAATTGAGGGAAGAGACCATTTCATTTTTGTTTTTGCATCCCTGTGCTTGACATGTAGTAGATGTTTTTAATTGATTACTAATTTATTGATTAGTAACACATAAACTGTATTTGTATTCTTCCTAGCCTTCATTTAAACAGCATATGCAGTCTAGGAAAAGGAGCATTAGGAAAGTTGAGAGTCAGGTTACTAGCAGTCTTGTGTTTTGCTGAATGATCTGAACTTCTTTGATATTTTTCATGTTAAAACTGGATGTATTAACACTACTCCATCAAACTACTATCCTCTTAGACAAAAGTTCCTGTTATTATTTCTTGAATAGAGGATACACCTTCTTAGGAAGAGCTACACATGTATTTTGACTATTGTTTCTTTTATTCTTTTCTTTAGAAATCTTTGGAACTAGTTTTAAATTTCTAGTTCTTTTCACTTCAAGATTATGCTAACATACTCTGGAATTTAACAACATCGATGTCATTATAAGCAAATAGAAAATTGTTAATTGTAATTAATAAAAAACAATTTTAAAAGATATTCTTTTTGGTTGGATTGTACTGAGAAAAGCAGTTTCTTAAATTCTGATTTTACTACTTATTAGTAACCCCTTTTCTATCTAAAACTGTTTACTATGTAACTAGTAGTAGAAGTTTTTTTTCTTTGTTATTCCATATAGATGATTTGACTAAAGCAATGAAGCCTTCAATAACATTTTATTGTAAAAACACTTTTTCCCCATTCATGTTTACTTATTAATACTTTACCTTAGAAATATTAAAATGAAACAGCCCTTTGGGCAAATTGACTTATTTTCTCTTGAAATTTGAGAAGGGGTTTGTGATGTACCTTTAAAGTATATACAGTTTAATTCTTGTTTAGGTTGGAAAATTGTCAGAATGGTATTTATTGCACTCATTGCTGTTTTGTTTCAGGCTATCATGCACCATGAAGGCCATATGGATGACGGCTTAAATTTATCCAGGTCTCAACATGAAGAATCACGTACGGCACGAGTAATCCGTAGTACAGTCTTCCTTTTCAATAGGTTTATAAGGTGCATTTCTTTTTCAGTTGTTTTATCTTTAATTTTTTTTTCTCAAATTACAGATATTTGGAATCTTATCATGGTAACTTTAATCAAAAATAACAGAAAAATAAAGGTGATAGGATGAATTCAATAGCACTTTTGAAACCAGGAGTATAGACTAAGAGGTGTTATTTGCATAATTTGCTACCAAGTTATTTAGGTGGAGCAAGCTAATTATTTTTGCACAGTTTGCAATTATATCTATCAGTATTGATTAATTCTTTCTATCAATACAGCCAAATGAAAGGCACATTATTTGATCACCAATGGGCCAAGATTTACAGTTTCCAAATGCATTTGAAAAAAATTTTTAAAAAGTTGGAAATCATAACAGAATTGAACCTGGAGCAATCAAATATAAATGTTATAATCAGTTAAGAAAAAATCTACTGAAAAATGGAGACCAAATTCAAAATCTGACCTGTAAAAGATTTATGTTTCAGATATATAATCAAATCAACATCATTTAAATGTCAGAATTAATATTTTAAAGATATTAATCAGAGGCATGAAAATATTTTTGCCATTTCCTATCTAAATTCATAAATTTATTAGCCATTGGATTTTTAAAATATGTATTTTAGGAAGAGATAGTTCACACAAGTCCTTGATGTTATCTATACCTATATAATTAATAGTTTATGAAAGCCACAAGAAACCTGTCATGAAAGAGAGAAAGCCACAAGGAAAGTAAAAATATGTAAAATATGATTCATTTTTCTTTATCCCCAAGCATCTAGCAGTTTATTGCAGATAGTGTACATATCATAAATATTGTATCTTAAATGTTCCTTTCCTACCTAGAAGCTTGTGATTTTTCTGAAGTTTCTGTTGATCATGCCATATCTTTAATAAATTTAAATAATGTGACATTCATAAAAAGTGAACTTCCTTTCATGTATTGAGTGACTAGTTCAAGGCACCTATGAACATGGAAAATCTCAAGAGTACCTAACTTTCTGTTGAATAAAGCCTATAAAATTCTCTGGTATCCCACTACTGCCAGCTAAAAAATACTACTAGCTCTTGATTGACATTTGAGGGACATTCAGTATAAGCAATAAAGAGTCCACTTAGTCATTTCCATGAATGTTGCCTTACATAAATGAGTGCCATATTTCTTACAATGTTTTCAAAGTTTATTAAATGATATAATGATTGCTTTAGCACATTGCTCAGCTTTCCTATCTTGATTTTATGGAGCTATTTATTATTAAAGTAACAAACACATATAGCTTGTTAAGATTTATGAAATCATTTCTTTAAAATAAATATTTAAAGCAAATGTATTATCTTCATTTTTATGAATGAGGAAAATAATTTCATTACAGATGTCAGAGTAGAAAATGGTCTTAAAGCTACTAAGTATAAGACCCAAATCCTACAGTTTTTAACCCTAGGCAGAGCATTTTTTCCACTATATTATGTTGTCTCTTTTGAGGTTTTTATCAAGAAGAAAATGTTATTGTTATCTGCACCTGAGGTGGCAGTGCTAAACTATAAAAATTGTGTTTTTACAATTACCAGATTTTTTTTTCATGTATTTGCTATGTTCTAAACACTGTCTGGGTAGACCAAGCCAAAAATGAAACATTCTTTTCCCTCAGTGTACTTAAATTTCATGGGATAGAGGACAGCATGTACACATATATGTATACATAAAATAAATAAGGGGATTTTATATAATACTGAAAAGGTAAGATTCTTCTTTTTTATTCTGCTTACTTTGTCATTTGTCTTTAAAGTGAGCCTCCAAGTGATTTTTAAAAATAGTATTTCTCATCTATAAAATTAAAGGATTGTTTTTGGTATTCTCTAAGGTATCTTTGAACTTGAATTTTATGATTCTATGATAATACTACTAAAATTATTCTTATGATTTTTTAACTAAAAGTACATGCCAATACTAATTTTAAACTTTTTCATTTTACTTTTTATTTTATTTTTCTTACAAATATGAATTTTAAAAGCTTGAATAAGGTGGTGAATATTTGTTTTCTTGAATTTTTAATTTTAAAAAATTTTCTCTGAGACTGTAGCTCAGAATGTATATTTTTATCCTTTAGGAATGTTTATTGCTTATAGCACTCATCTCCTGTTTCTTCATATTTGCATTGGCTATCCACAATGCTAGGAATTCTCTTCCCTCTTTTTTTTACCTTTAGATATCTATACTTCCTTCAAATCTCAGGTCACATTCCACTTTCTTCAAGAAATATTCCCTACTTTCCCCAACTGCTTTCCTATCTGAGATTACTTCTACTTTGTAGGTACCTAATTATTTATTTGTTACTTCTCTCATTATAATTTGAGTTACTGAGTTTTCATCATTACCTGTTATAAATCCTAGCCCTTGGAACTTTGCCTGGTCCATAGTGCTTAAAAGATGTTCTTGTTAGAATGAAAGCATTATTGCAGTGGTTATCTTAAGATATCAGTGATGAACAACTCATTTAATATTCTTCTGAATCTTTGAGAGAACAATGCATTAGTTTGTACTTTTAAGAGGATATATTTTACAAATAAAATGTTTTTATTACTCTTAATTACAGTTGACCATAAACATTTCAAATATTTTTATCTTTAAATTTAAATGCATATATTTATCAGTCTTTACAATAAAAAGTCTTTAGTTTTAAACTTTTAATTTAGTTCATAATATGTTTTTTTCTGGAAACAAGTGTTGTTAATGAACTTAATGTTCATTCAAAGTTTTTTTCTATCCTGACTTTATGGAGAAGTAAAGAGAGTGACTTAGAGTTCCACTGGTTATAAATCATGGTTGAGATTTGTATCTAAGTGTTCTGACCCCAGATCCAGTGGTTTGTTTGTCTATTTTGTTTTTTACCATATGACACTATGAAGTTACTTTATTTAACTCAGTCTCATTTTCTTAATTTGTAAAATAAGGGGATTAAACTAGAAAGTCCCTTCCACTGCTAAACTTTGAACTGCAAACTAAATAAATTAATAATTATTAAGCATTGTCTTATAATTCTTGCTTTTTACTCTAAAAAGAAAGATACGTACTATTGAATCAGTAATACCCACAATCACAGAGTTGTAGAATGAAATCCATCTAATCCAATCAATATCTGAGAAAGAATTCCTACTGGAATGCATTTAGCATGTAATAATTAGTAAATAGTACATAATAAATAGTAGTAAATGTATATAGTAAAATGTAGTAAATAGCCTTTCCTTGAAAATCTTCAGGAAGAAAATAAACTATTATATAATTTGGGGTGGCTCTAATTGTTGCGAATCTTTTCCTCAAATAGAGCAAAATCGGTTTCTCTGTATATTTTAGCCTTGTGTCCTAAGTTCTCTTCTCTGGAACCAAATGGAATTAATATATTTTTCCATAGGAAAGCCTTTCAGATATATATTTAGATAGCCATCATGTCCCAACTGTACTTTATTTGTCATAGGCTAAGAACCTTGTACTAGACTGCAAAGTTATAGTGGGATTCTACTTTATTTTTTTTGTAGGCATATTCATCAGCTTTCTTTTGCTTTTTTTACTCCAACAGAGAAATGAATCAAATGAACTTATTTATACATATTAACAGTACATTAGAAATAATATTTATTCACACTTATATTGTACTTAAGAGTTACAAAGTGCCTTTTAAGTGTTTTATCATTTAATTTCCTCTACAACCTAAAAGGTAATGCAAATATGCTCTCTTATATAAAGAATAGGAAATAGACTCATAGGGGTTAATTGACTTCTCTTGGGGTATGATTAGTAACTAATGGGCCTGGCACAGAAGTTCAAATCTTCTGGCTTCATTGCTACTATTCTAATATGTTTGCCTCCAGAGAATGGAGGACACACAACTATAGTATTTATTAATTTATTACTTTAAAAATGTTTATTTCAAATAAATAAAAAGCCATATTATATTTCCTACATAATGCTGTGTTAAATATCTTCCCAAACTACTAACCTTTAAAAAGCATTTTAAAAATCTACTCTGAATACAAGTCCATTGCAATGAAAGCTAATGATACTAGAGAAAATTGCTAAGATCACTTAATTGAGACCATGCTCTGCTTTTAAATGCTTGATGACAACATAAGATCATAACTGTTACTTCCACTTAGTGGATCTACATGTGTGCAGAACTTACAGTAGGTTGTAGACTACCTTTGCTAATTTATTATTAGTAATAAACTGCCTATTTGTATGTATATGACAACACTTTGTTCTGGACCCTGTTCTTTATCCTTTTCTGTGGTTTCTCTATTGGAATTCCTTTGGGTAGAATTATTTTCTATTGCAATTTATTTATTTCTATTATCATTCTATGCAAATAACTTTAAAAGCTATATAATGAATCCTACTTTCTCTAGGGTTCAATTTGCATGTCTCCATCTGCTTCTAGCTGGAAGAACCAAAGACCTCCCAAACTCAGTATATCCAAAACTAAATTCAAATTCACACTTAAACTCAAATCTCTTCTAGAGTTAACTGTTTCCTTTGAAATGCCTTCTGTTAAAAGTATTATCATTTTTCTTATCAACTACATTTGCAATTTTGTCTTTATTCATAACCCCTCACTCTTCACTCCATATTAATATTCATATCTTGCCATTTTTCCTTTTTAGCACACCTCACCCCGTCTATAATCTCACAACTGTAACTCCTCTATTTAATCATCTTTTGACTGCATTATTGCAATAATTTTCTAGTTGGTTGCCTTGTGGCAAGTCTCTTGCATATTCAGTTCATCTTCCACAGCCTGTCCAAATTGTTTACTTAAAGTGTAGGTCTGACCATGTAACTTCCTTAGTAATCTGGTCAATTCCAGTTGTCTTTAGAATAAAGAAAGAGCTTCTCTGGCTTTTAAAAC